>NW_024080827.1:681015-717623 GCF_003009895.1 Hyaena hyaena
GGGGAAGGAGCCCTGGTATTACCCGGCCAAGCGCTAGCAAGCAAAATAGCCCAGTTCCAAGCTGGTTTAGAAAAATTCTTGCTCTCTGAGGAGCCGGAACTCCTGGTATCTGACCCAAAGGGAATTAGAAAAGTAGGCGTCACCCACCTGTCAGGGGCAGTTTCAATGCTTGTCTGGAATCCGTGCAATTTCTACAACCTACACACTTCAGCCCAGAACCACAAAATAAGGGCACGCAGACTGAAGGTCACTCTGCTTCAAAACAAGGTCAGTCCAAGACTTGGAAAGCAAACATAACCCGGGTAAAGCATGTGGCTGCGGCAAGTCTCATCCCTGTGGTGTCTGCCCACAGCCCCTCCGTGTGGTAATGACGCGTGGGCCAGAGGCAAGCTGAGCCCTCGCCTCTTTCAGCATCAAAACCAGCCGGAAGCTGTGTTTTCACTGTTGTTGTCAAGGAACACGTCTGTTAAAAAAGTAAATAATGGTAACGATACCCACGGAGGCCGTTTCTTGCACACCCACTAGGTGTGAGCCCCAGGTTGCACGTGAACCCCTCAGCTCCCCAGCAGCCTCCGGCCAGGGGACCTGGCGTCCGCCGCCTGCTCCCACACTGACTGCTGTGTGATCTCATGCGGGTGACCTGACCTCTCTGAGAGTCCGCAGCAACAGGAAGAAGAGGAAAACCCAGCTCACGAGTTGGTAAGGGCTGAACAGGGACACGCTGTGCAAGCTTGGTGGGATTCCCGGCACACGCCGAGTGCTCACAAAAGGTCAGCCACTGTTATCATTCAGCTCAGGGCGCCCTGAGAGTGAAATGGAAAGTCTCTAAGCTCCCACCAAAGGCACATCTCCCTTAAGTAGTAAAAACAAGATCAGAACCCAGGCCTTCCTGGGCTGCTGCTTCCTGAAGGATGCAAATTCAGGGAAAATGGCCCCTCAGCCACAGCCTCCCCACCTCGCGCTTGATCAGAGCCTTGGCAAACAGCCTAAGGTGCCCATAAACAACTACTGTTTCTTCCAAGGCTTTTTGATCCCCCAGAGAAACTGCTCTTCCTGCCCCCCCACCCCCAGAACGGCTCAGCCGTGGGGGCGCTGGCTCCTCCTCTGAGGGGTCTGGGGGGGCCCGGCAGATACCAGCCTGGGAGGCTGGCCAGGGTGACTCAGCAGAAAATGGCCTGCTGCTCAGAGCCCGCCCACCCCTCCGGCCAGAAAAGGAGGGCCCCTGTGAGGCAAACAGAAAAGGACACTGCTCAGGTCCCCCAGTGGCAAAGCGTCTTGTCTTCCGTCCACAGGGACTTCAGACAGGACCCGCCCATGTTGACATTTCAGCTGGCAGAACAGGCCTGGCTGTTCTGGAGAGGCAGGAACCTGCCTGGAATTCTAGGAGTGACTGTCTTGCTCTGCGGGCCTGGCCACACCCCAGGGTCCCTGCCCAGGGCCCTGAGACCTATGAACTCATTTCATGTCAAAGATATGAGTTGTCTCTCATTGTTCCCAGTTGAAGATGAGGAGACGAAAGCACAGAGCCCAAATCACTCACTCAGAGTTACACAGCCAGTAAGTGGGGGAGCAGGGCTTAAACCAAAAAAATTCTGGGGCATCTGGTCCCCCAGTCGCTTAAGTGTCAACTCTTGGTTTCAGCCCAGGTCATGATGATCTCATGGCTCATGGGTTCAAGCCCCGAACTGGGTTCTGCGCTGACACTGTGGAGCCTGCTGGCAGTTCTCTCTCTCTCTCTCTCTCTCTCTCTCTCTGCCCCATCCCTGCTTGCACACTGAGAGAGTGCACAAGTGGGGAGGGGCAGAGAGAGAGGCAGACAGAAGATCCCAAGCAGGCTCTGTGCTGATAGCAATGAGCTCAGTGCAGGACTGGAACTCATGAACATGGGGATCATGACCTGAGCCAAACTCAGACCCTCAACGGACTAAGCCCCCTGCGGGGGTGCCCCTAAAATAAATAAACTTTTAAAAACAGTTTAGGAGCAACTGGGTGGCTCAGTCAGTTAAGGGTCTGACTTCGGGTCAGGTCATGATCGCATGGTTCCTGGGTCTGAGCCCCATGTCAGGCTCTGTGCTGACAGTTCAGGGCGTGGGGCCTGCTTCAGATTCTGTGTCTCCCTCGCTCTCTGCCTCTCATGCTCTGTTTCTCTCTGTCTCTCAAAAATTAAATAAACATAAAAAAATTTTTTAAATTGTTTTTTTAATGTCTAGCTTCTAATGGAGTAGACACAATGGCCAGGTCTCTCCCTTCCTCTCTGCTCTGCTGCTTCTGGGGAAGCTCTGAGCTGGCGGCCAGCATTCCGCAGTTTCTTGAACATTTCCCCCCCATCCCCACTTCACCAGCCCGGTAACAGGCCTCGGTCTTCCTTCCCTGGATGCTGTCACCACCCCGTAACTTGTGGTCTATCCACCCAGACTCCCTGTCCTGGCCATCCTGCCTCACAATTGATACCCAGCAATGAGTTCGGCCTGGAGGGCCCGCGGCATGGCACTGGCCCTCCCCTCTCTTGGCTAGTACTGTCCTTACCACCAGTTCACCTTTCTTTTCCTGTCTCTCCGTCATTGGTACCCAGTAGGATTCCCCTGGGACCGTCATCAGACGTCTGTCCCCCTCTCCCTCAGGCCAGATGCGGTGGCAGGTTAAAGCTCACATACCATCCATCCAGTGCATGTTTCTAACACTGAGATCGAAGGAGGAGAGCTTATCTCTGACTGCCTCTCCTTTGTCAGGCACCATTCCTGACATACAGCAGGCATTCAATGAATGCTTGTTACATAAAATGAGTGATGAGTGACCCTATCGCTAAGTCAAAGCATTACACCTGCATGGATGCGTGAAGGGTGCTGGCGTGAAGGGTGTTGGTGGCTGAGAATTTTCAGTGCTCTGCCCTCTGAGTCTCCGGGAGGATGGCACTCACTTCCCGGTGAGCCTGGGACGGCCCTGTGGTCAGTTCTGGCCAATGAGTTGTGAACAGGGTGAGATATACCAGTTCTGAGCTGAACATTCAGTTACATGGGTGGGACCCTCAGAGCGTTGTGGCCAGACCGTTGGAGAGATGGCGGCCTGAATCCCCTCGATGCCATGAGAAGCAGAGCCCTGTGATGAACCTATAGGCCCAGAAGAGATATGTCTTTACTGTTTGAAGCCCCTGAATTATTTTCAGTGAAACCTACCTTATTCTGAAGAGGATATCTTGATCTGTTTTTAAATCAGATAAATGTTATTCTGGGCATTTGCCTAGAGTGGCCTTCCAAGCACAAGGTTGGCTACAACACCTAATAGTAATTATAGTAAACAAAGCAGGAATTCACAAAGTTTAATGAGTGATTTAGAAATAAATGGTCATGTACCTTCTGTGTGTTTCTAATCAGTTCACTTTTGCTCCTCACCACAAACCTGGGAAAGACACAGCATACATCATCCACTCCATTTATTACGAGAAAATTGTGGCTCATCGTTGGCACCCAGCCAAGTTCTCAGAGCAAGAAAGGTGTGGCTGGAATCAGAAGCTGGGATTTTCGATTCCCAGAATAGGACTCTTCCTTTGTAACAAACCTCGAAACACCTGGGCTCTTGAAATCTTACGAGCTGAGAAGCCAGATTGGAGTCGATATAAGGAATAATCAGATGCCAAATCATTTGCAAAGGGCTTTAAATAGCCTTTTGTTTCTCAATCATTCTAAATCTAAATAGTTATATTTGTTGTTATTCTATTATAATTTTGTAATTTTTATAACAAATAGCTGGCAAATATCAAAATTGCGAATACCATGAGATTAATAACTGACATTTAGTTATGGTGAAGGGTGGCCTTGGCCCACACCGTTGGGGCCTGAACCAGAGGGCAGATACTGGTACCTGGAGAAAACACCTAGGAATTCAGATCTGGTGTCTGGCTAGCACTGGTCTGGACCACTCATGTCCAACCATCAGCTTTTATCTGGGGACACCCAAGTTCACATTCAAGTGGTGGTCCTGAGATCTCCACCTGCAGACCAACGAGCTTTAGACAGGTGTCTGGCACTGACCTCAAACGAGACCTAATTCAAGTCAGGATGGGAAGGCATTCAGGACCATGGTACTTCTCCAGCAAATGTTTCTTTGTCCTCATTTCCCTTTGGTGTCGAGGTACCTTATGGTTATTTAACTTGCTCCACAGTATCTTCCAATGCGATTTTTCTCTTCTGTGGCTTCTGGCTTCTATTGGTGATGTGATCCACAAAGAGAAGCTTACTTCTTCCACCTTTATCACTCCACCCTGCCAGGATGGTGGTTCTGAATTGCTCATGCCAAGGTCGTAATTTGGCAATGTACACTATGGCATAGGAAAACTTTTGTAAGAAAATAAGAGGCCTGTTTTAGAGTCTTGGCTTTGTAAAATCACACTGTTTTCCATCTCTTCTCTCTCTCTTCCTCTCCATCCCATTCTCTCTCTCTCTCCTCTCTCTCTCTCTCTAATTCCAAATGGCAGTCATAATAATACAAGCACTGACTTCCACTGTAGGGTTGGGTGTTTGGAGCAAGCTCTGCTCTTGGCTTTGTTCTACCTTGCCTTTTGTAAGACCTTAAGGAGAGACTCAGGATCAAAGAATGGGGTTAAGGGGAAAGGGCCAATATAACTCCTGGCCTTGACTTGCACTTAGTTTCTGATGTGCCAGACTTCCCAGTTCTCATGCTTGTAGTCTGCCCTGGTCCATCACAGCTGGGGTTCCCCAGTGGGATTTAGAGCCCAAGCCCCTTAATATTAAGCTGTGTGGACTGACCTGGAGTGTCCTCTCTACTAACCCTCCTACAAAGCCTCTGGCGACAGTGAACAGCTGATTGCAACTTGGAAACTAGCCATGCTAGTTTTCCCTCTCCCTTCTTTTTGGGAATAAGTAACATCTTCAGTTATCAGTTCTAAAATGAGTCTGATGTCTTTATCTTTATTCCTTTCTAGGCTGAGTGCTTCACTCCTTGCTTCCAAGATAATCTAAGAGCTAGGGTATAGCCTGGGCTAGAGCTATGGGGAGACAGAGAGATAGAGAGTGCACACTTACAAAGTGTCAGCCATTGAACCACCCAACATTAGACACCTCATCTTAGCTCCTCCTGACAACCATCAGGTGAGGCAGCTGAGGCCTGAGAGAATTTAAATAACTTGCCCAAAGGGACATAAGGATCTGGGAGAAGGAGGATCCTACCTGCACACCAGGAGCTATAGAACTGATAGAACCCTGGGGGTGGCCACCAGGACCTGTGGTCTTGACACCTACCAGCATTACATACTCAACCAGCCAAGCCTCTCCCTGGGCCCTCCTAAGTGCCTCCCTTTAAAGACCCTCATTATCATCATCATGCAGGCTGACCTCTCAGGCTTCACATCCTGTCCTCACTCTTAGCTCCTCTCTCTCTTAACCCACCACCCCTGCTGAGTCACTGACTTTTTTTGGGGTGGTTCTTCATGCCCTCCTCCCATTGCCACCCCCAAGTCCAGTCCTTCGTGAAGTTGTGTCTTAACTACTCTGATTGCTTCTCAATTTGTTTTCCTGATTCCTCCCTTCATCCTACACTTATAACTTGCCAATCTCCCCAGAACATTACTGTGCACACAGTGACTGATCCATGGTGAAAATCTCTAGGGGGCCCTGTGTAATAAAACTCATCCCCTTCCCCAGCATCTCTGATGTTATGTACCTCAACTTCTCTTGTAGAATCCTCATCCCCTACCAAGCTGGTTATTTCTTTAACTTTCCACATACATTCTGTTTTCCACACCATTTCCCATAGAGTTTCTTCGGTAGTGAGAAGACTTTATCTCTTTTTCCATTTGCCAGTGCTTGAGCCCTCCTTCTAGGGGTACCTTAGGTATAATGCTCTTCCTGGAGCATTCCTCATGTGCTCTAGCCTTTCGAGATTATTACCACATTATTAATCCTATAATACTGTCTGGACCACACATTGGATTTTAAGCCATGAATCCCTTAGTCATCTATTGTGAGGGTTCTGGTCTTGGCTACTAGTATTGGAAGACATTAATAGCTAACATGCATTGACTATGACCAAACATATCTAATTTTCCAGGACATTTTTGACTCAAAATATTTTGCTTGTCATAAATAAGATCATGAGCCCTGATTCTAGTTTCAGAAAGTAGAGTAGATGAAGATCATATATCTCACTTGTATCAGCAGTGCCTAGCTCAAGGGTATGTAATAAAGACCATTCAAGGTCAGAGCCAGCGTCTCTTTAGCTATGTGACTGTATACAAGTCTCCTGGTCTGTTATTTAAAATGGTGAAGTCAAGTTAGATGAGTGGTTGTCAAAACATAAACCTTGGAATTCTTAGAATTCTAGAGACCTTGTCGAGAGCGTCATTGGGTAAAAAACCAATCACGTAGGACCCCGCATTTTCCAAGCCCTCATACATCTACAGAGATGTTCCTCTTGGATCTATTTCCTAAGGCTACATTCCTGTCCACAGTTATATTTCTATCAAACACTGCATGGTTCTAAATATTCAAAAATTACTAGATAATTATTTCTAACATCTCTTCCAGTTTTTCCATTGTTTATCTGTTGGTGCGGATGAAGGAGAATGACTCACATGTATTGAATCCTTCCTACTTGCCAAGCACTGTGCTAACTGCAGATACTCTAACTATTCCCATGTAATAGGAGAGAATAAAGGCTTGCATTACAATCATAGGGTCATCAATGAACTTGGGACCTGTGTGGAAGTCAGTGTGACTTAACCATTTACTGCTTTTGTTTGAGTTGTCTAGGGAGAAAGGTTAGGAGCTGGAGCACACCCACACTTTGCCTGCTTTGTGATAAGAAGACAGAGCAAATGACAAAGCAAAGTATATGGTGTGAAGAGCTGTTTGGTGAAGGTGGGTCTGCCAGATAGTCAACCTTAATCTCCTCTAGGAATGAAAAGCTTGGATAGGGGTGTCTGTAAAATGCTGGCGGGTGTTCTTATCTCTCTGACTCTATTGTTTAGAGTCTGGAGGAAAACTGGGCTTGCAGGGATTTAAAGAGACCTCATCTTCTGACGGTTTAGCATTTCTGGCAACACCACTGACCTCTCCAGTAAACCACAACCTGGCTCAGAACTCAGGGTGTTGAATTGAGCTCAAAAGAACCTTCCTTATACCAGCCTGCAAACCAAGATACACAAAGCAAGTGCTTCTAGCCAGCGAATATCTTATACACAACTATGCAAATGCAAGACTGAGAGACACCAGCATGTCTTAAATAGAAAATATGAACAAAAGAAGCTGGCAATTCCATTCAGAGAGAACTGGTTATCACCTGAGCATGGTTCCAAGACAAACAAGATTTAACGACGGCCAGACCATTTGCCCATGAACCTTTATCATCGGGCGCTAAGCCACACAATAATGTCTGTGAGTCCCCTGCATCCGGACAGGAGCGGGCCCAGGGATGCAATCAAACCCATCAAACTATTTCCCCCTCTGCTAACAGGGGGTTCTCTGTCTGCTGTGGCCTGATTGGAAACCAGATTAGAATTTAGCAAAAGCTGCTCCACGAGACCGATTTTCTAGGAGCCACAGGGTAATTTCGCTCAGAACGTGTGAGCCTGATTTTAAAACTGTTGATATTGTCATGGAAATTATCTCTGCCCTTGATTCCAATCAATTGGATTTTTTTTTCCTTCTTAAACTAGGGCAGAGGAATTGAATGAAGGGGGAAATGAGGCCTTTCACAGAGGGAGAAAAATACAATAGAGCATTTCAGAGGATGAATACAGTAAATTATAAAGCTTTAAAAAATTGCATTTCTCTCCAGTTCTCGCCAGTTTCCCACCTCCGCCTGCTCATCCTTTAAGGCATCTCCGCTCCTCTACACAGCACGCAGCCTTAAAGCTAAAGCAAGCCGCCTTAACTTTAGTACCTTCGGAAGTGGGAGTGGGTGGTAAAGAGGTCTCTCAAGCTGGGTTCGGAAGGACAGATAATCACTCTTTGTTGGCTGGTGTTCCGTCTTTCTTCCAAAGCTTTCGGTGGCCTAAAACAAGGCTCTGCTAAATCACTATAACGGATGTTCTTAACTTTTATTTTTCTGAATAAAAATCTGAAGGGGGTGACGCCCTAGGGGAAAGGCCATGACTTCTATTTTATTCATTCTCAAAGCCAAAAGGAGTGGAATTTTTTTAAAAAAACTGTGAATTTGAAAAATTTAAAAAAAGAGGGAGTTCTCTAATAGCTTCCTAAGAATAAAGCTGTGATTAAAAAAAAAAATACATGGAGTGTGTGTGAGAAAGAAGGGAAGGAAGAAAGGAAGGGAGAGAGGGAGGAGAAAGGAGGGAAGAGAATAGAATGCAAAAATAAAGCCAAGACTAAAATTATCTACTGTGGAATGAACTTACCAACACAGATTTCCTCTACAATATTTGCGAAAGAATATAGAAAAATAGACATGGCCCCACCTTCTGGCCGTGTGAAGTAACAACAGCAGTAATCAGATGATTTTTCAACATCTTTTGTTTTATTTTGTTTGTATTTTTTTAAATTATTTAAATCCAGGTTAGCTACCATATAGTGTAATGATGATTTCAGGAATAGAATTTAGTGATTCATCGTTTACATACAACACCCAGTGTTCATCCCATCAAGTGCCCTCCATAGTGTCCGTCACCCATTTAGTCCAGCACCCCACACACACCTCCCCTCCAGCAACCTTCAGTTTGTTTTCTGTAGTTAAGAGGCTCTTATAGTTTGTCTCCCTCTCTGTGTTTATCTTATTTTTCCTTCCCTTCCCCTATGTTCACCTCTTTTGTTTCTTAAATTCCACATACGAGTGAGATGATATATTTATGTTTCCTGACTGACTTATTTCATTTAGCATAATACCTTCACATTGTTGCAAATGGCAAGATCTGATTCTTTTTCATCACCAAGTAGTATTCCATTTTATGCAATTTTATGTGATATATATTTTCTTCATCCACTCGTCAGGCAATGGACATTTGGGCATTTTTCAGAAGGTAAGCATTGCCTTATCAATCTTTCTATTCCCAAGACAAAAACAGGGGAGAGATGGACAGCTATCAAGGAAGCCTCAGGTTCTGGCACCTGAGAGCCTCACACATGTCTGTCTCTGTGGACTGGCCTGGCATCGGGGCTTGGAGTCTGCACGTGCGTAGTTGTTTTCTTTGTAGAAAAGCAGACAACGCCCTTTGAATTCGCTGATGGAAACAGAGAAACAACACGGATCTGAACGTTCTAGAAAGGTATTTTGTCAACTGATGCTGGCAACGAGTTTCGCCCTGCAGCTCCAGACTAACTGGATGGTTCTCCAGTTCTACAGGTATGATGGGCAACACGCACACACACAAATCTCACCTACTTCCTAGCAACGATTAGTTCTTCCCCACAACAAAGGCTCTAAGAGTGGAGGCCTGCCCAGGACTTCTTGATGACCGAGAATTCTGTGAAGTGTTGGTGTGGGGCACTGAGGACTGGGGGACAGACAGTGGCAACAGGAAGATAAGGTAATGTTGGCTTTTCCCCCAAGATAAAATAAACAGAGGCGTGAAAAGGACCTGGCTAGCCTGGGATTGGACAGCCACGTGCACTAGTTTTTCTTCCCCTGGGGGACCTTCCTCTGGGGGTGCCTGCCTGTAGGCCTGGTAACGGGATGGACTTCCAGGGTCTTCCCAGCTGAGCGGATCTAGATGAAGATTCTGCAGAAGACATCTTCCTTCTCTTTCTCTCCCACCCCACCTGTCCCCAGTTATACATGAAGTCTCCCAACATCTTGTGGAAATGGCAATGTGGGTAGACAGCAGATAAATAGTGACCCTGTTAAACCTAAAACAGGATCAGGTTCAGAAATATTAACTACCTACTTAGACTATACAACCAAGAAGCACCTCAAGTTCCGTATCAAACCTCAAACTAAAATCGAAAGTACCTACATGTGACATCTTGTGGCAACAATGAGCACCATCCCTCTAGAATATGCTAGACCCGGCTTTCCTTGTCTCCACCATTTGGTCTCTCTCCGAATGGACTGGAGAACACAGTTGAGGATTAGCTCCAACATAATCATAATATTGGCAGCATTAGTAATAATAGCAGAAATAACTAATTTATATTGTGCCCTTACCATATGCTAGGTCCAATACAAAGAGTTTTGCATCAATTATCTCCTTTAATATTTAAAACAAGGCTCTGAGGTAGGTATACTTACTATTCCCATCTAATAGATGAGAAAAAAGAAGATAAGCGAGGGCAAGGCTATGCTAAAGATCATCTAGTTATTTTTTGTGTGTCACAGTATTTTATTGAGCTCTGATGATGTCAGGTAATATTTGAGGGACTAGAGTTGCAGCAGAGAATGAAATGTAGGTAGGTTCTTGCCCTCGTGAAACACGAATCGGAAAGATGATGAAAAGATAAATAGGTCATGCTGTGGACTGAATTGTGTCCCCCCAGAAATTTGGATGTTGAAGCCCTGACCCGAAATGTGACTATATATGGAGATGGGGCCTTTATAGAGGTAATTAAGGTTACATGAGGTCATAGTGTAGGGTCCTAATCTGATAAGACTGGTGGCTTTATAAAAAGAAGATCCCTCTCTTCTCTCCCTCTCTCTCTCTCTCTCTCCCTTTACCTCCCTCCCTTTCTCTCTCTCCCCTGACTCCCCACCCACATCAGAGGAACTATTGTGTGAGGAATAGCCCAATCAGGTAGACATCTACAAGCCAGAAAAAGAACTCTCACTAGACATCAAACCTTCACAGACTTTGATTAGGAACTGCCAGTTTTCAGAAATATGAAAATCTGAAATATGACATGTTTCTTGAGCCAGCCCATCTGTGGTATTTTGTTATAGCAGCCTGAGCTGCCTAACACATGTCACGTGTCAAGTGGTGATAAGCACCATGGAGATTGCTAGTTTATATTTCAGTGTGAGGGGGGTTGTTTTACTTAGGGGTTAGATACTTCCTCTCTGATAAGGAGACTTTAAGGAAGAAATATGAAAAAGTGAAGAAGCAAACTAAGTGGGTACCTGGAGAGAGAGTGATTCAGGCAGAAAGCACCACCGTGGAAGAGTATTGGAGATTTCTGAGAAAGAGCTAGGACACCATGAGGGAGGCAGAAAGAAGGTTGGGGAGGAATGAGCAGGAATTCCCAGCTAGGCAGCCTGCTCCAGAGCCGGCTTCTACGCGCGGTAGAGGGGACTAGCTTCCTTTGATTATTCCCATTTGCCTGCCAAATCTTTGTCATGCTTGTTTCTGTGGTTCTTTTGAATCACTCATTTAAAAAGTTTCCCTTGAATATACTATAGAGTTGGATTTTGCTTTATAAACCAATTTGAAAAAATTTCCTTTTAATAGGTGAGTTAAACCCATTCACCTTTGTTAATGTGATTAAGATGTTCAGCTTCATCTTGTCTTGTTGCCTCATATTATTTTTTATTAAGTTTTTCTTTTTAATTTCATTATAGTTAACATACAGCATTATATTAGTTTCAGGGGTACAATATAGTGATTCAGCAATTCTATACATCACCCAGTGCTCATCATGGTAAGTGTACTCTTAATCCAGATCATCTAATTCACCCATCATACCACCCACCTCCCCTCTAGTTATTCTTTGTAGTTAAGAGTCTGTTTCTTGGTTTCTCTCCTCTTTCTTCCTTCCTCTCTGTCTTTTTCCTTTGTTTGTTTGTTTTGTTTCTTAAATTCCACATATGAGTGATATAATACAGTATTTGCCTTCTCTGACTGACTTATTTCGCCTAACACTACACTCTCTAGGCCCATCCATGTTGTTGAAAATGGCAAGATTTCATTCTTTTTTATGAGTGAATAATATTCCGTTGTGTGTTTATATACTACCTCTTCTTTATCCGTTATCTGTCAATGGACACGGGCTGCTTCCATAGTTTGGCTATTGTAAGTAATTCTGCAATAAACATAGGGATGCATGTATCCCTTTGAATTAGTGTTTTTGTATTTTTTTGATAAATACCCAGTGATGCAATTACTGGATTATAAGGTAGTTCTATTTTTAACTTTTTCAGGAACCTCTGTATTGTCTTCCAGAGTGGCTGCACTGGTTTGCATTCCCACAAGTGTGAGAGGGTTCCTTTTTCTGCACATCCTCACCAACATCTGTTATTTCTTGTTTTTACTACCTAATATTATGATATATGCATATATTATTACATTATATTTACTGAGTTGCTTTCTCTATTTGGTGTGTTGTCTTGTTTTCTTTTGTGTTTACAAAAATTTTCATTTTTCATCTAGTAATTCTTTTGGTTTTAATACTTTGTATAGTTCCACTAATTTTCTCTTTCTCTACTTCACTATCTTCTATGTCAGTTTTAAAAAGTACCCTCTTGGGCAACCTGGGTGGCTCAGTTGGTTAAGTGTCTGACTTTGGCTTGGGTCATGATCCCATGGTCCTTAAGTTCAAGCCCCGTGTTGGGCTCTGTGCTGATAGCTCAGAGCCTGGAGCCTGCTTCAGATGATTCTGTGTCTCCCTCTCTCTCTCTCTGCCCTTCCCCAGCTTATGCTCTTTCTCTCTCTCAATCTCTCTGTTTCTCTCTCTCTCTTTCAAAAATAAATAAACACTAAAACAAATTGAAAGGTATCTTCTTACACGTAAAAGATTTATGCTACTTCCCACTACCTCTCCTCACTTCCCATTTAAAATTTTTTAATTTATTTTTAACTTTTTTATGTTGAAATAATTATAGATTCACAGGAAGCTGCAAAGATATTACAGAGAAGTCTCATGTTGACCAATTTCACCTTGTAGTTGTGGCTCATATGATGACAGCACCATATCAAACTGGAAGTTGACATTGGCATGGTGTGTGTTCATTTCCATGTCATTGCTCACACGTGTGCATTTCTGTAACCACCACTGCCCTTTAACAATATACCCACTCCCATCCCTCCCCAATACCTGAACTTATCTGTCCTCCATCTATAGTTTGTCATTATGAGAATATCATCTTTTATTATGGATATGTCAAAGCCCACTCCTACCATATAATTTTGTTTGTGTTTTGCTTATTCACTCTGTTTAATAGTTTTCTTTTTCCTGCCTTCCCATAGATCCCTTGAACATTTTGTAGAATTTCATTTTGATCTATCTATAGTGTTACCATAACTTAATACACTTTTCCAACTCAGGGTCTCTGCACTTACTGTGCCTTCTGATTGAGATATTCTTTCCTCAGCCTTTGGCAGAAGTTTTTGACTATATCTCTTTGTATAACCTTTCTGATGGTGACACTAAGTATTATATCAAGGGCACATGAACTTATCCCAGTCTGCTGGTGATGACATTGCATCAGTCTGAGTGAAGTGTAGAAAACCTACCTCTCGTTAAGTCTCTTTGCCTTCCTTGTTTATGATAAAATTGTCTTATATCTCTCTATATCTATATCTATATGTCTCTTGTATCCATTGGGAACCATATCAGACACTTCTATAAAAACTCAAGAAGACCAGGAAAATCTGTTGTGTTTACTCTTCTGCTTTTTAGTCGAATTTCTGATAAGAATGTCCATCACCAGAAATCTCCAAAGCAGAAATCACACTGATTCTCATTTTCTAATTTTTTTTACAGTAGTTTTGTATGACTGTGTTCTACTTTTCTAGATTCTTATTTCTTTGATGATCAGAGTTCTTTGGGAGACTCTTGAATGCCGAGAACAAACTGAGGGCTGATGGGGTTGGGGGGAGGGGAAGGGGGGTGATGGGCATGGAGGAGGGCACTTGTGGGGATGAGCATAGGGTGTTATATGGAAACGAACTTGACAATAAACTATTAAAAAATAAAAAATAAAAAATAAAAGTGTCCCTTTATGATGGTTCTCCCCTCTTCTATGCAGTTTATTTTACGGATGATTTAGGTGATGATGGGGCTGGAGAAAAGAAGGTTAATTAATTTCTCTTGACTAGTTCTTAATCTTTCCTACCTATTTCCTTCACCAACTTGTCTCTAAGGAACGCCAACCCTTCTCCATGTATCTGCATTTTTCCAGAAGTAATACTTATCAAACTCTGCTTTTCCACTTTCTTACCCATTCAGAACCCTTCCCTGTATTCAGTGCTCTGAACTTCCAAGTTGCCACTTGGTTTTGTTTGTTTGTTTTTATCATTTATTGTTGGAATTTCCATTCCTGGAGTTACTTTATGCTTTATATCGGTTCTTTGCTATTCTGTACATTTCTCTTAAGCCTCCTCTTTTCTACTCTCTCACCCATAGGAAGAGTCTCTGTTGGAATTCACCCTCTCCTCTACTTCTAGGTAACTTAAAGGCCATGGGGCCCCTGTCTCCTAGTAATGCCAAAAGCATGGTCATGTGTACTTTTAACTGCTCTCTTTGTTGTCTCTTTGTGTTTCCCTTTGGGAAGGGTGTGGGGAAGTTTTGAAACCAAGGAGCGTCTACTGTTCTGTAAATCCAGAGGTCCCCTTTGCCTGTCTTTATTTAACATGCTCTAGAAAGAAACCACTCCAACCTGGCTCTTGCCCTTGCTCCATTGTAGATTTTATATGATGATGTGTCTCCCAAAGCTCTGGTTGCCCATTCCTCTTTATTGTTTTTATTTTCCCCACAAAGACATAATGTTTTCAATGATTTTGTCTACCAGGAAAGAAACCCCTATTGACTAAGTAATAATTTCTTAATCAACTCACTTATAGCCAATAATATCCCAATGACAGCAGTATTAGCACAGAGTTAATAAAATAACCACCCAACAAAGAGGCATTTCATGTAACCTGAGCTAAACTCTTAGTGGCAGACATTCTATATTCATTAAAATTATTTAATATTAAAAATAGCTTATGAATACTAGTTATTGCCTTTGTAAATGTCTGGAGGATCAGTGATCCCTGGGTTAGGAATTATGTCTCCACCCAGTCAGTTTCATTTATTCAACAAACATTTACAGACAACTAGGGTTATAGAGAAGAAGGATTCTACCCGAGATCATAGAGAAGGCCTTTATGGACAAGGAGAGAGATATAAGCATAAATACTATACAGAGTTATAACAACCTTAATAAATGTTCATTTATGGTACAGAACAAGGATCAGTCAGCTTGGCTGAATCAGAAAGGGCATCATGAAAGATGTCTAAACCAGATTTTAAGAGGATGAGTAAGGAAGTTTATAAAATCAGCTAATTTTAGGAATCAGTGCCTCTCAAAACTGCCTTCCAAAAAAGTGAGAAACACAAATTAGAACCCACCTCCATACCTACACTCCTCAAATACACACGCACATGCACACACACACACACACACACACCAAACTCAAGAAAAAAATGGATACATTCTCTTCTTTTATTTAAAAAGTGATGGTTTTAATTATGGGAATATTTAAGAATCATCTAAAGATTTTTTTTGTTTTTAGAACACCCTAGTAAGAGGCCTCTCTGCTCATACTTTTGCATCACCTTCTGTGTGAATAGAGATTGGAGCATTCACAGGCTTCAAGATTTACACAACGTTGACCTCTAGTGTGGAGAGAATTAAACAAAAGGAGCCCTGCCTCCCTCTCTAGATTTCCTCAAGGCCCAGAAGAATTCTCTCCACCGAATTAGAAGACTCTCCCACAGAATGCAAAGCCACATCAGTCAGTCACATCTTAGAGTGTTTCTATACTAAGACATGGGAAGACTTCAGTTTTCAAAGAATAAGTTCATGTCCTTCATGGCAGGGGGAAGGGCTATCTCTCTGGCCCTGTGTGAGGTGAACCCAGTCAATAATACCATCTGAGTGAGCTCAGAAAAATAACAAGCCACCTCTCCTGGTGCTTCTTTCTTGCAAGAAAATAGAAACCCATTAAGTTGGTTGTGTGTTCATTCCATTGTGTTTGATCAAAGGGAACAAGGAGTCCTTTGAGAAACTTCTCTTAGGTGGAAGGACCAGTTGACTGTCACTCATTATCCACCCCCACCCAGTGGCACCTAATTGTATCCTGGCTGAAAGCTGTAGAACTTTATAAGTCAATCTTCCAGTTTGACAGGGCAGCCCCAGTGGGATGACAAGCAGTGTGTGGGCACATATCCCAGGAAGATGCTTAGTATTTTAACTCAGGAGCCTGTATTTCAGCTTCTCAAGTCTAAGTGCCCTGTATGTTAAGGTAGATGGGGGTGGGGGAAGTAAGAAAGGTCAGAGACAAGTTAAGTGTTGGGGAGTGCTTCCATTCTCAAAGCCTGGACATTTTGTTGGGGATGTGCTTGTAGCTATATACCCTTTATTTCTAAACTGCCACAGGACTTTTTGAGGAAACATAAGAAGACATCTGCTGCTTCTCTCTCTTTTTAAATCTTAAGTCTGGCAGAATTTCAGATGTTATGAGAGAGAGACCAAAAAAAGGACAGAAATGAACAACCATCCATTTATTGAGCATTTACTGTGAGCTGGCTACTGGGTGAAGAGCAGGGGAATATCAATGAAGAGACCCAGTCCTTGTCTTCATCAAGCTCCTGGCCTATGGGGAGAGAGATACATAACAGAATTAGTGCAGAGCCTCAGACAGAAATGCGGGTGCCCCATGATTTATGAGCCACTCTGCCTCCCTCCCCAACTTCACCTCAAACTATTCTCCCTCTTGCTCACTTTTTACTTTTCTCACATTTATCTCTTACTTGTTGTTCCAAATTGCTAAATACTCATCCAACTCCAAAACTTTGCATTTACTATGGCCTCTGTCTGAAACCCTCTTTCCCCAGCTTCCGGTAAATCTGCCTCATTTTCATCGTCCAGCTCTCTGCTTAAATATCTCCTCCTCAGAGAGACCTAAGTTGAGGTCTTTTCAGACTCAGACTCTACATTTTACTTTTACCATTCTAATTGTTACCCCAAAACTTTTAACACTGTCAAAGAAAAGCAGAGCCAGTCTCTTGTTAAAGGCAACAAGATGGATTTTATTTAGATTACTCCAGCAGGGGAGAGATACTCCACTATAGACTGGGCTCAATTCCAACTATGACAAGGTGACTGAGTTTTTAAAGACAGAACAGAAAAGGAACAAAAGGGAGCCATGGAGAAGCATAAGGGGAGAGGCGGAGGAAAGGATGAAGGAGCTAAGGGGGGAATGGAAAATTACAGAAGAGGAATAAATAGAGAATTACTGAAAATGGTTCAGTAATGTCGATTGAGTCAATGTACATAGTTTAGCAGCATTGTGCTCTCTTGAGCAAAGATTCGGCTCAGGGGCTGGAGTTACCTTTAGGGAGATGAAGTAGAGCAGGTAGAAACCAGGCTGAAATTTGGTCAAATCTCTTAGCACAATGTTCAGACAAGTCCTTTGTACCATGTGGGAGTTCATAGTTCCCAACTCACATGTTTATGGGTAGTTGTTTTTTTTTCCTAATGAATATCAAGAGTTAATTGGCATCTATAGCTTCTTCCACAATAAAACAAAAACCTAAACAAATTTTAAATCCTCACATATTCTTGGTCTTCTTTTATATACCATGTTGAGATCATCTGAGATTTATTTACCCGATATTTTAATAATCAAAACAGTTTTATTCTTTAGAGTATATTTTACTGTTTTTGCTCCCTCCTTTTTTTCTTTTACCCACATCTTCCTCTTGAATTCATTTTGCCAGGTACATTTTCCAGTAATAGTTTCAGTTAGAGTTTAAGGATGGTAAAATATCCAAGTCAGTAAAATGTGTCTATTTTGTTCTTCCATTTGAATTGAGCAATAGTTTAGCTGGGTATAGAATGCTGACGATACTGTTATATTTACCTCTTGCATCCAATGTTGTGAATTAGAAGATTTCTGCCACTATGATTGTTATTCTTCTGTAGAAAAGTGCTTTTTCCCCTTTCTGAAAGGTTTTTGGATTTCCTCTTTATTTTTGGTGGTCTGACCTTATTTACAATATGCCTCCGTGTGGATCATTTTATATTCCTCCTGCCTAATACCTAGTATTCCCTTTTAATCTCAAAATTCATGTCTTCCTCAAATTGGATATGTTTCTTCCATTATTTTTTGACTACTTTCTTCTTATCTATTCTGTGTTCTCTTCTTCCAGAACCCCTCTGAGAAACTTCTGATTTCTTCTAGTTTTTTCGTTTTTCTTTTGTGTTTTCATTTTTGCCATTTACTTGATGTTCTGAGAAACTTTGTCAACTAGATCTTGCAGCTACAAGTTCTCAGTTCTGTACATTCTACCATTAGTATATCTACAACATATTCCTTTTGTTTCAACAATTTTTTGTGTCCAAGATCTTTAGTTGAGCCTCTTTATTTGAATGCAATGTTTTCTTATATCTCTATATTTGCTATATTTATTTGGCTCCCTTAGTTCTCAGAACTTGTGTTTGTTGAGTTTGTTGACTCTCTTTTATTAGACTGTCTTTCTTAAATGTTAAACGAGTCTTGGTTTTGTAGTTTTTTTTCTCTATTTGAGAGCTGGATTATACTGCCTGTTGCCAGTGATGATAAAACAAAAGTAGAATGTGTTGCTGGGATGGTTATTATCTAGTCTTTTGGTCTGGAGACTCCTCTTTTCTCTTGAGTATTAGCAACCACTCAAGGGGCTATTTTACCTCTCAGGTCTAATGTCTCCACATACTGCTTTTGCCTAGGGACAGACCCTTCTGCCACTGCCCTCACAAGTGTGGTGTGTGTGATGGGTGGAAGGGGGAGGGGGCAAGCCATCTGGTCTCTCTTACTACGGTATTGTAGAAGTCACCTTGACTGCCAAGAGTTCCCTAGAGCTCCCTCCTTCTCCAGTGTTCAATCCTCAGCATTTAGTCAGAGTATCTAAAGCTACTCCCAGCTGGGAGTAAGCCCCCTCATGAGTGGTTAGCCTTCATCAATTATTCACATTCCATCTGCCTCAAGCCTTTCAGGAATTCTTTATAATTACCGGTCTATGGAGAGTACTCCTTCTTGTTTTACAGCAGTATTATGGTTAATTTTATTCTATGTATTTGGAGTAGAAAAAGGACATTGAAACATATGCTCAGTTTATCATCTTAATAGCATCTCTTGTATTTAATTTGCAAATTTGTTTTTGATTCATAGCTATATAAGAACTATAAACATAAGGTTATATATCCAATCTACTTGTACTCATTTATGTAAAATTATAATGAAAATAATTGAACACAGGGAAATCACTATTTTTAAAATATTCTTGGAAATGGTGTCTATATATTATCCCTATTTGAGAAATACTGTTCTGTTTTTTTCATGTTTATTTTTTGAGAGGGAAACAGAGTGTGTGAGCAGGGGAGGGGCAGAGAGAGAGAGAGATACAGAATCTGAAGCAGGCTCCAGGCTTTGAGCTGTCAGCACAGAGCCCGACACAGCACTCAAACTTACGAACTGTGAGATCATGACCTGAGCCAAAGCTGGATGCTTAACCTACTGAGTCACCCAGACACCCCTGTTCTGGGTTTTTTAAATGACAACTTATTTCATCTAGACTTGACTCAAAAATTACAGAGAGGCTAAATACTTCCCATGCCATAAAGCTTTATCCATAGAAGCAACATGAATACTATTATCTTCTGGAACAACCCCCATAGTAGCAGTATATTTTGGTTCTGCCAACATGCTGGCTAAGCAGAACAGGAGGAAGGAAGGGATAGAGAAAGCTGACACATTGAAAAAAAAACAGGGCTTATGCAATATTTTTAATATGGCAACTAATATTCAATTACATTGACTTGTCCTGACAATAAACTAGATGTTTTGAACTTATTGTTTGGGTTATTATCTCCATTTTACAAATGAGAAAAACAGGCTCAAAGAAATCAAGTGACCTGCCCAAGGTCCCACAACTACTCTTGACTATATGAATCCAAGTTTTTATAAAGTATATCAGTCAGTGTTTCAGTAGGACACAGATGATATGCTGAGCTCAGGATAAATTAAGGAGAATTTAATGAAAGGACTACTTACAAAGGTGTGGCAGGGTATTGAGGCCCCCAGGCTAGTAAGAGGTGAGCTGTTACTACTATCAAGCTCAGTGGAACATGGGGAGGAAAGAGTATATGGACCCCTCAATTTTTATCAGTCTGGTCCATCCAAAGACCTCATCTCAAGAAAATGTTTTAAAATAAAGTTTATAAAACACTTAAAATTACAAAAGAAGCTGATTTTAATAAAATATGATGAATGAAGAATTTAAATAAGAAAAGTTTGTGGTGTATTAATATAAGTGCTTCATTATTAGTGCATTACCAAACAAGATCTAGTGGTGAGCCTAATATACATTGTGATTTCAAAGTAGTGATGAACATAAAAGATACTTGGACATATCTGCATCTTCTGTGAAGTGATATGAAAAAATTTATGACAGCAGCCACACAGCCATAACTGCTAATGCCATTATGATATGTTGTATAATTTGATAATTATAGAAAATGGTAAATTTTGGTCAGAGATTAATGTATATAAAGATGTATTTTTATTTTTTTTTATTAAAGTTCACAGACCTCCTGAACTCTATCCACAGATTCTTGGTTGGTAACCCAGAAAGAGAAAGTCATGCAAGAAGACCACTTTAAAAAGAACAGTGACCTTTGATAGAAGGACACACAGCCACACAGCTGGACTGGCAAACACCACTAGCAGGGAACTGGGAAATAAATACCCTAATGTCCTTCTCCCCCTTCTATCTGATCTCATTCAGACTTTAAACAATGATATAACCCACAATGATCGGCTTTCCAGGGCAGAGAACTGGGTGAAGAAGACTGGAGAATAAATTTAGGAGCAAGCTGAAAACATCCAGCATCCAGCTTTCAAATTCTGCCAATCTGCTATTTCCTTCGCTCATCTACATGCTACCTACCTTTTTGCTCTGTATAGGTGCAACTGACTTATTTTAGTTCTAGAAAGCACTCAACTTCTTCCAACTTCAAGTAACATACACCCCCAACACCACTTCCAGGAAAATTTTGCCTAACCACTACCCATATCCATTTATGCATTCCCATTGAATACCTTAATTCTCACTCAAATAAAATAAATGTATCATTTATATAAGTATTTGTTTAATGTTTGATATCAATGGGAATTATATTTGGTTGCATGTAACAGAAATCCAAAACCAAAAACAGTGATTTGGAGCTTTATTTTTATTATGTAATAAGAAGTCCAAATTTACCCAAGGGATATAGGAGTGCTGATGCATAAGAGCACAGGTACCCCAATGTTCATAGCAGTAGTCTCAACAATAGCCAAAACATGGAAAGAACCTAAGTGTCCATCAATGGACGAATGGATCAAGAAGCTGTGGTTTATCTATACGATGGAATACTACATGGCAATGAGAAACAATGAAATCTGGCCATGTGTAGCAACATGGATGGACCTTGAGGGTGTTACACTGAGCGAAATAAGTCAGGCAGAGAAGGACAAATACCATATGTTTGCACGTATAGGAGGATTAGGAGGAACTTAACGGAGGACCATGGGGGAGAAGAATGGGGGGAAATGGTGGGGGAAAAGGAGAGGGGCAAACCATGAGAGACTCTTGAATGCTGAGAACAAACTGAGGACTGATGGGTGTGCGGGGGGAGGGGAGATGATGGGCATGGAGGAGGGCACTTGTGGGGATGAGCACTGGGTGTTATATGGAAACCAACTTGACAATAAACTATTTGCAAAAAAAAAAAAAAAAGTAGAATGAGTATTTAAAAAAAAAGAAGTCCAAAAGTAGGCAGGACAGGGATAACTGGTAGTTGTGGATAGAGGTGTTTGCTCTTTTTATTTATGCTCTACAATCCTTAGCATGTGGCTTTGATTCTTGAAGTTGCCTCATGGTTACAAAATGACTGCTACAGCCCCAGCCAGTATGCTTTGAGGCAAGAAGAAGAAAGAGGGCAAAGGGAATTTCATTCCATATTTTTATTGTTTAAGGAGCTACATGAGAAAGATTTAGTATGCAGGATGTTTGAAGTGTGCCATTGGAATTGACTCTGTGGAAGGAGGTGGAAGGAACTAAAACACGGAAAAAGTGAAGCCTCAGTGCAGGTCCAGCAAGAGCTGTGGCTGATTCCTTGAAGAGCTTCCCAGGGATAATGTGTCTTTAGACTTGTCTTTATTGGTCTGAGATGACCAGGACTTTATATTCCATCATCAGTCACTGTTGTGACCCCTTTGGGAAGACCATGACCTTCGGCAAGGCAGTTGTCCTCAATTGAGGCTGTCCCTGATGGGGATAACAGCTGAAGGCTGTGCATTCCCAGCACTCCTGGGCATTGGGGCAACAAACCCTTCATAGAAGAATCCAGACATTCCTCCCAGTTGTTACCATACTATACCCCACAACTTTTGTTATCCAGATCTAATCATGTAGCCACCCCTGTCTACATAAGAAGCTGGCAATGTTCATCCACCATATTATTCAAAACCAATAAATCAGGGTTCTGTTAACAAGGAAGAGGAGGAATTATACATTAGAAAGCATCATCTGGAACTCTACACATATCTGGTCCTGTGCTAGATGGGAACTCTCAAATGCAAGGATTGGGTTTGAATTCCATTAATGAGCAAGCACACTGTCTGGGCCATGGCAGACACCTAGTAGTGTCTGACCAAAAAAAAAAAAAAAAAAAAATGAATGATGAATGAACGAATGAATGAATGAACCAACCAGGCTTAGAGATCATGAATCCAAGACCCATGTTTTTCTTCTCTAAAAGAAATGAGGTCAACCATTTTTTATTCCCAGATGTGCTTCTACCCTTCTTATTTGAGAGTCATTGAAGGATGAAGGAGTGTCTTCATCCTTCTTTGCCAGGGCTGCCTTAACAAAGTACACAGACTCGGTCCTTAACCAATAGAAATTTATTTTCTCACAATTCTGAATTCTGTAAGTATGACATGAAAGTTCCTGCTAGGCTGGTTTCTTCTGAGTCCCCTGTCCTTGGTTTGTTGATGGCCATTTTCATCCTATGTCTTCTCATGGCCTTCACTCCAGGCCTGTGTCCTAATTTCCTCGTCTTATAAGGACACCACTCAGATTGGATTAGGAACCACCTTAATTACCTTATTTGAACATAATTATTTCTTTAAAGACCCTGTATCTAAACACAGTCGCATTCTGAGGCACGGGGTGGGGGGTGGGGGGTGGTGGTTAGGATTTCAACATATGAATTTTGAGTGGGCACAATTTAGCCTGTAACAGAAAGGATGCCACGAAGGGGATGGAGTCATCGTGTTTCACCAGAAATCCTCATCCCCATAAATTGATCTCCTAGGCATCCTGATGACTTTTTATCTGCTTCAAGAAAAGCCTACACCTGCAGTCTGAAACTCCACCCAGAGCCCAGACAGGAATGTGGCTTTTCTCAGGACTCTGCTCCATTACAGTGTCTTTCCTACTAACTGTATTGACGGTATTAACTAAACATTGTATGATGTCTCGCTCTTTGAAGGAACTGTAATTTAAATTGTTCTTGGTATTCATTTGTCTAGGATATGTCAGGGTTAAGAGCTGAGCTTCTCAAATTAAACAGATGTAGCTTTGAATCTCAACTTTTATACTTACATACAGCTAACAAAATCCCTCAGCTTCTTCATTTTAATTACAATTATAGATATAATATATATTTTTATGCGTTTAATATAAACATTTCATGTATATTATCCAAAACATATTTTACAAGTTTTACAATATAATATAGGTTGTTTATATATTTTATATAAATACAAATATATATTATATTTGTAAATGTAGTCAGAATGATAGTCTTTACATCACAGATTATTGTGGATAATAAATGGAGTAACACATTTAAAAACTACATAGATGAAAGTTGTTATGTGGTAAATGGTTTGAATGTGTCCTGTATGCTATGCAACCGGGATGTAAAAATAAAAGCAGATTTCCTATCCCAAGGAAGTGCATCATTTACAAGGGAAATAGCCAGATCATTGTGGGAAGTGCTATGAGAAGAGAGTGAAAGGGGAGATTGAAGAACTTTAGAGGCACAAGGAACAGCGTATGCAAATCCATGCAAGCATGAGGATCTGGCCTTTGCAGGGAATCAAAACCGGTCTGCATGCTGAGAAGATCAAGCGTGGGGGCAGATGAAACCAGAGGTGGAGAGTGAAGGGGAGCCGATCTTGAATGTCTGCAGTGGGCTGGGTCTGCCTTCAAAGGGAATGATTCATGTGGGAAACTAGGTCAGAGCTGTTTCTGAAGAGGGTGAGGATTAATGGCGATCTCTGTGTTCCTGTTCTTGTAAAAATAATAATAATAATAATAATAATAATAATAATAATATGACTGTCTTTCTGTAGGTCTGATGCATGCTCCCAGCTTGGTCTTTCATTTAATTGCCTGCAAAAGACACGAGCACCAACATGATCTGTCTCCACCTTGTTTGTGAGTCATGATGGGATTTCTGAGCAACAGTCCTGGTCACCAGAAACCTCACCTAGGATTAGGCTTCAGGAGAGACGGATGGAAACAGCTGGTGCCAACACCCTGTGGCAGCTACATCTTCCCTCCTTTTTGTCTCACTTTCTCTCTTTCTCCTTCCTCTATTTACCTTTCAGTCACCCCCTGGACCTTCTAGAAAGCTTTTGGTTAGCCCTTGCAATGTAACTTTGAAACTAACGAAGGTTTCCTACTGTTTATGAGAAGCCAAGGGTCAGAATCAACAAACTTTCATTAAGCAACTTCTGTGTGCTAATTTTGCAACTGTTCTATCATTGCCATTTATACATGAGGAAACTGGCTTTCCAGCTTTCAAGTGCTTTGCTCCCCAATATCCATGTTTGCCTTTTCTTTACTAGACCACTTTGCCTTTGCTAACCCACTGGCATCTAGGTGGATCTCATGACTAGTTCCTACCAATGGAACGCAGTGAAGTCAATGATGTCACCTCCAGCCCAAGGGTTAGATGGTATAGGCCTTCTCTATACTCTTGCTTCTCCTTCATCACTTGGCCGGATTCAGTGGAGGACTCCAGGGCTCTTGGAGAAGGCAGAGAAGCCCATGAAGAAAGGACAGTGATATACAAATGACTGTGTATAGCAAAGAATCCCCCAACCTCAACTTCCCTCCCTAATCCACCACCAAATTACATTGGACTATGACATGAGCAAGTGATTAAACTTTAGTCTTTTGGGTCACTGAGATTTGGAGATTGTTTGTTGCCAGCAATTAGCTGACACTGAGTACTGCATAGCTGGGACAAGATTTATCTCAATCAACTAATATTTTAGAGAGTGTGTGAGCAGGGGATAAAGGGAGAGACAGAGAGGGAATCCCAAGCAGGCTTCATGGGGTTGGGGGAGGGGGGCTCAATCCCATGACCCTGAGATCATGACCTAAGCTGAAATCAAGAGTCAGAAGCTCAACTGACTGAGCCACCCAGGTGCCCTGTGGCAAAGGTTTTTGTAGTGGCCAAGACCCTCCTTCTGGAGCCAGAGATACCATGTTCAATTCTAGATTTACTCTTTCCTAATTGAATGACTTTATAGACTCTGAGTCTCAGTTTTCTTATCTATAAAATAGAACAAATAATACCTTTCTTCCAAGGTTACTGGTTATTATAAGGATTAAATGAAATAATGAGTGTCAAGTAGATATATTAGGTCCTTGGTAAATGATCATTATTATCGCTATTATCAATGTTGTAAATATAAGAAGAACTTTAGTTTTCATTGGCTTAGACACAACTAAATTAAGTAGTTACCTTGACCATAAGTAGTTTTTTTCTGCTATTAGATAATGACATAGATGAATCTATCTCAGTTTGTTTTAATTTTCTCTAATAATCAAAATCTGAATCTAAAGTTTGTCATTTAAAAGATTTCATATACTTTTGGCCTCACCTAACTCTTTCTTCTTACCTTGGATCAAAGGTTTATTTCCTTTAAAAAGCAATTATCTCAAAGAGTGGGCGTGGCCAAGAATACAGTCATGTCTTGGTATGTGCATTGTTGTATAAATTATTCTGTCATTTAGGTTCATAAGATATTATAGCTGATAGGGACTTTGAAGGGTGTCAGATCCAACCTATTATTTTACATTTATGGAGGAAGAAAGTGAGGCCCAGATGTTAGTGGGTCACAGATGTTAATATGCATATATTTTCCTCTCCTCCACAAACTTTAGGGACTCTAGCAACTTAACTAAATGGTCTAAGTCTCACCCATAAAGTTCAATACAACCTCCAGGAATCAACTCATGTGGGAAATGAGGTGCTATAGCCAATAGAAAGTTCTGATTAAGTGAATTAACACAACATATTACATATACACACATATGTGTATGTGTCTTTTCCTTCTAAAATATACTAGTGCCTCATTCCTGACTTAGTTAAGACAGCCTGGTGAGCAGAATCAAATGTCTGTTTAGTCAGCAGTGAAAAGTCAGCATCTTGTTCAATTTTCAGATGAAAAAAAGTTTTTATAATTGACACCCAACGTAGTCTTTACAACGAACTCTTAGAACTGTCATCATTTCCTTCATGATATAGATGGAGAAACTAAAGCCCACAGCTATTGAATGACTTCCTTTAGATCACAGAACCCACTGATAAGTAATATGCATGTTGGACTGCCAATAATAAGAAGTAATCTTGGTATTATGTGTGATCCATCATATATTTTGCAGCTAGCATTTCCCTAATCAACACATAGCTTGATAATTGCAGAGTTAGAAATACCTACTGTGGACGAGGTGCTATGTTAGTGGTAAAGGATATGAACACATATGTATCTTTTTTTTTCAGATTCTACCCACAAGTGAAATCATACGGTATTTCTCTTTCTCAGTCCAACTCATTTCACGTAATGTAATATCCTCCAAGTTCACCCATGTTGGCATGGCCTCATCCTTTTCCATGGCTGCATAACATTCCATTGTATGTATACCACCTCTTCCTTATCCATTTGTTTGTTGATGGACATGTGGTGGGGAGTTGGGCAAAATGGGGAAATGGGGGGTGGGAGATACAGGTTTCCAGTTATGGAATGAATAAACCACATAACTAAAAGGGACAGCATAAAGAAAAGAAAAGAGTCAATGATGTTGTAATAGTGATGTATGGTGACAGATGGTAGCTACATTTGTGGTGTATATAGCGTAAAGTATAAACTTGTTGAATCACTATGTTATACACCTGACACTCACATAACATTGCGTGTCAATTCTACTCAAAGTTTTTCAATAAAAACCTAAACAAACAAATAAAACAAACAAACAAAAAGATATCAACATGAATTAAAACAGTTTGGGACCTTGAAAAGCTTTAAGGATAATTAGGATCTTGAGATACAGGCAGAAATAGTGTAATACAACATACAAATTAAAAAATGGGTATGTGGAAAAATAAACGTGGAAAAACATAGGAAGTAAGAGGACATGTGGCACCTGGGTGCCTCAGTCGTTTAAGCATCCTACTCTTGGTTTCAATTTAGGTCATGATCTCACCATTATGAGATCGAGCCCCACATAGGGCTCAGTGCTGACAGTGTGGAGCCTGCTTGGAATTCTCTCTCTTCCTATCTCTCTGCCCCTCCCCCTGAATGAATAAACAAACAAACAAACAAACAAACAAACTTTATAAAATATATTTAAAAAATAAAAATAAGAAAGTACAAATAAGAGGCACCATTGTGGAGTGAGGGATGATTTTCAGAATGAGGGTGGGGTCTTTGGGCTGGGATGATGGGTACCACACAGAAATGGAATTAATACCAGGAAATGAACAAAGGAAAACAAAGAAAAGGGTTGCACACTGAGTTGTTCAGCAGGACAGAGATGAGATACATGAACAAATGAAATGGTAGGGAAGGAGCCTCATCCTGAAAGACACTAAATGCCAGGCTAATGACTTTGGGCATCACTTATGTGTTTGGCTGAGAACTGTCACCAACACCTGTTGGCTGAAAAATCTTTCATGCCTTCAGAGTTTGATAAGCATTTACAGGGATGGTTTATCACCCCCTGGAGCTCACACTACAGAGAGTGTTCGTCTCTCAGAACTGGTCTCCTAGGATATAAGCAGACAAAGAAGATCAGAGATTGTTCGATGGGGGGAAATAAGGAGGTGAGAAGAAAGAGCATCCAGAATTAGTCCACCCTGGCAAGACTCCAGACTCTGAACGAGGGTGAAGATAAAATGATCTGAAGAGCTTTTAGATCCTGTTCCATTTAGGCCTTACTCAGAGGAAGTATGTCGAGAGTTTTTTTTTCCCCCTAGAAATACATATATACGGAAATAATAAGGTCAGCATTGGATGTCATGGCAAAGACCATGCTGGGGAAACCATGTGCTTTGAAATCAGGTCACTTAGAAAAAAATTCCTGCAAAGTAAAAGCTTAAAGCTGGCAATTTAGGTACTTTTCACAGTCTGGCTTATTGGGTCTTCTTCTGACTAAAATCTGGGAAAGGCACTTTCTGGGTATATGTCTCTTTAAAGTTCATTTGAGTGTCTCTTTCATTATTTTTATAGTGCACACATAGATCTCAAGCTGTAAGTGTCTTTTTTATCACTGTAGCTAGAAGCAAAAAAGCCATCCAGCCGCTCAGTCTGTTTGTGCCAAATCGGGTTTTTTTCTGAACACTACAATTCTCATCCATCAAGATACCCCAGATGTAAAGAAGGGTCAAGCAGGAAAGAGATGGTGACAATTCTGAATTTTAACTTTTTTCAAAAGATATATCAATTTGGTATCACTTCCTTCTTAGTTGGGGAAAACATTTACCCTTGTTCCCCAAGTCATGTATATTTCTCTTTTCTAATTTTAACAATTTTTAAAATTTTATTTATTTATTTTGAGAGAGACAGAGAAGGAGAGTGGAGAAGGGACAGAGAGAAAGGGGGACAGAAGATCTGAAGCAGGCTCTGTACTGTGGAGAGCCTGATGTGGGGCTTGAACTCACAAACCCTGAGATCATGACCTGAGCCGAAGTCAGAGGTGCCCCAAATTTCCCTAAAGGACTGTAAACCCAACATGTTCATTGTTTTAGAGAAATGTCACTGACACCACATCATGTCGATGTGAAGGGAAGAGAAGAAAAAAGAAGAGAGCTGACATTTACGTAATATGTTCTATCTACCACATGCTTTATATTTATGGTTCAATCATCTGAATACCATATAATAGAGAAATCCCTTCTCCCAACTTCTACAAAATAGGAAACTAAAGTTTAGTTACTTTAAATGACTTATTCAAAGTCATATACTTGTATTGAGTTTTGAGAATTCCTTATGTGCTTTAGATAGAAGTCCTATATTCAGATACATGATTTGCAAATATTTTCCCCAATCTGTGATTTATTTTTTCATTATCTTAATGTCATTGTTTCAAAACAGAATTTTATAATTTTGATGAAGTTCCATATATCATTTTTATCTTATATGATTGTGTTTTGGGGGGTTGTATGCAAGAAATTTTGCCTAACTCAAGGTCACAAAGATTTTCTCCTATGTTTTCCTCTAGAAGTTTTTCAGTTTTAGGTATTGTGTTCAGTTGGCATAAGTTTCCTGTACATATGGTTTGAAATTCATTTTTTAACATGAATTGAACATGGATATCAAATTGTTGGAATATCATCTGCTGAAAAACTATCTTTTATTGACAGAATTGCCTTTGCAACTTCTAAAAAACTCTCTATTTGGTTACATTGATTTATTTGTCTGTCTTTATACCAATATGTCACTGTCTTAATAATGATAGCTTTATAATAAATCTTGAAACAGGTAAAAAAACAGAGAAGTGGGCTCTGTGCTGACAGCAAAGAGTCCCATGTGGGTCTCAAACTCACCAACCACGAGATCACCACCTGAGGTGAAGTCAGACGCTTAACTGACTGAGCCACCCAGGTGCCCCATCCTCCACATTTCTAAACTTAAACAATTAAGGAATATTCCAAGAATATCTTTTATTCTTGTATAATCTATCATTTGTATCTCTTTATAAAAATACATAATGCTATTTAGATTTTTAGCTTGTTTCTACCATGGAGAAATGTGTTTTAAAATTTGCCATTTTCCAAAAAAATCAATAAAATAAAATTTTCCATTTTCCCCAATATACATTAAATGTTCCTTTCGTTTACACTAAGCTTACCTTTTTTGTAAATGTAAGCAGTAGTCCATAATTATTGTGATATCATTATTAACAAAGAGAAGGTATTTCAAAGACATACTCATTTGAGAGAAACATGATAATCAGTGATAGAAATGATGCAGGGAACTTGGAGGAACTTTCAAGAAAATGATAGATAGAACCAAGAATTAAAATCAAACAAAATGTGTGAGCTATGGGAAGAGAAAAGGGCAGGACTTAGGTAAAGGTATTCTGTCCCAAAGTGTATTCTGTGGAACCACTCTGCTACATGTTTCTCAGAAGAAAACTGAGCTATTATGGTCATATATCACTTTTGAGGGTATGCATATTAGCCTAGTGAAGTCTCTGAGAGATCCTGCAGTAGAGAAATCTGCAAAACTTTATTTAATTCAGAATTTTTCTAACTTTTTGGTTTCTTGCCACAGATACTGTTTTTCCTTGCACAAGGGTTCCATGAAATACACTTTGACAAATACCGCTTTTGAGAAATGCTGGAGTGAGAGGGAGAGACTGACCTACATTTTTGGCAGAAAAGGAGACCTACCAACACTCCTATCAAATACAAAAAGGTATTTTTTGGGGCGACTGGGTGGCTTAGTCGGTTAAGCGTCCGACTTTCGCTTAGGTCATGATCTCGCAGTTCGTGGGTTCGAGCCCCACATCGGGCTCTGTGCTAACAGCCAGCTCAGAGCCTGGAGCCTATTTCAGAGTCTGTATCTCCCTCTCTCTCTGACCCTCCCTTGCTCACGCTGTCTCTCTCTCTCCTAGAAATAAAGTAAAAATATTTTTTTAAAAAAGGTCTTTTTAAAATATGCATGGTGAGGCATTTGGGGAGAAGTACTGACTTTTGCAGCTCACCAAGCTGAAATGAGGGATGAACAGAGCAATAGATAGTGACAAAATAAGTATAATAAAATGTTAATTGTGGAAGCTAGGTGGTAGGTATATTAGCTATTCACTGCATTTTTTTTAAACTATTCCTAATGTTTAAAAAAACTTTTAGATACAATGTTGAGAAGAAAAAGAACATGTATCCAATATGTATCAATGTCCACACCAAGTATGGCTTAGAAAGAAGTAGAAAGACATGTTGGGTCTTCAACCTTTTACCATAGTTCCCTTCTACTGACCACGTACCAAGAACTGTGCTGGTCACTTTGCATGTATATATTATCACATTTAATATTCAAAGCAAATGTAAAGAAAGTTTGGGGATCTCCATTTTAATGATGAGACAAGCAAGTGTGTGGCTAAGTACAACTCATGACAAAAATCACTCTGCTTAAGCCATGGTCATCATACCCTGTTGTCTGGAGTGCCCAAGTTTTCATGCTCTTCTTCCCATCTCTCTGTTCACTCAGGGAAACAGGGCAATGCCCAGGGGGAATTCCCTCCTTCCTCCAGGATCCTATCCCTCCGTACTTTTCAGCCTAATTTTATAGTTGAGTTATATTATAGGTCAGTGGCTGGGAAAAGCAAAAAGTAGAGGTAAGTTATCCTCCCCAGAAAGAGTCAAGATTTACTGTTAGGAGGAGAGGAAACAGAAGGAGAAGAAAAGAGATAAGCTTGTGGTGCATGTGTGGATCATGGTGGAGGACAGGGGATGAAGGAGAAAGAGAAAAGCATTTCAAGGCAGTTTGGGAAGGTAGTTGAGAGAGAGAAATGAAAGGAAGAGATTTCAAAACATGCCGGCACAGCATAGAAATGAGTTTTTCTTTCGTATTCTCTGAGAGGCATGGAATAGATTGAGGTTCCTTTTATGTCTTTGTTCTCTGGACTATATTTCTTTGAATGTGATATTTCTTTTTTTAAATGTGTATAGGAAGATCTTTGTTGCTGTATAAACTTCAGAAAGAGGCATACGGTCACATTGAGCCATTGCATCAGCTATCATGTGACTTCTTCATCACATGGTGGCAAAATGGCTTGATTGGTCCCTGGGAGGGGTAAGTGTTGGGAAAGTTTAGGCAATAATATGAGCCAGGAACTCTCCTTCTCTTCTTAGAACTTGCAGACTCAGGTAAGTTAGCTAACCACTCAACACCATTACACCAGCCAGAATGGTCTTAATTCTGGAGATCTTTGGCTAATTATTTCTGGTGTTCCTAGAGTCAACATCAATGGCAGCCTACCAAAGTGCTACCTGAAATATGTAACTAACACATCTAGTTCTGGGGAACAGGGGCCTGACTTTAGCCATCAAGTAGGACCAGTCTTGGGGCTTTTTTCTGGATATTTCAGCCCCACAGTCCCCCAAATTGAAAGACTCTTGGTCTTTAGCCCAGCCATTGAAAGCCCTTGATTTTAGGTCTTTCTGTTGAGCCAGGGATTTAGAACTGTATGCTTAATATTGCCCTTCCTTAAGCCATTCACATCCATCAGAAGCATATACTCAGTCTTAGAATTTCTTATTCCAGGTTCTATGGCATTACCCACAGGGTCCCCACACCACACCTTCACTGGGCACTTTACTACCAATGACCATGTGTGATCATTGGATCAACTGCTTTGCCACTTATCAGATCGCCAGAGTCCCATCCCTCAACCAGAGCTGGATTTTCACTCTCTATGACCCTCTCCAGGTCAAATAAGCAAACCTAATTTCATCCATTTCCGAGAACGTGCGGCTGCAACTATGTCAGTTCTAGTACTGATGACTCCATCGGCAGAGTTCTTTATCCCAAGAAAATGATGCTGGATAATCTAAGCAGAAAACACATTTATCAGAAGCATATTGGTTGATAGTGGGGAGGGACACGGGAATCTCTGTTCCTTCTGCTCAATTTTGTTTTGAACCTAAAACTGCTCTAAAAAAGATAATTTTTTAAAAAGCATGTTGGAAAACATCAGCTTTCTGGAGAAGTCAGAGAACCAGATTTGGAGGCTACACGAGAAATATGCAAGCTGCAGAACTGGTCTCCAAGCTGCCATCGCTGGATGCTGATCCTAGAAACTCCTCTATGCCAGCTCTGCAAGCCAGCTGTGGTTGTCATTAGTGTCGCTGTTTATACTAATGGCCAGAAGGGAGTAAACATGGTCCCTGATTTTGAAGGGCTAGTTTCCCATTCAGAGTCATGGGACAGTTCTGAATGAGGGAGCCTAGGTCATTTGTTGTCTTACAGTACTTTCCCCAGAAGTAGACTCTTAGACAAAAATTAATATGCAAGTTATTTATTTAAAAAGAGATTAATAATATATCTTTTAATATGAGAAAATACAGCATATGATATAATAATAAAGGAGTCTCGTACAGATTTAATTCTTGCACTTGGTAGTATAGTGGAGTAGAATATTTGTAATTAGAACATCCTAGGTTTAGGAGTGCCTGGGTGGCTCAGTCAGTTAAATGTCTGACTTTGCCTCAGGTCATGATCTTACAGTTCGTGGGTTCGAGTCCCATGTCATTCTCTGTGCTCACAGCTCAGAGCCTGGAGCCTGCTTTGGATTCTGTCTCCCTCTTTCTTTGCTCCTCCCCTGCTTGCACTCTGCCTCTGTCTCTCTTTCTCTCTCTCAAAAATAAATAAGCATTAAAAAAATTTTTAAAGAACACCTTAGGTTAGATGTGACACTAAATAGCTATATTTAAGTAGGATTGCAGAAGAAACAAAAAAGAAAAGAAACATGCAGGATACCCAGTCAAACTTGTATTTCAGATAAATAACAACTTCTTTCTTAGTGTCAATATCCCAAATGTTATATGGGACATTCGCAGCTTAAAAGTTGTTCACTGTTTAGCTGACACTTAAATTTAACTGGGCTTTCTGTAATTTGTTTGCTAAATCTGGCAACCCTATATTTAAGTCACTTAACTTCTCTCATCTGATGTCCTGTCTGTGAAATGTCCCCTCTCCTGATAGACCACAGGAGGAACTCAGGGAACAGCGGCGACTTCAGATTTTCTAGGACAGTTGACTCCTAAAGCGGTAGAATAGGAGGCAGATATCTTAAAAACTCGAGAGCGAAGGTGTTTTTATATTTTCTTCCTTTTGTGAAACCTGATTCAGACAAATTGTTCCTTTATCCGATGGAAGCCTGTAACACATGAGGTGGTGGGGCAGCTCAATGCATTGTCTGCGTTACAGCTGACTGCCTCCCCAGCTGGTCTGCGCACATTATTCCCTGGGCTCAGCCAGGCGTCCCGCTTGCAGGAGGCAGCTGACAGCAACACTGGGCTGCTCAGTCCCCTACGTTCTTCCTAACAGCTCCTCCTTCCCTTGCCTCCTCTGTTCATGACGTTAAAAAAAAAATCACAACCTCTACTTTATTGAGCAGCTGCTTCTCTGGGACTAATCTCTCAGGCCAGAGCTGCTATGGGGAAACCCACAAAAAGTGATCTTTAGGCAATACTGCACGTAATAACCCCAGAACTCTGATTTTTTTAGGTTAGGGAATAATTTATTAGGCTCATTCTTTTTCAAAATGTTTGGTTATGTCATTTCTAGGGATTTTTGGAAGAAACGGGGAAGGAATAGCATGAGCTTGGACTGTGATCTTGAAATCCAATTCCTTCTGCAGAACTTGTGAAATGCTTTCTGCAGACTCTCACTCGGTCTTCCTGGTAACTGGAGGCAGGGCAGCATACGGTCTGGGCCGGCCCCCAAGACCATATTGACTTACGCAGCTTGGAGCTGACTTGTCAAGGTCAAGTAGCTGGTCATTGGCACAGCTGGAGGCAGAACCTGCCTTTCCAGTCTTGTGAGTGGCTTTTCCCCACCTCCCTGCTGCCTCTAGGGATATAGGACACTCAGTCAAGTCTGAATCTCTGTGCTCTGATCTGTTCTGGCCTTGGTCTTGGTCTTTTCCCTCAAGACACCAACATGATATGGTGAGGACCCGGGCTCTTTGTAAAAATACAGTTCAGATCTCCTAAGGAAGTCAAGGTCACAGTTCCTGGAAGGTGCCTTGCCCAGGGGTTAGTTACTGACTGTAGATGTTGACTCTCTAATCTTATTTTCATTGGTCCATGTATCAATGAATCATGGAGCTGTGTGTCAACCTGGAGTATCCAGGATCAGACCCAAAGGCAAGGATATGCATGAAAATGACCGCTTGGATCTCCTGTTGAGGGGGCACCCCAGGCTCTGCCATTCAGGATCCACCTGCATGTCAGGGGTGAGGCCACAGTTCTCGTGGGCTAGTGGCTCAACACAGTGAGATCTTATACAGGCCCTTTCCTGTGTGACATGGGATGCCTCAACCAAGTGACCTTCACTCAAGAACTCCCCATCCACGTGGTCAGAACTGTCAGAACTGCACTACAGGCCAGGAATCCTCCTAGCCAGACCTCCTTCCTCCCCCCTTCCTGTCCAGGGGCCGATCTGTATCTCTATCTGAAGACTCCCCCTTCCCACTCTATCTCTCCTCTTTTTCCAGGAGAGGTATCTCCCCTGGTAAGTTCCCTGCTCATTTGAACCTGTCTTGGCATTTGCTTCTCCTCAGAGGTTCTCAGCTCAGAGGCCACCTTAGGAAGCACAGAGAGGGACAGGACCCTGACCAGAACCTTCCAAAAACCTGCACACAGCTCAATTCAGGAATATTATCTTCAAGGGGCAAGAAACCTAGAATATATATTCATAACTCTCCCCTGCCTTAGTGAGGGTCCCCCCAGGGGCATTAACTAGCTTGCAGTTAGTACTTCCAGATGCCGCCATTGCCTCTGAGGGTGACTCTAAGACTGGGCCAAGCAATCCAATTCCAGGGCCCAAGCTCTTGATCACTGAGCTGTACAGATCCTTAAACTTGTTACATTTAGAAGCTTGAGTTTGAGAGCATCAGTAACCTTATTTTTTGGTCACATACTAGGAACAATTTGGCAGTAAACATCTTTCCTACTAAACTATTCCTTATTGGAAGAGTGGAAACTAGCTGTTAGAAGGCCATAGCTACTGGCCAGCTGTGTGAGCTTGGGTAGATGACTTGAGCTCTCTGTGCTTCACTTTCTTCCTAGATCAAAAGCAGATGGTCGTCACAGAATTATTTTGAGGACCTTTGACATGCGTGTATATGAAGGAGCTTTATAAACTGTGAAGCTCTATCCAAATGGAATGGATTATGCTTCTTGAATAACCTCAAACTTTGTCCCCACAAAGTTTCTTAAACAAATGCGTACATTGTCTTGTCTGGCCTTTCCGCCCCCCCCCCCCCCCCCCCCCCCGCCCCAACACACACACACCGGCCGCCGTGTTATAGGAGACCTCCTTTGATTACAGAACTGGTTTCACCATCTCAACAGTACAGGATGTTTCGTTCTATTCCAACATAGCTTAGATAACACAGCATTAAGAGTTTGCAATTTATCCTTCATTGATCAATGTTCTTGACTGTTACACGCTTGCCTGAATCCTGTTGTAATGCCAGAGACTTAAGAACAATGAACAGTTTCATGTCTCTCTCATGTCAGTTAGGCAGCTTTTTCTTAACCCTCTCTTTGTAAGGATGTCCCTAAATTCTACTGCGTCCTTCTTGAGACTCTGCTGAAAGCGAAGACCTCTCTCTTTAGGAAAAAATAAAAGCGAAAATGTATTAAGCCTGTGTACACACAGACACACACACACA
>NW_024080827.1:717679-1070267 GCF_003009895.1 Hyaena hyaena
GCCAAAAATAATCCGGGGACTACAGCTCTGGGGAAAATTGTTGGTCTCTGCTGTCAGCCAGATGGAGTTTTAAATACTGGTTGTATGTAAAGTGGCTAATGACGCTCTTCCACAGCAAGTAAGGGAGGTAACACACCTTTTCCAGAAACAGTACCCAGATAATGGGTAATATTCAGAGAGAGAGAGACGGACAGACAAAAAGGGAGAGAGAGAGAGAGGCTGGGCAGCTCAAAACAGAGATTTTAGAGGAAGACGTTTGTTTTCAACACTGGAACAGGCTGATGTTGGCTCTCCCTCTGCTGGCCTGTGGTTAGCACACTCTTTGTTTTGATTCCAGTGAGTGTTGGTGTGGCTCTGGGAGAAGGCCATGGAGACAAAGGTGGAAAATGGAGAGTTAGGGGGTTCGCGGGATTAGTCCTGAGCCAGAGAACATCCTGAACAAGCTAAGGTCACCCCTTTGTTTCCCTGCCTTTCCTTGGAAGTTCTAACTATTGCATTTGCTGAGCAAATCCTTTCTGGATATCCGCTATGGGGAGGCATCGTAATACAACATGAATAAGGCACAGCCCGACCCACAAATGCTGGGTCTTATTACCAGGTGTTTGACTTTACTTTTTTTTTTTCTAGGAGAGAGAGAGAGAGACAGCATGAGCAGGGGAGGGTCAGAGAGAGAGGGAGTCACAGACTGAAACAGGCTCCAGGCTCCGAGGTGGCAGTCAGCACAGAGCCCGACACGGGGCTCGAACCCACGAACCGTGAGATCATGACCTAAGTGAAAGTCGGATGCCTAACTGACTAAGCCATCCAGGAGCCCCTGACTTTACTTTCTGACTTACGGTTTCACCTGAACTCAGAGGGCACAGGTTTACGCTGCCTGGGGTAATGGCAAAGTGTAAGGACTTAGAGCTCTGATCCAGCACAGCCCTTAATAGTGGAGTGATTGTTTCACTGGAGCTTGAGAGCAGTCTGAGCCTCAGTTTGCTCATCTATAAAATGGAGCTAATTGTAGTCCCTACCTCATAGTGCTGGTAATGGGATTAACTAGTATGTTGGATGTGTAGTGGAGGGTCTAGCAATAGAAAGAACCTAGTAAATGGAAGGTATTAGCATTCATTTTATTCTAACACAAAAACAGTATTTTTAAAGTTTTTATTATTTTTAAAACTCCACAGTAATGCTTGTTATATGAAATCTAACCACTTGAAATTGCTAGTATTGAGTCTGTTTTAATCTACAAGGCTAGAAAATTTTCATATTGCCCAGTCTAATAGAAGAAGTGGAAAATTCACATTACAAAATAGAAATTTATTCATAGCACCACTAGCCAGAGAGACACATTTGGGTGTATCCTTCTGACCTCTTCTACGTATGTAAATAAATAATGCTGATTGCAAGTAAGAATGCAATCCTGATCAGAGCAGGTTTTTAAAAATTCAGTCTGACCGATGAAGGAGGGGTCAAAGTGTCTCCAGAGGGCACCCCAGTGATGGGCGGAGCTTGTGGGCACTTGGGGGCACTGCTCACATCCACTCCACTGGAGGGAGACGCCTGGGCGCCGTTTCTGTAGGAATCTCCCGCAGCCGTGGCCAGGTTGTCTGTCTGTCCCTCCACTTGTCCCCTCCCAAGGGCAGAGTGCTGACTCAGCAGCTACACTCGGCCTTGCCCAGTGAGATATGTGGCCTTGACAAGTGATTTCATCTGGCTCCTTAAAATGAGATGAATTGTTGCTTGGACTTTATAATTTTGCAACCACATTGGATAACCAGGGTTTTTGCTGGAGCTCAACTACTTACTAGAGTAAAACTGTGGTAGAGTTAAACCCACCATCTCATTTGACTCTGTCGAGCTTTCTTCCAACATCAACAAGTCCTATTTTTAGAATGGGGACATGGCTGTCTGGCTGTGCACAGTCTGGCAAGGTTTAGCAATGCATCTCGAGAGTTTCTTAAGCATACTGCTGCTCCTGCTCAGGGGGCAGGGGGAGGTGGATCCAGAAGGGTCACCTCTCTCAGTCTTCTGGCCCTGGGCTGATGAAACTCTCACCCACCAATGTAGATGCGATTTAACAACCGTGCTATCACTTCCCGTAGACGCTCACTCGGTTGCCACGCCCCCAAGCTGATGACAGTGAGCACCCTGTACAGGAGCCCTGGACCCTAATTCTGACCCTGCTGCTCACTGAGCCTGTGACATAGAGCAAGTCCCTCATCCTCCCTGGCCTGCAGTCTCCCAAAGGAAAAAACAAGGGCTTTGAGTCAGATGATCTCAAAGTTTCCTTTATTATAGTTTTCAAGATCTCTTTATACCTAATGGGAATCCTTCATTTCCCTGTTCAGTGGATCTATGAACTAAGAACTGCTAAGGATGCAAAGTTTCAAGGGAGAACCAGAAACTATGGGAGTTAATTTTGTTCCTTACGAGCACCATTGAGAGAATGAAGAGGCAAGGAAGATAGCAATGCATAAATCTAACAAAGAACATATACCCAACATACGTAAAGAGCTCTTACAAATCAGTGAGCAACAAGACAAACAAGTCGAAGGAAAAAGCAAAATATTTTAACCAAAAGGGATTTACAAATAGTTGATAAATTTATGAAAAGGTACCCAACTTTATTAGTCCTCAAGGACATTCAAATTCAAACCACAAAGAAATACTCTCTCTCTCTCTCTCTCTCTCTCTATCTCTCTCACACACACACACACACACACACACACACACACACACACACACACCAGAATAGCTAACATTAAAGATAATCAGTGAAGCCAAAATTTGAAGAGGATGTGGAGCAGCTAGGATTCCATACGCTGCAGACTGAACTATAAAGTGGTACAACCATTTTGGAAAATGATTTGACATTAACTATGAAAGCTGAACATATATATATAATTATGAACCAGTGATTTCCTTCCTTGGGAGTATACTCAACAGAAAGGCATACATGTTTCTCTCAAAAAACTTGTACAAGAAAGCAGCACTTTTCCAAAGGAGCTGAAAACTGGAAACCACCCAAATTTCCATCAGCTGCAGAATGGATAAATAAATGTGGTATATTTATACAATGGAATTCTAAATAGCAATGGGAATGAACACACTACTACTAAACATAACTTGGATGGATTTCAAAATATAATGTTGGGCAAAAGAAACCAAAAACAAAAGAATACATGCCATATTATTTCATTTACTTAAATAGGCAAAACTAACCTCAACTACTAGAAGTCAGGGTAGTGGTTTCCCTTGGGGGTAAGTAATGACTGGAAGGGGATCCAAGGGGCTTCAGAGATGCTGGTAACATGGTGTTTCTTAATCTGAGGATTAATGACAAAGGTATCTTCAGTTTATAAAAATTCAAAGAGCTGTGCACTCGAGATATGTGCAATTTTGGGGACTGTGTAGGACACATTGATAAAAGTTTTAAAGTAAAAAAATGAAAGTTATAAATTTCATTATGTTTGGCATTCTTTCCCTAACATCCCCACCAAAGGCTTAAAAACAAAACAAAACAAACAAAACAAAACAAAACTGCTCTAGCTTCTGTTGATCATTCTCCTTCCCAAACATACTCTGTCCCATATAATCCAGCATTCAATCATGTGCTATTTTTTCACAGTTCTTTGATTATTTCACTTGCTTTAATCTTGCCCTGCCAACTGCATTATGAATTATAGAACGTGGAGGGTATGCTTTTTACTTTCAGTCTTGGGCAGAAGCTTGCCAATCTATTCCTCAGATGCCATCATTAGTGGACCAATATTTCCATACCATACTATTGTCCTCAATCCTGGCTGTTTCTATATTTCTCAAGTGTTTATAAACTTGACAGTTCAGGCTATCCATGAACTTCCAGTTTATAACATGTGCATAATAACCTGCCCCATTTTTCTCTGGATCGCTCTGGCTTCACTGCTTCAATTCTGCACAAATTCAGCACCTAATCCATGCTGGATACTGTGAGATGCCCAAGGCATGCTGAGATCGTGAGACTGAGTCCTCAGCCCCAGGAGCTCGGTGGATGGCTAGGGAAGACAGACTCAGGAATGGAAAATGTTTCCATTCATTGAATACATGGAAGTACAGAGAACAGGCACCCAACCCAGCCATGGAGGATTTAAAGAAGTCTTCCAGAGGAAGGAGTCATCTTATAATTGAGTCCTGAAGAATGAGTAGAATATGGCCAGGTGAAGAGGGCAGAAAGTCCTTTCAGGCAGAGAAAATGGTGAGTAAAATCATAAAATCATGAGACAGCAGAGTATGTATATGAGTGTGCGTGTGCGTGTGTGTGTGTGTGTGTGTGAAGGATGGGGAATGGGAGATAGGGTTTTTACAACCAATTGTGGGTATCTCTAAATTCTAAATGGAGGATTAGGGAAGGCAAAACATTAGCAGTGACAGTATATGAAGCTAAAGGGCTAGGTTGGGCTTTCAATGTTAAACTGAGATGTTCTAACCTAGTGATGTACAACAGGGGATGACATACTATAGCTGGCACCAAATCTGACTTTGTGCTTATTTTGTAAATAAAGCTTTAACGGACACAACTGCATCCATTCATTTATGTATTGGCTACGGCTGCTCTTGCACAACAATAGCAAATTTGAATAGTTGCTACAGAGACTATACAGCTCAGGCCTTGATGACCCCCAGTGTAGAAGATGATGAGCCCTTAAGGCATTCTAAGTAGAGGGTAAATGACTCATTGTGTGTAACAAGAAAGTCACCTTGACATAGCTTTGTTCCACGCTGTGGAATGGAGACAATTTATTTGCTTAAATGCTACAGAAGCATCACTGAAGGCCTTCTCAAGTCAGGTACTGTATTTTCTAAGCACAGGACTCTACTGAGCTCTCCTCCACACATGTGAGCAATGACTGACACAATGTACATGATAGTGGATACAATTCCACCCAAGTGAATCCACCAACCTTGGACTACTGGTAGTTTTCTGACATGTAGGCTTTGGTTAGGAAACTAAAAGCACCACACCTTTTTTCCCTTTTTTGAGTTCAGAAACCAACTGTAGAAAATCCTAGCAACCAAATAAATAGAAATTAAAATATTATCTTTATTGTTAGTACCCTTGAGTTAGACAAAGTCGTCACCTCACAGACCATGGCTGGACTGACCAACTTCAGGGTTGTCCCTATGAAGACTTGTTCTTCTTGAATATTCACTTCAGCAAATATGCAGTAACACAGAAAGACAGAGAGAGGCAGACTGAGCTCCTTCCCCAGACACAGCAATGAGATAAGTCACTGCTCCATCCTTGGAGAGGGAATAGTGTGAGAGATGAGGAATGACACTCTAATGGAGCTCCTTCCACAGGGAAACATGAAGGCAGAGGAAAGAAAGAGTTCCATCGCCAACCCTGGTGTTATTTTCTAGGTCTTTCAGCGATGTGCTGATGTTAGACTCTCATTGGATTATCTCTTGGGGGCCTTTGGGCCAGACTATGCACTAAGGTCCTCACTGTCAGTAATAATGAGAAGATGTGATGCTGGCAGAAGAAACAGGGCCAGGCCTAAGTCTCAAATTGGTTCAGCCCATAGCCAGAAGTGCGAATGTACTGGAGTATTTGTGGCAGTGGGAAGTTAGTTGAAGGGGCAGGTATGTAGAGGTCAGGCCACCAGACAGGAAGGGAGGTGGCCTGACGAGAGATCCTAGGGAAAGAATAAGCCAGTTGAGAAGAGTTATAAGGTCTAACAGCACCACCCCCAAGCACACCCCCCACAGTATCTCTGAAACTTCAGTGCGATCCTGTCCCACAGCCAATCCCAGTTGTTTGACCTGTGCTTCAGATGAAGTAGCAAAAGGAAAAATAATGCCAGCCTCCCCTGAGGCCACAATGGTGGAAAAAGTAATAACTACTAGCAACCACTGTTTCCAGAAGAGAGGGATTCCACCCCCCATTAGAAGCAAAGGCAGCAGCATGGTGGCACAATAGGAAACCCAGAGCCAAAGAACCCAGGGCTCATGCCCCTGAGCGTGCAAGTCACCCTGAGCCTCTCAGATACAGCCAGGGACACTTTGAGGAAATCTGCTTCCCAGGAATCATATTGGTGGGACTCAAACTGTCACAATTTGGGCATGAAGGTAAATGAGATATTATTTTAAAGTCACAGGCAACATATGCAAAACACTTAGCCCATTTGCCAGCTCATAGTAAGCAATAAATTCTCAACCGAAAGAAACCCTTGTCATTTTTACTGTTGTAGTGTCATGGTGGGTGCATCTTGGCTTTCCTTTCCCTAGGGTGGCTGATGAATAGGTCACTGTAGCTTCAGAGCTCTCTGGGGATCCCCAGCCAAGCACTTGACAAGGATTTGTGGAGAGACAGAGTTCCAGGTTATACTTTAAGGACAGTAGGGGTTTGACTTTGCAGAGAAAAAGCAGTTCTACAAAATGTGGGTCAAGGCCACTGAAAGCTGGGCTGTCTGGGGGGAGGCTTGCTAACAGCCTCTGCACGCAAAGGCTCTGGAAGCTGGAGTTAGGAGAGGAGGAAGAGAAGCAGGAAGTTTATCCAAGGTGATTTTGTAGAAGATCAAAACTGACATATTTGTAGGACCTGCATAAAAAATGCAAAACAGCCATCTCTTTTAAGAACCATCTTCGAAATTGCAATAAATTCTCCCTGACAGAAACTCAGTCAAGTCCAGCATGTAATCTCCCACTGTCAAGAAGAGTAATGCCAAGTGGTATATGTTCCTCTACTATAAAACAAATAAATAAATAAATCAGAGGTTGCTGGCCTGGGAAGATGGAAGTTAATTTGCCAAAGCCTCTTTTCAAGGCTCAGCTTGTTTGCCTCGTGGGGTCTCCTTTTATCAGTTTTGTGAAAAATGAGTACTTCTAGGGAAGCTCTCTTTGGCCTGTTCTTTCTAGTACCATATCTTCCACAGAACAGGAGCAAAAGTATTTAGAATTACATTCATTGGAGCTTGAACCCTCGCTCCACCATTAATTATTAGCTATGTGGTCCTGAGAAAGTTGCTTTTCAACTCTAAGCCTAAATAACCTCACCCGGAAAGAGAGTAAGAGGAGCATCCACCTTATAAACCTTATTTTGAGGAGCAAGTGAAATTAGGCATGTTAATTTCTGACACTACAAGTTGATATTCAGTAAGTGCTTAATGAACGCAAGTTACTATTGTCATCCTTATCACCATGATTATCATCCTTTTCCTCATTGTTATTGTTACTCTCCACCATTTTCAGGTACATTACCTTCTTCACCCAGTGTATCTCCCTAACTCAGTATCAGAGCCTTAAGGACCCAAAGGCATGTTTAGGTCCATTGTGGAGAGCTAATTTGAGACAGAGAAACCAAATGGGCTTTAATCAGCTTTTCTCCCTCTGCTATTTTATCCTGAGCAGTTCACGTGTGTGTGTGTGTGTGTGTGTGTGTGCGTGTGCGTGTGCATGTGTGCTCCCTTCTCATCTTTTTCTTTTTTAAAAAATTTTTATGTTTATTTATTTTTGAGACAGAGAGAAACAGAGCATGAGTGCGGGGTGGGGGGGGCGCAGAGAGAAAGGGAGACAGAATCTCAAGCAGGCTCCAGGCTCTGAGCTGGCAGTCAACACAGAGCTGGACGCAGGGCTCAAACCCACGAACCATGAGATCATGACCTGAGCCGAAGTCGACGCTAAACCAACTGAGCCACCCTAGAGCCCTTCATCTTATTCTTAAAAGTCTACTCTAATTAAACAAATAGCTATGGAGAACCACTATGGAGTATCCTTACCAGGACAAAAATGTCCCAAATATCTACCAACTTTAAAGATAAAATAACCTTTCTAGACAGCATATCTTCTTCCAATAACTGCCCATTTATCTGGCTGTCTTCACAGCCAGACTCTGCAAAAGAAATACCTTTGGTTTCAGTCACCTCTTATCTCTTAGCTTTCTGATTAATCTTGTTTTTCTACCATCACTGGGACGCTCCTCACCAAATTCTAAATTCACTGGCCATATTCCACTCTTGTGGCACTTGAACTCACAGCAGCATTCTGTAGCTCTGACCCTTCCGTGGGGTAAAACACCAGCTTCCTCTGGTGTCCGTGTCCCCCAGGTCTTCCTACCAAAAAAACAGCTCTATCTTTTCAGCGTTCTTTGCTGATTTCTTCCCATTGGTTTGAAACGCCCCAGGGCATTTCCAAAGCCCGCTTCCCTTCTCTATCTATACTCTCTCTAGATGAGCTCATCTGGTCCAATAGCTATAAACTGCATTTATGCAACCTTTAACTCCAAATTTTATTGAAATATTTATCTTCTCCTCCTGCTACATGCACTAACTCCAATTAAATGTTATCTCTTCTTGGATATATTTTGTTCTTTAGTATGCCAAAGGAGAAATTTAACCATGTCACACCCTTATTTAAAATCCACCAAAGGTCTTCAAGGTTTGCGTCACTCTCCAAGCCTCATCTCTCAACATATTCAGACCCTCTTACCCCTAATACTTACCTTGTGCCATATGGCCAATTGAGTTCCTTCCAAAGAAGCCTATTTTAGGCTTCATGTGCATTTTTCTTATGTGTTTCCCTTTTCATAGTATATAGTTTTTTCCTTTTTCTTTGTCTATATTCTGCTAATTCATAAAGATACAACTCAGGCATTATTTGGTCATCTAGCCAGCATCAAATGCCCTTCCTCAAACTCTGTGGTATCTTGGTCACTCATCAAGTACTTATCACTTACCTGTATTGTGGTTTCTCTTTACCTATCTGTCTTAGTCAGTTCAGGCTGATATAACTGATATTATGGACTGGACAGCTTAAATAGCAGGCATTTATTTCTCACAGTTCTGGAGACTGGGAAGTCCAAAATCTAGGTGCCCACAGGTTCAGTGTCTGATAAGAACCCTCTTCCTGTGATCTTGCTGTGTCCTCACATGGCTAAGAGAAAGAAGAGAAGCAAGCTCTTTCGTATTTCTTCTTATAAGGGTGCTAATCCCAGATCACACTGGGGATCAGAGCTTCAGCATCTGAATGGGAAGGAAGGGGGACACAAACATTCAGTCCATAGCACTATCTCTTCCCCTCCCCAGGATGTGAGATCTCAAGAGTAGGGTCTGTGTCCTCCAGCCACATTGTCCCAGTACCTGGCATAGTGTCTTGCAAGCAAACAGCATCTGCATCTGCGTCAGTAACAACAATTAACATTTACTGAGAGCTTAATATGTACCAGGAATTGTACCAAGTGTTCAAAGGAATGTTATTGTTAGGGAGAAAGTTTCTTCCTCATTCTTGGTGTTTCCTTCCATGTGGAGGAAACTATTAGTATAGTACTTCTATTGTCCCCTCCCCAGGGAAAACTGAATGATTTTTCTGACTCAAGAATTTAGAAGGAAAATTTGGGCATATATAGTTTAGCTCCATCTTCTTTGGTTTATTGTAAGAACATATGTGCAATGAACATTGATTTGCCTCTCCGTGCCGAAAATGCCTCTGTGACTAGAGGGATCAGTCTTCCTAATCCTGGGGGATCATTCTATGAGTATCATTGTTTTGGTTTTCCAGTATTAGCTTTGTCAGGGTTTTTTGTTGTGGTGGTTGTCATATATTGGCCTCCATCTAATGACCCATAATTTTTTTCTAATTTTGTTCAGAGCCCAACTAGGAGAAATGGAGGCTATTTATTGGATACTCACTCAAAGATTCCAACACTTAAAAAGTCTTCAATGTTGGGGCGCCTGGGTGGCTTAGTCAGTTAAGTGTCTGACTTCGGCTTAAGTGATGATCTCACAGTTTGTGAGTTCGAGCCCTGCTTCAGGCTCTGTGCAGACAGCTCAGAGCCTGGAGCCTGCTTCTGGTTCTGTGTTTCCCCCTCTCTCTGCCCCTCCCCTGCTCACGCTTTCTCTCTTTTTCTCTCTCTTCTCTCTCTCAAAAACAAATAAACATTTTTTAAAAAGTCTTCAATGTTATTAGGACACAAATAGGTTCTCAGTAAAACCTGGTTGAACTCAAAGAAAATGAAGGTTAATATATGCAAGGTAGGGTAGGTTAAACTTTGGTAACAAATTAACCTGAAGTCGCACACATTAGTTTATTTCTTGTTCATGCGATATGTCAGGTACAGCTTGGTGGGAGACTTTTTTCAGAGGCTTTCAAGAACCCAATCTTATGGAATTACCATGATGATAGGATTGTCATCTTAGTATGTAATGTCAGGGCCTCTGGGAAAAAAAAAAAGGAGTGTCTGGAAGTTTATACCACCATCCTTTATTGCTTCTATCGGGAGGTGACATTTTCATTCACAACCAAGTAATATGACTTTGTTCTAACTACAAGGAAGCCTAGGAAATGTAGCAAAGCATATGGGATGCTTAATAAGCCTGACAGCCTGTGCCACAGGGCACTTGAATGTCACAGAGCACAATGTTTGGAGAAATGGAATTCTCGACTGGATTTCATGGTGAATGGAATGAAAACTGTGTGCAATGATTCTGACAGGCAGGAGATCAGAGGTGATGCACAGTAAAGCATCAGCAGGTGGAAATGGAGGCTCCCCTACTCGCTTCTTAAACTGAAAGCTTGGTTTCCTTATTTATAAAATGAAGAAAATATTTCCTGCTGCATAGGGTGTTATGAAGATTAAATCAGATAAAATAAAGAGTGCCAAGCAAAGTGCCCCAAATTACCTCTCAGAACAAAAGAAGTCCTATTTTCAAGGGCTTACAAGTTCTATCCTATTACAGGAGTCCTTCTCATTACTTTATTTGAATAAAGCAGAACTATTTGTCAAGATACATTAGCCCACAATGTTCTCAATTAATGCTGATTTTCAAAGTGATGGGGGTCACCTGACAGCACTGGATTATTAAAAGGAAGCAAAGGAATTTGACAGATTTAGTCATTATTTCCGGGGAGGAAGTATGATTTTACAGCTAGAAGCACAAGATATCATTTTAAACAACCCTATTAAAGATGACTTTAAAAACACATTTGAATAAAAAGAAATGCCAGTGCATGCTACAACATGGATGAATCTTGAAAACATAATCTAAGTGAAGGAAGCTAGTCACAAAGAAACATATTATATAATTACATTTATATGAAATGCCCAGAATAGGCAAATCCAGAGAGAGAAAGTAGGCTGGTGCTTGCCTAGGGCTGGAGGCTTGAGAGAAATTGGAAGGTGGCTGCTGCTGAGTCTGGAGTGAGGAATTTTAGGGTGAGGAAAAATGTGCTAAAGTTGATTGTGGCCATGGTTTCACAACCCTGTGAACAAACAAAAACCACTGAATCATGTGAATAAACAAAAACCATTGAATCGTGCAATGGATGAATTATATGGTATGTGAACTGTATCTCAATAAAGTTGTTACAGAAAACAACTTAGTAAGTGGTTACCATGTAAATATTACACATGAAGAGTGAAGGAAGCCAATGCAAATGGGTACTGATTGCTTGAAATAAAATTTACAGTGACAGCATCATGGATCCAAAAAGCTTTGAGTCCCGAAGAACTGAGACAGGAATGGAGTTGAAGTGTTCCTGACATCCTTTTGCGATGACTCACAAAGTGGATCTAAACATCACCAAAGAGCAACATCAAAGAGGCATTTGGAGAGTTGAATAAAATTTTTTCATTAAATGTGACAGTAGAAAACAATTTTTTAACTAATATATCATTTTCTATAATATTGTTTATAATGTGTAACATCTATGCACTTACATAATGTGACCAGGCTAATAATGTTGTAAGGAGACATCTGGCCATGTCATCAACATCTTTAACATTTATTTCATCAGACTGGCCACATAGTTGACAGAATGTTCATATTAGAAAAATGGAATTTTAAGCAAGAGTGGTAGCACCTTAAGGTCCTGAAATTACATAGAGTGAAGGAGCACCCTTACTGTATTGGAGAAACTTGACAGTTTATTGGCCACATGACTCTCCACATCATGAGATTCAGGCCACACCTAGGTTCAAGCCTGACTTAGAGGGAAGACTCCTCAAAGGCACAGATTATCTAGACTAGTGAAGACATGAGTGGGCACTATTAAAGCCAGTTGTGCAGAGTATTACACGTATGAATATTGCTCATAAGGAATTTCACCAGTCAACGTAGGAATTGTTTAAATGAGGATTGAATGATAAAACATCTGCTGGTAATTCTGTCTGTAGTCCTGTGTTTTAAAACTGCAGATTGTGGGGCGCCTGGGTGGCTCAGTCGGTTGAGCTTCTGACTTCAGCTCAGATCATGATCTCACGGTTTGTGAGTTTGAGCCCTGCATCCGGCTCTATGCTGACAGCTCAGAGCCTGGAGCCTGCTTCGGATTCTGTGTCTCCCTCTCTGCTCCTCTCCCACTCATACTTTGTCTCTCTGTGTCTCTCTCTCAAAAATAAATAAACATTAGAAATTTTTAAAAAGGAAAAAATAAAAAAGCCTGAAGATTGCAATATATTAGTGAGACACGAAATCCATTTAGTGGTTACCCAACCAGCACTGACATATTTTCTATCATATATTTTATTTCATATGCATATGAGCAGAATGCAATAGAAGAAATTAAAGTAAAATTGAACTATCATTATATACTGTATATGGTAAGTATTGTTTCCTGAAAGCTCTTCAGAAATGTGTGTGCACATATGTGCACGTGCTTGGTTGCCACGTAAGATTCATTTCTTATATGATTTGCAACTTAAAAATCTTTGAATCACCTTGTGGTAGAAGAAATTTCCTGCAGTGGGTGGGAAGCTGGATGGGATAGCCCCTAAGGTTCCATCTAACTCTTGATGGATTATTCTGGAACTCTCAGCACTGAAGAAGAAAAAATGTCAGGCTTTTCCTAGACTGAGGAGATGGTGTGACACCCCGCATTGCCGAAACACACACATAAGAACCAAGCCCCCCAACCACGTAGTAATTACAAACAGATTGCATGACAGTGTTCATCAGCTTCAGAGAGAAGTCAGTGGAGAAGCAAAATCCAGAAACCTTTCCACTGTAACAGGAAAGTATTTCAGTGGCATAAGTCACAAAACTAATGAATCTAAATAGTGAGACTACTTAACTTTCTAGACAGGAAAGTCTTGTAATCAGTAAACTTCTTACCCTTAGTTCCTCCTAGGAGCCCTCATTTGTGTTAATAAAATTCTCAGGAGTAGGCCCCTTACCACTGACCCTATTTTCAACAGTGCGTCGGTGAGGACAGTGGGGTCAGAGTCCAGCACTACAATTGAAGACATAAGTACGATCTGTCCACAGAACACTGAGATACCTCCTAAAAATTCCAAAACAAGTTTTAAAACATAAATTAGGGTTTTTTCCTCTTAAAGGATGAAGTGTCACTACTTGGCAAGATACTCCGTGAGCATATGTTACTATAAACATATATAACTTTTTTGGAATAAAGAGACTGAAACTGAAGCACTCTGGTTAAATCATTAACTCTGCAACTGTTCGACTCACAAAAGCAATAGTCCAACATCAAAATAAGTTAATATTTGTTGAGCACAAACTATGTAAGAGGCACTTCATAGGAAGTGCTATGGGTTCACTGAAAAATCTATTTGACATAGTTTCTGCTCTGTGAAATAATAGGAAATGGGATATACTCAGACAACAAAAATAGAGGGCAGACCATGATCAGGATTAATCTTTTTTGAGTCAAAAACCTTTCCAGATGCAATGAAAACCATAGACTCCTTCACCAGAAAAATGCACAAGCATACACACACGCTAATGCGCTTGCTTGCAATTTGATTCTATGTGTGGATTAAGGGTTTTGACTACTTCATTTTAAGAGAAGTTCAATGAAAGTTTTATAGAAGGCCTGGAGCCTGCTTCGGATTCTGTATCTCCCTCTCTCTCTGACCCTCCCCTGCTCACACTCTCTCTCTCTCTCTCTCTCTCTCAGAAATAAATAAAACATTTAAAAAATTGAAAAAAATAATAAAAAAATAAAATTAAAAATAAACAATTGAAAAAAAAAGACATACACATCATAAACCTTGAAACCTACCTATGAAAATGTCAGATTACATGACAAGGGAGAATTAAATTTGTGGATGGAATTAAAATACTAATCGACTGTTTTAAAATACACAAATTATCTTGGGTTATCCAGCTGATACAATGTAATGACAGGAGTCCTTAGAAGTGGAAGAGGCTGTCAAAAGTTGGAGACCCAGAAAGAGGGAGGCATGAGAAAGCATTGCCTTGATTTTACTTTAAAGGTGAAGGAAGGGGCCATACACTAACGAAAGTTGACAGAAAAGAAATAGATTCTCCAAGACCTTCCAGAAAGTAATGTGGCTCTACCTCAATTTTATCCAAGTGAGAGATGTGTAGGCCTTCTAGAGGACAGAACTGCAGCATAATAATAAATTTGTGTATTTTTTAAATTTTTTAAAATATTTTTTATTTATTTCTGAAAGGGAGAGAGACAGCATGAGCAGGGGAGGGTCAGAGAGAGAGGAAGACGCAGAATCCAAAACAGGCTCCAGACTCTGAGCTAGCTGTCAGCACAGAGCCCGACGCGAGCCCGAACCCACCCACCAAGAGATCCTGATATGAGCCGAAGTCGGACACTTAACCGACTGAGCCACAGACGCCCCTAAATTTGTGTATTTTTAAACCACTAACTTGGTAGTGATTTGTTACACCAACAATAGAAAATGGAAAATAGAAGCAAGCCCCAAGATTGTTTTCGCATAAGAAATGGGGTAATGTTTTGGAAAGAGTTGATAGCACTTGCTGCCATATTAGGTGTGAGAAGGACCCATTTGAAAACATTGGTTGAAAGAAAAATGAGACAGAAACAATATTTGATGGCTGAATATACTTTAAAACTATGGAAAGATGCTTAGCCACAGATTCAAGAAACACTGTAACTCCAAATCATAATATAATAAAACTGATGAAAACTACATAGAAAGAGAAAATAGCAAACAAAAGATGGATTTAAAATATATATTATTTTCGGGGCGCCTGGGTGGCTTAGTCGGTTAAGCGTCCGACTTTCGCTTAGGTCATGATCTCACGGTTCGTGGGTTCGAGCCCCGCGTCGGGCTCTGTGCTGACTGCCAGCTCAGAGCCTGGAGCCTGTTTCAGTCTGTGACTCCCTCTCTCTCTGACCCTCCCCTGCTCACGCTGTCTGTCTCTCTCTCTCTCCCTCCTAGAAATAAAAATAAGACATTAAAAAAAAATAAATTAAAAAAAATAAAATAAAATATATATTATTTTCAGTTGACTGTCACCAAAAACAATAGTAGCCAAAAGACAGTAGTGTGATGTTTTCAAAGTGCTAGAGAAAATTACTGCCAACTCAGACAACTATACTCAGGGAAAATATCCTTCAAAAACAAAGATAAAGTAAGAGCACAGACAAAAAATGGAAAGAATTTGTCACCAACAGACTAAAAAACAAAGAGAAAGAAAATGGTCCCAGTTAGAAGCTCCAAGATATACAGAAGGAACTAAATAAGCATGTGCAAACTTCAGTGAATGTTGACTATATTAAATAAAAATGCTTACGTGGTTTGAGCTATAGAGAGACTTTAAATAACTGGTAATAATACAACTGTCAGGAGTAGGTGAATGCAGTTAAAGATCTCCATTGTCTTTGTATATACTGGAATATGATAAAAGCAGTAATTCACACTGAACTTCAAAAGGTGATGAATACATAGAGCTTAAAGTAACCAATAAAAAAATATCAGTACTTTATTACATTTTTTAGCAAGACTAATTATTTATAGTTTGTATAACAATTATAATATGTAAATTATAACACAGTAAGTAAATTAGAGTAGCATGCTAATAAAAGGAAATATTAGAATATTTTTTAAGTCAATAAAAAAGAGAAAGAAGGGTGTCTGGGTGGCTCAGTTAAGTGTCCGACTCTCGATTTCGGCCCAGGTCATGACCTCACAGTTCATCAGATCAAGCTCCTTGTCGGGTCTGTGCTGACGGAGCGCAGCCTGCTTGTGATTCTCTCTCTCTCCTCTCTCTGCCCCTCCCTAGTTGATTCTTTCTCTCTCACCCTCTCTCTCACTCTCTCTCTCTCTCAACAAATCAATAAACTTAAAAAATAGAATTAACAAAAAGAGAGAGAAAAAAATAATACAGTGAAAAAACATTTAGAAAAAACAAAAGGTTTACTCCAAAGAGGTAAGAAGAAACATTATGAGGGACAGAAATACTGTATATCTCAGATACAGTAGTGCTTACCTAGCTCTACACATTTGTCAAACATCATTAAACTGTACATAGTACTTACAAAGGGTGAGTTTTTATTTTATGAAATTATACTTCAATACATTGGGTTTTTAAAAAAATGACCCAGTAGACTTTAAGGCAAGAAATTTTCCTGAAGCATTAAGGGTACATTTTATGAGATAAAATTTTTATTTTACCAGGAATATGTAGTATTTATAAGCTACATGGAACTAATAATATGACTTCAAGACAACTAAAGGAGCAATAATGAACAGAGCTATACAAAAAAAATATGAAAATCCACAATCAAAATAGTGGATATGAATACAGATCTCTCAGTAATTGATAGAACAAAAAGACCAAATATAAAAGATCTGACATCGTGCTGAACACATTCAACCTAATTTACTTCCACAGAACACTGCTTCTAACAGCTGCAAAGTATAAATGCTCTCAAGTATACATGTGGAGTATTTACCAATATTTTAAAATAAAACAAAGTCTATGAAATTTTTACATATTGGAATCATACAGAATATATTCTGACCTCACAGAATTAAGCTGCGAATTATAACAAAAAGCTAACTAGAAATTAATCTTATATTTGGAAATTAAAAATGATCTTTTGAACAACTCATAAGTCAAAGAGGAAATAAAAATAAAATTTTTAAATATCTTCAAGTTAATGATAATAGAAACACAAAATATTGAAATTTCTAGAACAGAGAGAAGCTGTGTTTAGAAGGTAATTTGTGGCCTATTAGAGAAAGATAACAGGTTAAAAGTCTGTGATTTCAGCATCAACCTCAATAAGTTCATTTTTTTAAAAGTCAATTAAATCCAAAGAAGGGAATAACAAAGATAAGAGCAGAAATCAATTAAGTAGAAAACAAGCATACAACAAAAAGAATCAACAGTGTCAAAAGTTTGTTACTTGAAAAGACTAATACAACTGATCAACCCCTGGGAAGAATAGTCAGACAGAAAAGGAGAAGGTTAAATAAACATCATAAATATAAAGGGAGACAAATGTAGAAAATTCTAGAAAAAAATGTAACATCAATCTTTGCCTGGAGTGGAATATATGGGATGCTACTGACCCGCAAAGGGCTCAGGGAAAGGTTCTACATCTTGATGGTTGTAATACCCTCCTGGGTCCACTCATTTGTCAAAGTTCATTGAATTGCACACTTAAAAGTTATTACCTTAGTGTATAAGACATACACCTCAGTAATGTCCACTTTAAGGAAAAGGAGTAAGTATTAGAAAGGAAGTGGAAAGCTGCCATCTTTCAGAGATACAATTGTGAATGAAGAGAGGCCAGAGGAACTATGCATAAGCTGTAATTCTCATAAATTAATGTATCAAGATTGCTAGATTCATGGCCAATATAACAAAATCAATTGTATTGCTGATTACCAACAACAATGAAAAAATGAAATCCAAGAGAAGATACTATTTACATAACATCATCGTGTATTCCAGTAGAATTTATACATTGTAAAATATCCATTGAACACTGACATTAGTTTCTAAGTAGAATTATGATGGATTATAATAGTGTTGTACAAACTGTGGTGACAGCCAAGGAGGGGCTGGGAAAGGCTTACATCCAGGATTTGGAAGTAAGAGGAGGATGATTAAAACAGATCAATAAGTGACAATATAAGTGGTTTATTTAGAGACATGGAGATAGACATATAATTGTAACTTTATTCTTAAACTATATGCATGCATAGTTCAGACAAAAATAAAATAGCTTTAAAATGAGACCATAGGAGCGCCTGGGTGGCTCAGTGGGTTAAATGTCCACCTTTGGCTCAGGTCCTGATCTCCTGGTCTGTGAATTCAAGACCCGCATCAGGGTCTATGCTGACAGCTCGGAGCCTGGAGCCTGCTTCAGATTCTGTATCTCCCTCTCTCTCTGCTCCTCCCCAACTCATGCTCTATCTCTCTCTCTCTCTCTCTCAAAAATAAATAAAGATTAAAAATTTTTAATAAATAAATAAACAGTAAAAAAATGAGAACACGGATTGTGGAATCAGACAGCCCTGAGTTTGAAATCTGTCTCCTCCATTTCTAGATGTGCAATCTTGGAATCACATAACCTCCCTAAGGCTTCAACTTTTCATCTGTAAAATGGGAATAATAATACCTAGTTCCTAGGGTTGTCATGGAGATTAAAGTAGGTAAAAGTGCAGTCACAGGCAACAAAATGCTTAAAATCAAAACTGATTGTAACTCCCTCCAGAAATTGATTGCAACTCATTCTTCCTTCTAAGAGGCCGACAGTGGAAAGCGGGGAAATGGACAAACACAACTCAGATCAGCAATGGGAAACGTCTCTATCCAGGACAGCTCCTCCTAGACAGCCTTGGGTGGAAGGAGAAAGTATAGGCAGAGAGAGATCCAGAAAGACAGTTCCTCATTTACCAAAGCATTCTAATGAGTTGTGGTGGCCAGCAGTCATTTTATTTCTAGGATCTTGAACCCCTTCTTGTGTGTATGGGTCCCCGCGGGAGGCACACCAGCCTGTAGGGGCAGCGGTGCAGAGGCAGTGGTGGTGTGCCACGGGCCATCTGACATCCAACAGGCTGCACCTCCTTTCCCTCTGGTCTCCCAGTCTCCCCACTTATGCCTTCCCACCTCCTAGGCCTGATTCGCCAGAAGGTTTTCTGGTTCTTGGGCTCTTTAATTTTCCCTCAATAAGCTCTTCTGCTTAATTCACCCAGAATCCACTTTTGTTACCTGCAACTAAGAACAACATTGGATACATCAGTCTTTCACATATAAAAGATGGTGTGGATTTGAACTTGGGGTGAGGAAAAAGGACTTGGGGATGAGTTGGGCAGCTCTGCAAAGTGAGATGAAGAAGTTTTTGGCTTTTTCCTTTTGGAAAAGAGGGGACAAAGAAAGGGAAGCAGAAGTAGGAAGAAATGAAAAGAAAATAGCCAAGGGGTATGACAGTGGCTAATGGGACATTTAGGAAAAGGATTCTGGTCACTGGCATTTGGTTTTGAGTGATTTGCATTGCTGTTGTACAACCCCTAACTCCATCAGGCCAGACAACTAGTGAGGTCAGATTTACTCACATGTACCTTGTGTGGGTGGAGATTTTGGGTGGGGATCAAGGAAGGAGGCAGCACCATGTGGAACAGAACAAGGAGACACTATGTCAATCACTATGACAATAATAAACCAGAGAACTAAGGGTCAAAGCCAAGAAAGCCGGATTCAAAAAGGGAATTCAACTTGAGGGCAAGAAACACGGGCATGAAGCTGGAGCCAGGAGCCATCCACCATTCCAACCACTCATACTTTTCTGCTTCTATAGATCCATTCCTCAGCCTGGAACTCCTTCCTTCTCCAACACCCATCCTACAAATGGATTAGTTCTGTTATTTCTTTTTTATTTATTTATTTATTTCTAGGAGAGAGAGAGAGAGAGAGAGAGAGAGAGAGACAGAGCAGGGGAGGGTCAGAGAGAGAGGGAGTCACAGACTGAAACAGGCTCCAGGCTCTGAGCTGGCAGTCAGCACAGAGCCCGACGCGGGGCTCAAACCCACGAACAGCGAGATCATGACCTGAGCGAAAGTCGGACGCTTAACCAACTAAGCCACTCAGGTGCCCCAGTTCTGTTGTTTCTTAACTGCCTTTATATCCATTGGCTTAGCACTTACACGCCATATATTGGCAGTTGCATATTCATGTGACATTTGTGAGGGAAATTGAAATGGGCAGAATATATACTTGGGGACCAGTCTAATACACCTTTCTGGATTATCTCTGCCTTCCATTGTCTTTAAACTAGCTCACTACTCAATAAATCATAGAAAACTGATAATGCAAGTTAGTCTTGTCCAGAGGTGTACAAATGAATCATGTTCAGCAGAATGCAATTGACTATTGCCTTGTTTATAATAATCAGTTTTCATCCATCAGACAAATTTATTTCAGCAGCTCTGATAGCCTCATAGTAGACAGTTTAGAATGTTTGTTGATCGAATGAATGACAATGAAGCTTAAAAAAGAAGCCATAAGAACTCACCAATTCAAATCTATGATTCTTACAGGTGAGATAGGATCAGCAGAGTACTGTGCATCTTTTACCTGCCAAGGAGCACTGTCCACAATGTCTCCAGGTCCTGAGCCTCCTCCGTTAACCACCTACGACTGCCTACTGCTCAGCAGTCTCCCACGAGAACACTCTCACTTACTGCTTCTTTTTCTCCAATCTTGGAAAGACCTTGCATGAATGAGATCTTTGATTTACCCCATGGAGCAAAGGGAGCAGGCAATCTGGAAGGGAAGCTGCAGAGTTACAATCTTGCTGTTATACCTCACTGTGGAATACTACACAAGAGTTAGAGAGACAGAGATACAAAGAGAGAGAGACAGAGAGCAGGCAGATTGATGCAGAACTTATCTAAGATATATAAAGGTTATAAAAATCAATAGCAAAACAACTTGTTAGTATGATCCATTTTTGTTAACACACACACACACACACACACACACACACCAGTATATTCATCAAATAAAACAAATACAATATGACAAACCTTTGAAAGACAGTTGGGATTGTAGAAAATGTTTTCTTTATCGGCCATGTTGTTTACGTAATGTTTTGATCATATTTACAACAATCACATATTACAGTTGTAATAGTAAAAATAAGAACCATAAAGATTTAAAAGAGGAGAGCAGCTGTTTCTACAATGAGAAGCCCCAAGATGCAGACCCAAGGCAGTTTTGCTGCATACATGATGCAGCCTTTATAATAGACTATTATTCTCAATCAAAACCAAGTGTGAACAGAAATGGGGTCAGCACACTATCTGGCGTTAGCACGCTATCTTCAAACACAAGCACAGCAAAATTTTCTTCCTAATGGCTTTCGAAGTACTCTCTGATAGAAATACACCTGGAAAAAAACAAAGTCCATCAATCATAAATTTTCACGATTTGATGGATTGTTCATAGCTTACGGGGAATATAACCCCAGTAATAATCCATAAGTCTTCATATCACTTAAGAATCTTGAATACTTTATAATTGTACAATTAAAAGCATTCGGTAAGCACCTAATGGATGCTTGCTAGTCTACTTTCTTTCACATGTGCCCACTTTGTGTTGATTAATTTTATTTAATAGATATTCTTTTCTTCTCTCACTAGATGAGAAAACAGAGGTTCAGAATGGGTAAGAAACTTGCCACAAGACAGTGACAGAGGTGACCTCAAACACACTGATACCAGGTAAAATGAGAAATGGATATGTATGTACAAACAAAATAGAATGTTCCAGCCAGAAGAACGACGGTGATAATCAAACACAAGTCTCTCTTTTCATGCAGGACTCACCTTAGACAACTGGCCCAGAGTTTTCCCAACTGTTTGGATCTGACACTTCCCTATACATGTTGGGAATAGGGTTTCCCCTATTTAGGGTTTAACCTATTCAGAGGTTCCCTGAAGTCCACACATGGACTCCCTAGGAAACATTCCTGCAATCCTGGGACTGAGAAATACCATAGGTCCCTATGAGCTCTGATCCCATCATGAACTCATGAAGAGCAATATTTGAGCAGAGGTGACCTGCTCCAAAATAGGGGAAGTAAGATGCCTCATTGTACTGACTTACCTGAAGTAGTTCTCATTTCATATATTCTAGCCATCTGAGCCTGAAAGTTGTTCCGTTCATACTTCTGAACTTGAAAGACGTGGTCAGCACAGTGATAGTCTAATCCCAATACCCCCAATGACGGAGGCGTACGCCCACTGGCATATTTTACCCTGGAGGTAAACGAAATCTCCGGGGTCCTGGAGTAACGGCTATATTTTTACATCACCACCAGGGGGCAGCAAAGTGCAAATAACGCCTCTAACTGCACGGGGTCTCGAAAGCTTGGCCTGGTTTGGGAGAAGGCGGCTCTCAGTCCCCCTGTGCTTCTCAGGTTTAAAATAATGGTAATGTAATCATTTTAGTTCTGCTCTGGAAACCGTCCCGACTAATTCATTTCAGATGGAAATATACTGACTATTCACATCTGCATCCAAATCAGTCTTTTCACAATTCAGGTTCTACTCATTAAGGCTTTTGCTCATCTAACCTTTTACTCAGAGCCCACTGTAAGCCAGGCACTGCGCTGGGACCAGAGCCCACCCAGGGCAGCCGAAGCCGACCTTAGACACCCACACCACCCTCTCAGGGCGGCTTTCCCTTGTTTTTCAGTTTCTATTTAGCACCTTCTCATTTTATCTTATTTTTCTATGTCTACCTTGCTCCTCACACACCAAAATTTTATTCGCTCTGCTTATTGGTGTATCCCCAGCTCTCAGAACAGTGCCCGCACGCAATGAAGGCTCAAAACTGTATATGGAATGAACACATATAAAGCTTTTAACACATCATGCAGACGAGGTGGCACATACACCTTCATCTGAACTAGACTCGGCAACATTATTCACTAGAGTGATGTTCCATTTCCCATTCCCACCAGCAGTGGGTGAGTGTGAGACCCCACAGCAATAATATTTGATATTAGCATCACACACACTGCCCTTCCACAGAAGAGAGACTTGAAGTCAAAGCGGAGAGATCGCCCAAGGCTGCACGGATCTGGAATGGTTGAGTGGGGTTCCAAGCCAGGACTCCTTACCCCAATCCAGCCTTCTGCCGACCTGACATTTTCTGTCTCCTTAAATATCACCTCCCAGAATGACAAGCTGCATATGCTGTTTGTGGGTCAGGTTATTTACACAAAATATTTATTTGGTAATTGGAAGAGACAAGACTTCCCAGACCCACACCCTCCGAGGCTCCTCTCTGGTCAGCCTCTCTGCACTTACCTCCTAGTACCTACATTGTGCTAGGTCCTCCAGGAGTATCCAGTCATTTGTTCCTTAACAATCCTGTATGTGCTGTTATTATCCCCTTCGTTCGCATGAGAAAATATAATAATGGCATACGTTCTACGTCCATGGCACTTAGCATGGATCTGACATTGTTCTAAGGGTTCCCTTACCAGCCTTTAATTCCCTTAACAGCCTTTGAGATAAGGACCACTGTTGTTCCCTATTACACATGTGGACCCTGAGGTCAAGGAGAGGTAAGAAGCTTGTCCAAGCCACTCTGCAAGGAAGTGGCAAAGCCACCTTCTGTTTCTTTGCTCTGCCCCGTCTCCTCACAGGAAATAGAGGCTCAGGACTGTGAGGTGCGCTGGTTCCCATCTGACTCCACTTCCGTGCATGGGTTTTTCCACAATATTAATCTACAGGTTTGGGCCAGAAAAGCCTTTTGTTAGAAAGTCACAGGCCTGAAATTGGGCAGAAAAGAGGAGGCAGTGGAGGTAAAAGTCTCCCAGGCTGCAAACGATATTTCCTCCCCAGTCTATTTTCCTCTAATTTGGTGTCATCTGCCAAGATCTTTCTGGGACACTGAAGCTTTAGGAGCTTTAACTTTGCATTAACTGGCCAAGGGATGGGCTGGACTTTGTGTCCACCCTTCAATCTGGGCATCCAGATGCTGGCTCTTCCGTGGGTGTGGGGGACTCCCCAGAGCTTGGCCATTCCAGTCTAAACTGGACAGTGAACTGAAGTTACCTCATAGCGACTTGGAAGTGGTGTTTGTGGGAACAAAGCTGGTTCGCTCTGTTATTCTGTCAAACTAATCTGGGCTCCAAGCCCCTTTGAAAGTCATCAGGAGAACACAGTCTAAAAAAGATGGACAGGAAGTACATCTTTTGCTGGCTGGAGGTGTTCTTGCTGATTGAACTTTTACATCTGGTATGACATAAATGAGCAGAAAAGGTTTGGCTTCCTAATGCTATACCCTTCGTTCATCTCCATATATCTGTCTGGAGTTCTGACCTCTGGACCTGGAACATACTGATGAATCTCAGAGCCTCTTTCTGATGGCAAAAAAAAAAAAAAAAAAAGGCTTCAGAATCCAGTGGAGAGGACTGCTCCACCACACACTCGGTGTACGAATCTGGGCAAGTGATTTTGCCTCTTGGAGCATCAGCATTCTCTCTGTAAAATGGGGATCACAATAAAGCCTTGTTCTTGTGGGACTGTTGTAAATATCTGGAACTTAATATATGCTCAGTAAATGACCATATGGGGTTAAAAAGCAAAAAAAAAAAAAAAAAAGGAGCAGGTCTAAGTGGGGCTCCACTTCCTACCATCTAGGTAGCGCCACACACATCACTTCCCCTCTTGTAGATTGAATTCATCTTGTGTGAAGTGAAGAGACTGAAACACCATCTCTTGGATGCTCTGACCACTGAGTGGTGCTCCTGCCAGATGGTCACTCCTCCCCTGACAGCTTATACTGTTTTTCTAGAGTTCCCAGGGGGATCACATGGAGACCAGTGGAGTCTTCACTGCCAATCTCCAGGAGGAAGACAGGATTTATTGAACATCTAGTAAGTACCAGCCACTGATCCAGACACTGTTCCTTCATTCTCCCACTTAAACCTCTCAGTAACTCCTGATGCAGATACTGCTATCACAAGTTCACGATCTTCCTCAAAATTGCACTAACATAGAGCAAAAAAATCCATACTTCTACCCATGTCTACCTGTGTCCCAAACTCCACTGTTCCCAGATGACCTCAAGGCATTGGAAAAATGAAAATTCTTCTTCTGTAGGGTCAGGAAGCTTCAGTCTATAAAAAACTGAAAGCAGGGGCACCTGGGTGGCTCAATCGGTTAAGAACCAACTTCAGCTTAGGTCATGATCTCATGGTTTGTGGGTTCAAGCCCCACATTGGGCTCTATGCTGATAGCTTAGAGCCTGGAGCCTGCTTCAGATTCTGTGTCTCCTCTGCCCCTCACCCACTCACTCTCTCTCTCTCAAAAGTAAATAAACATTGGGGTGCCTGGGTGGCTCAATAGGTTAAGCGTCTGACTTCAGCTCAGGTCATGATCTCACAACTCATGGGTTTGAGCCCCATGTCAGGTTCTGTGCTGACAGCTAGCTCAGAGCCTGGAGTCTGCTTCAGATTCTGTGTCTCCCTCTCTCTCTGACCCTCCCCTGTTCATGCTGTCTCTATCCCTCTCTCTCAAAAATAAATAAAACATTTAAAAAATTTTAAGGTAAATCAACATTAAAAATGTTTTAAAAAACTGAAAGCAAGTGTTGCTACTGATAACAGTTTCCAACTCCATTGTAAATGTTCAAATGGGAAGCCAATAAAAAGGGTATTTCCCAGCCTTTTATGATGAATTAACTTATGAGTTAACTTAGCCATATTGGTCTTGCAGAGTAATAAATGATTTAGGAAAAAAAAACATAATAAACAATTCCAAATAGTCTTGGAATTCTCCCCACAAACAATAGGCTTGGAGCTTCCTTCCTTCCTTCTTTCCTTCCTTCCTTCCTTCATTTATTTATTAATTTATTTATTTATGGGAGGTTCACATATTTCAGCAGATCATGCCAGCTATACTAATGTTGGCCAGATCATCACACACGGTAGAAGAAAAGGCAGAGTTCAATCGCAGCACAAAACCCCAGAGGACAAAACAAAACGGTTTTTCCTCAGTTTCTCCCCTACTGTATTTTCAATGATATCTCCAAAAGAAATACCCAAACCAACTAGGAAACAGCTTCATGTTTCTCTCATTTCTCCCTCCCTGGGCAACAGCTGATGGGATGGAGAGAACCGCGTCACTGAAAAGTGCGTGGTTGTTGGCTGATCAGGCAAAGGGTTTCCTATCTCAAGGTTTGAATGGGATGTAGCTGGCCCACTGCGCAGGGCAGAAACTTATCTGTTCTTTCCTAATTGCTAAGTTTCTCTCTTAAAATCTTTCTCCAAGGGAAAACTTTAATTTAGAAAGGTCATAAGTTGGAGACTCAGCCAAAAGCAGCAGAGGCTGGGAGAATGGACAATAATGTTGCCACAATAATAATAGGCCACCAGAGCTGATCGGGACAGCTTCTCTTTTTTCCCCTTCCTAAGTTGCTATTTTCTATTTAGCTCATTTTTGTTGTAGCTGAATGATTATTAGACATCAAAGCAATCTGTTTCTTTCACTGAAGGAAGCTCCCTGAATCTTCACACACACACACACACACACACACACACACACACACACCTCACAGGAAAGATATTTAAGGGAAATATTTCTGCCCAAACATATCCTTCTTGGTAGAATTCTGTTTTAGAATTTGCCAAATTTCTCCTATGAGAAGCACCAGCCTAGACATTCAGTGGGGCTGGCATGGCGCCTCAAAATTTGGGGTGAGTGGATGTGTTGTGTTAGTCAAAGGAAACCAACTGCTGTAACAGACAGCCCCCAGACCTCAATGGCTTGACATGATAAAGGTTTATTTCCTGTTCATGTTACATTCCTGTGAAAGTCAGCAGGTAGGGGTGCCCTCTTCCATTCAAGGACCACACTCCTTCAGCCAGTAACTCTGCTATCACTTAGGGACCTAGACTCCTTCATTTATGGGCTCCAACATCCATGAGGGCTTTAGAACCTGCCATTGGATACCCTGCATCCAAACAGCAGACAAAAAGAGAGCAAGCAGAAGTGAGTGTGGGAAATTTTAGGGACCAGACCTCTTAGAGACACACATCTCTAGTGCCCACATTCCACTGTTGGGTCCTCACTGTTTGGTACTGGTTGGTACCACCTAACTGCAAAGGCAGTGGGAAATGCAGTCTGGCTATGTGCCGAGAGAGAAAAGGAGATAGGCATTGATGAATAAACACATAGCAGTCTCTTTATGACCAAATGTATTGAGCAACTACTATGACAGCTGGGGCATGTCATAGTTTTTCAGAACAGCTTTATTATGGCTTTCTGTTTGGAGGACACTGATATATTCTAAACACTTTAATTACTCAGAAAATCACTGCCTTTTCATATAGGAGTTAAGGAAATGTGAGTTAGAGATGAAGTAAAAGTCAGGAATAACATGAGGCTGAAAGAGAGAGAGCCAATAGTCACACAACTTGCAGATTTTGAGGTTGGCTTTTCAGGTGGCATCTAAAGGGACATGTGTGGGATGCCATGTGCTGATGCATGTAGAACAGTCTGAAGGCAAACTTCACAGATGGCAATCACCAAAGGCCAGTTCTGGAGAAGCCAAAACCACTGTTGGTTCCAAGGAGAAAATATGGAGCCAGGAACAGAAAATTTAGTCAAAAGGGATTAAGAGCCAGGAAAATACAGAATCAAAATAAAATTGAAGGCAGTGACAGGAAGAGCCAAGAGATTCTGCCACAAACGTTTATTTCCTCCATTCTCTGAATGTTCATTGAGGACTTCCAATGCGTCAGTTTCCATGTTGGAGAAAACAACTGAAGAAAACTCAGTCCCTGCCTGCAAGAAATCCAAGATTCTCTTTGGGTGGACACTGGCCACATGGAGCATAGGTGGGTTTATCTGACCTAAAGTCCTGGGTCAACGGAAGAATCAGGGCTCTTCCTGAAGAGATCTGCAAAATGGCAGCTTTAACGGCTGCCATGATGCCTTCACACATTCAAAACAAAAGGCCCTCCTCCTGATGTGGCTTGCATCTGCCCAAGAAATTCTAAAGTCCTTCACAGCCAACCCACTCCACGGAAAGGCTAAATCGGGAAATTTTAGAGTTGAAAGGGGTCTTATAAATCACTTAGTCTGGTCTTTTTGTTTTTCAGCAGAGGAAAGGAAATCTGTGCTGTGACAGTTCCCAGTGGACTGTATGTAGACAAGCCCCACAGACTCACTTTCATACCAAGATCATGCAGTCGGCCCCATTCCCTTGATGTATGATCTACATGGCATGGAAATGATTAAAACACTTTCTTCTCACAAACATCTATTGAACTCCTACGCATGAGACCCACTCACTTTCATGATGATTGGCCTTTCTATCTCTGATGTCTTTTCCTTTATTTTTTTTTTTTACAAATAGTTTATTGTCAAATTAGTTTCCACATAACACCCAGAGATGTCTTTTCCTTTAAACATGTACCTGTGCCTCATGCCAGTTTCCAGGGGTGGTCACCGTTCTCCTCCTGGGTCTCTATGGAATGTGTATGATCTTTCCTCCATTTTAATATGTGTAGTTGAGTTTTATCAAACAACAACTGCATCTGTTAGTGTCTCAGCAAGAGGGAGACAGCACATTTGGATGAAGGCATTGATAAAATTTTGGTAAAGGACAAATGTATTTCCAAAGGCTTAGACAGGGTAAAATGAAACAATAGTGCCATGCGTTAACCTGAGCTCGCCACAGAGGGGAGCCATTACCACCTCTACCACCAGGAGGAGCTGGGCGAGAGAGTGGTTACCTCCAGGGCATAGCCAAAGCCTGAAGCTGTGGCTTTGTGTGGAAGGATTTGACCAACAGACTCTGGGCTGCCAGAAAAAGAGCAGAGGATGGAGAACAGTCTTCTCCTATCTGCACCTCCCAGTAGAGAGCCTGATCAGATGTCAGGGGTCAAGGGAACCTATTGATGATGTGGATTTAAGTCAGTTTCCCAGCTCCAAAACAGAGTAAAGACTGGTCAGATGTCAGGGGTCAAGGGAACCTATTGATGATGTGGATTTAAGTCAGTTTCCCAGCTCCAAAACAGAGTAAAGAGTGGGGCTGGTGTGCAGGGGAAAATGTGGGGTACCCAGCCCTCCCACCATTGCCGGGCACTGTGCTATCACTGAATGTAGAAGAACTGAGAAAATGGCCTTGGTCCTTGACTTCACATAATGTACAGGGCAATCAGGGAGAGAGAAAACGAACAAGTCTGCGCACTAATGAACTTGGCTAAGTTTACAAAAGGAAGAGTAGACTCCACTTCCAAAGGTCTTTCTGTGGATTTAACATTTAAGCGGAGGCCTGAATAATGAGGAGTCAGGCGGGTGAGCAAAGAGTGTAAATGAAGGCCTTTGACACATGGCAGCTCTTTAGACATTTGATTCCTGAAACTTAATTTGAATTTCTGTGAATACATAGGCAGTATTTCTTAGGAGTCACTTCCCAGACGTGCAATTAGAGTTTTCCAGGTCACATGGAAAGAGCAGTGGCTGGGGAGTCAGGAGGCCTGATTCACTAGCCCTGCCTCTGCCCCTCCCTGTCCAGAGTCTTTGCCTGGGTCACTGGATGTCTCTTTGCCTCCATTTTTTATCTGTAAAATAAAGATGTTGGCTTGTTAGCCTCCAGAGTCCCTTTTGGTTCTAAAATCCAGTGTTGGTCATGGATTTTATTCATCTTTTTAAAGTTGCTTTTCGACACTTTTCAGAATTCTATTTTTTGCTAAGTGAATGCCCAAGAGCAAGTTAAATTTTCTTTAGATCTTCAAATGAATGGCAGTTGAATGAGATTGCACTGAACACGAGCTGAACTCTGTGCATAGTTCTACAGGGATTAAATAATATTCTTTGGTATTTGGCCACAGGGGAAAAAAAAAACATAGTCATAAAACTAAGGAAAGAGGCTCTGGTTATGGGCTTTGGTTTTTAGGAAGTATATTTTATAGGATCAGAGAGTATCTGGGTCATCTATCTGACCCGCCACCCCCCTCCCCGCCTTCCAATGCTCAGTTCCCTCTACAGAAACCCTGCCTTGCTTATATACTCTGGAGTCAACACTGAGCACTGAGGAAGGTCATGATGTCACTGGTCGACTCTGGCTTCACTGAATGTCCCCTTATATCAATTTGAATTCTGTCCCCAAGATGTTCCCTCAGATTCCCCATCATTCTGCTTTGGGTCCTATGGAATTGGATGCCTTTCAGGAACTCTAATTGCCTTATTCCATCTTCCTTCCAGATTTTCAAACACTCCATTCTGTCATCCTGGAACACTGTTCTCCTCCTCTCAAAAACACTCCCAGCTTCTCCCTCCAAAGAGGAATACTTCAGGTCTCAACTGAAACATCTTTTCCATGGGGCAGTCTCTCTGCAGTCTCTAAATTAATCAGATCCCTTCCTGTCACTCAAGCTGAACCGCTGACTCTCGTATGCCTTTGCTTTATCACCAGTCTCCATCCAGCACTCACCTCTCGGGAAGAGCCCATCCCACGTGTGCTGCTCTGTGCTGGCACCTCGAGCAGTGAGGTACATCTGGATCAGCTCCTCTGGAAATGAGGGAGTCTGAGAAGGTCTGGGTTTCGCTAATAATTTTGGAGTCCACAGACGAGTTAGAACTAGGAACACCTTACTACAAAAATTTATATGGCTGACCTACCACCCCCATCAGGTGTCTCCAGTTGGTGAGAACACTTTAAACAATGTGATAAAAAGCAAAGGATCTGTTGTGGCTGAATCGGAATTGTTTTCCACGTGTCACACATTGACAGCAATGATATATTAAGTCAAAAGAGGAAGTTTCCAAACAGTGTCTGCTGTGAATCCTGTTTCTGTGAGAAAAGGCTTATCCATGCTCCATGCACAGAGAAGGCCCCAGTGTTTGTGGACCTATAGTGTGGGATATAGAAGTGTTTAGAATCTAGGGGGCACCTGGGTGGCTCAGATGGTTAAGTGTCTGACTTCCGCTCAGGTCATGAACTTATGGTTCAAGAGTTCAAGCCCCGCATCAGGCTCTGTGCTGACAGTGCAGAGCCTGGAGCATGCTTTGGATTCTGTGTCTCTCTTGCACACTCTCTCTGTCCCTCCCCTACTCATGCTGTTTCTCTCTCTTTCTCTCTTTCTCTCAAACATAAATAAATATTTGAAAAAAATTCTCAAAAAGAAATGTTGAGAATCTCATCATAAACTCTTTATAGTATAAATCCACCAGAACTATAAAAAACTGTCGGGATTCAAAGGACTTGAAATCTAAAGGTCTGGGCAAATGTTCATCTGTATCTACATTATAGCTGGAGCTGCCTTGGGTGCTAATGATAAAAACTGTCCATCCTGGAGTCCACATGGTTGTGTGCACTGGCCTTATGAGAGGAACGTTAAGGATCTGTTAGTCTAAGACTTATTAGACTATTTTTCATTTTTTTAGTTTTTGTTTTCATATCCTCAAACAGTGTCAACCAAACTTGTTGGCCGTGACACAGAAAGGGGACCCTTTCTTAAAATCAACAACTTTTGAACTAAATGTTAGATGCAGTTAAGTGTTAGGAAGAAGGCCATGCTATTGCCTGAAATAATATAACGTGTGAATATCAAAGTGAGAAATGCATGAAATGAAACAAGAATTTGCTAAAGTCATCATATAACCAGGAAAGGATAATGAAAATTTTGAAGAATGAAAATTTTGAGGAAGAAAAAATCCAGTTACTTGGCTACAAGATGGACATCGCAAAGGTGTTCTACAACTTACAGTTCTTCAACTTCTACATGCATGTAGATTCATGCATTCCAAGAACACATTTCACACTACTTTATATTTAATTCCTATAAAGGAATCAGCTTCCCAGTTTTCTCGTTTTGAATTAGGTGGGTTCTTTCAGAACCCATCCTTCAAATCAAATGGAATTATACAGATAAAATCTAGGGTGTTGTACATTAAAATATTAAATATGGGGCTTTTGGGGGGGTAGAATTATAAGTGACGTGTTTCCTCTACATTTATATCTTTTCCTAGTTTTTAAAAATTAATATTCATCGACTGTAAATAAATAAATGAAGTGTTACATAATCTGTTTCTAAGAAAGAACTAATGCCAGAGGCACTAGACCGTTGAAGCCAGCAACATCGGCACCATCTGGAATATTTCCTTCATGCCAATGTCTCAGAGCCTCACACAGCACAGATGTGCCCCAGCATCCTTCCTGTTAGAGGGACTCTCCTAACCACCAAGAGTAGTGGGCTCCTGAAGATACATGCTTTGATTACGTACATTAGGCAGGAAAAGGAGAGAGGATGGGAGGGAAAGATAACCACTTCGCGGTATATTTGGGCTGTTTTGGAGACTAAGAATCTATGAACTGGTATTAGTCTTAAGTCTCAGAATATTTGAGAAGACATTTTTATTACTTCATCTAAAAGTGAGGTTCCCTTTCTAAGTTTTTTATCTGAGACAAATCTATACCTAAAGCTTCCACATCAATGTCCATCTCATAGTTAGGGTCTGAATTAGTCTTCTGTCTGAATTTTTCACAGAACCAAGTGTAAGAGAGTCTCTTGATCTGGAAAGGGGACGTAATCCTGTAGGGACTTTCTGGAAATGAAGAAAAAAGATGGAGGAAAAACAAACGTCTATACAGCCATTTCTCAAAACATTCTTCACTCCTTCTTGTCGCTAGCTCCAGGGATGAGAAGCTAGCCAAGCCAGTCAGGGATCCTTCTTCTTCCTGGTCCCACTGACAGCTTAGGGATGGACACCTGAACTAGGACAAGCCAAGCAATCACTCCTCAGGTCTTTTGCTGAAATTACGTGAAAAGATGCCCTCTTTTCTCTAGGATCATGGTCTGGGAAGATAATACAATTCCAGAGCTTCTCTGAGCCCTCTTAGCCTCCTCAGGAAGAATGAAGCAACATGAAGGAAATGGGAAGCAGGTTTCAGAGCATCATTTGAGCACTTGGTCCAGTCCCCAAGGCCAGGTGTACCCCTTGAACCACCCAGTTGCTGGACACAACAACTTTCTTTTTTTAATGAAAGTTATTTTAGTTGGCTTTGAATGGTGGAAGGAAATGCTTGCAAATGGGAAATTCCTGAGCAACAGAATAGGTCTAGGACTGAGTTCTAGTCAAATAAAAAAGAAAAACTTCTTAAGACTTGGGCTAACTCATTCTTCTAGTTATCAGAACTCTGGGGCTGTATACTTGTTACCTGGTTTGACATAAGCCAGTTAACACAGACTTCTTGGTTTCTGATATCAATAAGTGCCATATTTTAACCATCCATTATTGAGTACCAGGCATTGTATTAGGCACGATGTTTACATGATGTCTAACTTCACGATGACCTTCAAGGCTTGTATTACTAGTCTTGTTTTATAAATAGAGTACCTGAAGTAGAGCAGGATGAATAAACGTGCCCAAAGTCTCCCGGCTAGGGACTGGCAGTGCTGGCAGATTAACACAGCAGTGACTGGTCCTAGCCCACATGGGTTTCCATCATGGCATGTTGCCACTTTTCTGCCAGGATTCCCAGGTTATCTCCCTCTTTCTAAAGGCCTATTGGACCCTCACTTCAGTCCAATCAGTGTGGCTGGTCAAGGAGTAATGTGAGGGTCTGTCAGGGTCATATGCTGCTAATCCCTGGTCTAGCTTTATTCAGAACTCCACCAACTTCTTAAGTTTCCCTGACCTTGACCACTTGATCTTTGTGCCAAATAAATTTCTTAGAAATCCCCGTGTGGTCCATTTAAGTTTCTAGAACTGTTCTGATTGTGAACATCAGTCACCACTCAAGAGGCAAGCTTCCCTAAGCACTTACTGATGTTCTTTGTTTTTAACTGCCCCCTACAGTCCATTTATCACTCCTGATTCTGTTCTGCTTCCCTCCTTGCTGCTGTTTTGACTAAGTCATTTGCCAATTCCTGTGATTCTCTCCTTTTAGAGTGGGACTTGTTCCACCCACCCAGCACCAAACAGAGCTCCTCTTAAGCTGTCCGCAGAATACCCCCTCCTTCATTGACATCCAGCCTCACAGATGTTCATTTTCCTGGGCTTGTTCTTGCAGGATCCATAAGCATCAGCTGGGCAATTGAATCAGAATTCCCAGAAGAAAACGGGATGAGGCAATGAGCAGGTATGTTACTAGGTCCTCTGGGAAGCAAAAAATAAGAAAGGATTAAATGTGCTGCAATTTTATTGAAGAAATGTCCATGTAAGAGCACAGAGAGGGATCCAGGCAAGGCGGGGAGGCTATATGAACATCATGATAGTGTAAGTGAAAGAGAGAAGATGAGGTTAGGTGGAAGCATAGACTGTTCACCATCAAGTCAAAAGAGGATTCAGCAAAGGCATCAGCAAGTTCTTGAGATAAAGTTGCCCCTCAGAGAAGTGCCTGAGTCTCAGTATCTCTACCATGCTCAGCCTTCAACAAGAGCTGTTTGTGGGAGGGCACAAACACAACAGTGGATTTCAAAGTCCAGCAAGTAGTCCCTCACTGAACTCTTCTCTCAGTGGCTGAAGGCCTGGAGGCTCATTTTCATGAGCCCCAGATTAGGAAACTCTGGACTTGATGGAAAGACTATCATGGTGGAGTCCATTTATTTATATATATTAAGTGCTTATGTGTATGTATGTAAATATGTATATCCAAGACCAACATGTATGGAGTGTCTATGTGCCAGGGGCTGTGCTATGTTTAAGTCGAGGCCAATTTTCTAAACTAGGTTACACTAAAGACTATTGGAGGCTGGATGGTCATGGAAATTCTCATCAGCCTCCTGAAAAAAAATGTGGGCTACTCCAAAGCCTCTAGGATTTGCCTCGGATTCTTTGGACTGTGAAAGCCAATCCTACTTGGGAAGTCCAGAAGGTGGAAAACTTTATTATATAGGTACTACAGAGTAATACAGAAAGACAGCTTGCATGATGATACAGTGGTTTTCCAGCTCTTCCAGGTGGCTCAGGAGTTCCATAGAAAGTGACTCATAAGCACCCTTGGGAGTCAAGGAGAAGCTCATTTGGTGGGACTCCAGATCTATCAATATCATGTCAACCAGAGCAGCTGTCCACTTACTATTTCATGCCCTGGAATCACAAGTAGGATCCATTTTTATTTAAAAAAAAAAAAAAAACCATGACCTAGTATTATAAAATATAATTTGCAATGGAATTAGGTGAATCAGATTCTCATTCATCTCCATTTCTCCAGATCCTAGCACAGTGCATCACATATAGAAATATTTAATAAACGTTTTGTAATAAATTAGTATATGAACAAATGAGTGAATGAACATAGTTAGCCCATGTAAATTCATTCCCAGAACTGTCCCCATTTTGCTGATCACAACTTGGTGTTCTCAGAGCATGCACTGTGTGGTCATGGCTAAGAGATTGACCAATGGGAGCACTAACATTCAAATCCAGATCATTTGAGTCCAAACATAGAGACTTTCTTTAAAAAAAAAATTTTTAAGCGTATTTATTTTGAGAGACGGAGAGAGTGGAGGAGGGGCAGAGGTGGAGGTGGAGAGAATCCCAGGCAGGTCCCTGGTGCCAGCAGGGATCCCAGTGCAGGGCTCAAACTCATGAACCGTGAGTTCATGACCTGAGCCAAAACCAAGAATTGGACACTTAACAAACTGAGCCACTCAGGTGCCCCCAAACCTAGAGACTTTCACTCTACACTCTTCTGCAAAACCTGTGTGTTCTAGGGTCTTCTTTAAAATCCCCCTTCTACCTCCACAGCGTCTAGCTATGGAAAGTCTAAGATTCTAACATTTCCAGGTTGTCATTGTTTCTCTCTATGAGCTATTGGCAACAGCTACTCTCTATTCCCAGCTGTCCATGAGCTTAAAAAAATAAGTGTCTCCTCTGCTTACTTCTACATTCTTCAGAGGGCTTTCGAATGTTCAGAGATTATAGGCTCTCATGGTACAGATGGATTACAGGCCTGGGGCAAGGGAACGTGCAGTCTCATGGGTTCTCTTGAACCAGAATAGAATTATTAAACTGTGGGCTGCTGCTGATGATGTAAGAGACCATTTAGTGAGTAGGTGGGTTTTGTTTGTTTGCTGTGATTCTTGCAGGAAATTGATCTTAGTACTTAACATTTTGGATTGTGTCTTTGGTGTGAAATTTATGTGGAAGAAAAACTTCAGAAAATTGGACTTGCTTGGAACACAGAAAATAACAATAAGGAGCTACTTTCCCTGGGGCAAGATGCTGTGTTCACTCTCCATGAAAATTACTTCATTGAATCTTCCAACATCCCTAACAGTAGTTACAATTAATATCACGATTTTACAGATAAGGAAACTGGGTCTCAGATGGTAACTTGGCAAAAGAAACACAGCTAGTAAGTTAGGAAGTTGACCTTTCAGTTGACCTAAAAACCTTAGTGGGGCATAATTAAAACACAAATGGAGGTATTAAGGGCAGGATTCTGTATTGATTCTGGTTATATTTTATATACAATAAGAGATAGGTAACTTGTTATTAGTGTATTTTTAAATTTTCCTTAGATTAATTAGATTTCAGCTGTTAATAGAAATAAGCATATTAGTCAATATGTCATATCATTGGACTAAAGGACAGTTTTAAAAGGTTAAATTTGGAAACCTCATTAGAGTCCCGGGCTTCCCAGTTTCTCAGTCTTTTCTGTATTACATCCATCCCACTTGCTGACATGATAAATGATTATACTTTAAGGAGTCTCAATTCCCACATTTGTTTCAGTTCTTCCACTAAATCCAAATAATTCTTTGACATCTTTGCAAATGTTCTTGAAAAATGCCTGTCCATGGACTATAATAACAAAAAACTCCACTCTTAAGATACACTGATGGCAGAATATCTCATTTGCGGAGTTCAATTTCTCATTAATGTATTTTCCAAAACCAGTTATTACTAACACTTCCTTGAGTTACTCCTAAAAGAGCTCACTATATCTTGTATGGTGTGTTAATATATGTTTACATTAGAGTGGCCCTCCATTAGGACTTCAAAAAAACTATTTATATTTCACCTTTAAGGTCGATGCAGAGAAAAAAAGCAAAACATCTCATTAGGGATTCCTTCAATCCAAGGTACAAGACAAACTCCCATTAAAAATGAACTTATATTTTTAAGAATTTACAAAGTACCCGAAGATAGCATCTGATAAAGGAAAGAGCCAGTAGACACAGTAAATAGGATAATTCTTATCCAAACAACTTCTAGTAGTGGAGTAATATGAAAGGGACTTTAAAATAAGTAAAGCATGTTTAAATAGTAAAGCAAATAAATAAGGAACTAAGATAGAGCAGGACTTTTTGAATAAAATATCAGGTAAATTTTTTAATGAATCCAAAAATATCTAGAACTGAAGCATTACAGTAGATAAAATAAAAACTCATTAAATAGTGGACTAGACACAGTCAAAGAGAGAACAAGAGAACTATAGAATAGAACTGAGGAAATCAATCAGAAAGTAATACAAAGAGAGAAGATGATGGAAAATACGAAAATGAAAGGCCTATGAAATAGAGAAGGACAGGATTGAACAGCTATCTAATAATAATTCCAGAAATCAAGAGGGGAGAGAACAAAGAGAGAAATATTGAAAGAAATCTAGAATTTTTTTAAAAGACTAATTGAGTTCTTAAGACAAAGAAAAAAAGCATATCTCCCAAAAAAACATACTCCTGAGCAGGAAAAAAGTAAATAGACTGAATAATCACACAACGTTGAAATGATAGAACATTAAAGAGAACTGGAAGCTCTTAGATTCATGAGACAGAGTGGTCAAGTGACCTTCAAAGACATCTCTTCAGAGACAATAGATAACAGAAAATACTCAAACAATCCTGCCAAGGAACTGAAAGGGAAGAAAAACTCCTCTAATCTAGCCTTTATTCAAGAGTAGGAAGGCACGTGGGTGGCTCAGTTGGTTGAGCAGCCAACTCTTGATTTTGGCTCAGGTCATGATCCTAGAGATCAAGCCCTGTGTCTGGCTCCATGCTGAGTGTGAGGTCTGCTTGAGATTCTTTCTCTCTCTCCCTCTGTCCCTCTCCTTTGCTTGCTCTCTCTCAAATAAAAAAAGAGTAGTAATAATATTAATGCATTCTCAAATGAAAATGTTCACTGAAAAACTTATAAAAGAGTGTAATTCAGTGCATTAGTTATGAATGCTTTCTACTACAATTTTAGAAAACTTAATTAACTTTAAATGACACATGTAGGTAATCTTTCTCCTCTAAGAAGTATAGAGGTAAACAGCTTTTGATTCACTTATTCATTTATTCATTTACTCAATAAATATTTACTGGGCACCCACCTTATGTCTCCCTATGTGCCTACCATGCGAAGCTTCATTCTATGCTGACCCAATTTATAATTGAAACTATCCCTTACCTTTTCACTCCCATGCTCTTTACCTTGTTTTACTTTATTTATTATGGCATCTATTTCTTCCTGTATTATTATTATGTTTATTGATTAACCTATATCTCTGTCTGCTGAATTACAAGCTTGGGGACAGGGATCTTTGTGTACTTTGTTTATTAATGAGTCCCAAATTACTAGAGGAATGCCTGGCTATAAGTGTGTGTGTGTGTGTGTGTGTGTGTGTGTGTGTGTGTGTGTATGTGTCTGTGTGTAATATAGATATATATTTTTAATATGTATATTATATATATTTAAGCAAATAGCATAAATAAGCTGTTAGGCAGACAGAAAACAAACAAATAACCAAGTAAAATCTGATGTAGTATCAGAATTAGTCTTTCTCAGATTGTCTTTGTCTTCCTTTATGCCCACCACCTCATAGTAACAAGATGGCATCTTCAGGCTTAGACATTAGGCCTCCACTCAAGGTAGGAAATAAGAGGGAGTTAGAGTAGATTCTGCAAATTTCAATTTATTTCTAATTGGTCATTACAAAAAAGTTTGGAAAATCACTATTTCACTTTTATAGCCCTTATGATTGAGGCAGCCATAGAAAATGGGGTTGACTTTGGAACCTGGCTGAGCCTAGCAATGTCAGTTACCTTCAGTAAGGAGGGATTAAAATCTAACAGGAAAGAAATAACAAAAAATAATAATATAAATACATCTTCAAAATAAAATGAAACAACTTTTTTTTTTGTTTTATACAGTATCTCAAGGATCATCATCACTAGTCCACAGTCTGGAGAAAGAGATGATGAATGGAATGAAGGAAACTGAAGAGATACAAGACAGAGAGCAGATTGCCATCTAAGATATCATGGCCTGTTTCAGACATCTGGAAAAGTGTTTTTTCCTCAAATCTCTTTCCCCCCTCCCCAAACTTGAATTTACTCCCAATAGGACCAAAGTCCTTAATTACCAATAGGCAGAGAAATCCTTCCTCCCACTTCTAGATAAAATTGTTTCCTAGACGTTATCAGCACAGTCGTCTTAAGACAAGATAAGAAGGAATTGGTAGTTGAGATGGAAGACAGGACTCCATTTGTGCAGAGAACTGGAGTTCACACCATTCTTCTCCAGGTCCCCAGGAGACCATGGAATGTGCTCTGGCTTCATTCACAAGTGAAAGGACTGCAACTGTAGGTTGGATTTTACCTTTTTTTAATTTTTAAAATATTTATGTTTTTTAATTTAAATTCAAGTTAGTTACCATATAGTGTAATTAGATTTCAGGAATAAAATTTCGTGATTCATCTCTTACATATGACACACAGCACTCAACCCAACAAGTGCCCTCCTTAGTGCCCATCACCCATCTAGCCCATCCCCCCACCCACCTCCCTTCCAACAACCCTCAGTTTGTTCTCTATAGTTGTCTCTTATGGTTTGTCTCCCTCTCTGTTTTTATCTTGTTTTTCCTTCTCTTCCTCTATGTTCATCTGTTGTGTTTTTAAAATTCCATATATGAGTGAAATCAAATGATATTTGTCTTTCCTGACTGACTTATTTTGCTTTTTGGAAATCTATTTAGAAAGATATATACCCTCCTGGCCACTCATACACGGGGGGGGGGGGGGGGGCAAGGATAGGCCTATATAATGTCACAATTAATAAACCTGTCATGTAAAATGTTACTTTATTAACAGCACTTATTAAAACTCTGATTTTAAAAGAAAGGAGACTGAAATATCTCCTGCCAGGAAGAAAATGATGTTGGATTGATGTTTGGAGGCTTTAATCCAGATCCAGGCCCTGCTCAAATCCCCTCTCTAATTTGCTGCCATGGCTCTGTGACCTGATTCTGGCCACACCGGGTAGGGATGTAAAGGGAGCAGCAAGAGAAGAAAGGAAGGCCTGCATCCAACTTAGGATGGATCTGTTTGAAGACAAGTCACGCCAAGACTCAGATTAAAATGTATGGACAAGAGAAACTCACGTCAAAGGCAGATAGTAAGAAAGTGGATCCAGGACCGGCTTGGGCTGCCTGTGGGGGCATTAGCCTCGCAGACAGAGCCACACAAACCTGGATGTAGCAGTTTCTGTTGAGAAAGTGCATCTGAGTACTTTCCCACTCAGCCCTATTTTTCTTACCAAATTGTTAAAGGAGGAGATGCCCCGTGACCGTGGACACTGGATTCTCTCTGAGTGAGCCAAAGTTGTGCTCCACTGAGAACCCCAGGTGCCTTGCCATCCACAGAGAGTCCGCTCTTTCTCAAAGGTGGGTTTCTGTTTGGTTTGGTTTGGTTTGGTTTGGTTTGGTTTGGTTTGGTTTGGTTTGGTTTGGTTTGGCTTGGCTTGGTTTTTGGCAGCTGGGTCTATCTGCTCCACCGTGCTTTATATTCAGGCAGAGTTTGCTGCTGGTTTTCTACTAAATCTAAGGAGCAGTCACTCCTTTCCACAAACACCTCCTTCAAAGCAGAAAGAGGAGACACTTATAGCACAGGTGAAAAGGGGAAGACCCTAGAACAAGCTACACCTCATTTTATTTTTTTTATTTTTTTATTTATTTTATTTTTTTAATATTTTTATTTATTTCTAAGAGAGAGAGAGAGAGAGAGCGAGCAGGGGAGGGTCAGAGAGAGAGGGAGTCACAGACTGAAACAGGCTCCAGGCTCTGAGCTGGCAGTCAGCACAGAGCCCGACGCGGGGCTCGAACCCACGAACCGCGAGATCATGACCTCAGCGAAAGTCGGACGCTTAACCGACTAAGCCACCCAGGCGCCCCAACTACACCTCATTTTAAAACCTAATTTCTGAGAGTTTCTTCATCCTCAAGGATGATGCCCATTCGGCCTGCAATGCTACTATAAGGACTAAAGAAAATGTATGTAATGTTATCAGCATGGTGCTCTGTAAAGGCCATGTGCTTCATAAAGGACTCTTGTGTATTCTGATACCTGTTTTACCAGGCTATGCTCTTTCTTGTTCCCTCACCAGCTTCACGTGCACATGCCCACACACCCCTGAATGTTCTGGTCCTGTTGGATAGACAAGTTAAGGAAGCACTGTGTATATATCAGCTATGTTGATCCCAAATTACTGCCAGGTTTTACGCTACAGAAAATGGAGTGGTGAAAATGTAGCTCTAAACCATTCTAAAGGCTGCCCAGTGCTGTTTAAAATACATGTTTGTTTCATTATAGGGGAAAGAATAATGTACTAGGGATCTGGGTTTATGGACTTGCTTCTGCCAACGCCATGTATTGTCTTTACATCAACAACATGCAGTACAGGGGAATCAACCAAAGATTCTGCATATCTCACTTCAGGAGAAGGCGTCTGAACACAGAGGACCTTTCCACACCCCTCCCGCCCATCCCCAGAGGAGAAAGAAAAGGTCCTTAAGAGAAAGAATTTAGCCATAGCTCCATGTCCCATCTCTATTAGTGGGCACATTACCTCCTGATCCTGGATTTGAGAAGCTAACAGGGAAGCACTTTGCCTCTTCCTGACAGGTGAGTGGTTGAGAGACTCCACCTGGGATGAGCAAAAAATAGAGGTCAGTGAGGAAATGTTAGGAAACCCAAGTGGTTATAGTCACACCACATTCCCTCAGTGCAGCCTTAGGGCAGTAAGACCAATGTTTTGATCTCCACATGTGTGATTCCTGCAGCTGTCTTTCAAGAAGCTTTCATTGGTGCTTTCAATGTCTTTCATGGGAGACCATTAAGGGTGTTATTTAATGGTCCTGTTAAGCCCCAACAACATATATTTCCATTTCCATCTTAAGACATGAAGGATCTGAAGCTCAGTGAAGTTATGTAACTTGCAGGGCTGTCCAGATAGCAGGTAGCAAAGGAAGTTGAAGCCAGGTCCGTTTGACCCCAAAGCCTGTGATCCACCCTCCAGTGCTGTGCTGTCACCCACAGAAAGCCAAGGTCCATTCTTGAGTTAACTTAAACCACCAATTTCCTTTTCACAGCACAGTCTGGGGAACTTTCCCCTCCTGCTGTCAGTTTTCACATCAGCAGAACCAAGGGCTTGGACTAAACACCAAGAAAGTTCCTCTCAGATCAAAGATTTTTCTTCCTCCATACATAAACCTCTGAAAACAGAAGTAATTACATTTTATAAATTTCATTCTAGTGAAATGTATTAACTTATAAATATATAGACTAGTAATTTTTTAAAATATTTTTATTTATTTCTAGGAGAGAGACAGAGAGAGACAGCGTGAGCAGGGGAGGGTCAGAGAGAGAGGGAGATACAGACTCTGAAATAGGCTCCAGGCTCTGAGCTGGCAGTCAGCACAGAGCCCAACACGGGGCTCGAACCCACGAACCGCAAGATCATGACCTAAGCGAAAGTCGGACGCTTAACCAACTAAGCCACCCAGGCGCCCCTAGACTAGTAATTTTTAAAAATAAAATTAAAAGCAGAGCTGATCTGGCTAGGTGACAGGTGAGAACATGTAGCCAAATGCTTCCTGCTATCACCATCACCTCATCAGACTGTGAGACATCTCAGCACAAATCTGGAGCATCCTGAAATCTAACCAGAAAAGTACTCACGTAGAACAGGAATAACATGAGCTTTGGGGCCAGAAGGCACGGGTATGAGTCTCAATTACCATATTTATGAACGGTATGTGCTGGGTAAGTCACATAACATTCCTGACCATTGGACTGTCATCTTTAGAAGGACTCTTACCATCTTCATGGTGGGTCATTAGTATCAACAAGGTAGTATATTATTTTATGACTGATAGACCATAGTTTTCTATGAAAATTACTAGGTAGTGCCATCTTAGACATGGTATCTTAGAGACTCAATCTTTGTGCTGACTGAGCTGTCAGCAGGGTGCGAGTAGACTCATAGGATCTCAGACTCTCACTAAAGTTCTCCATGCAATTGTTGAACACATGTGTTTTCCACGTCATGCAACTTTGTGCTGTGATCTGAAACTTTTGCATCTGGCAAAGAATTGGATTTAAAGATGGAATATTGGTATATTACTCACTCCTCTTCCTTCTACTGACTTTAATAGATTGGACATAGTTTTCCAAATGAACTTTAAGTGTCCTTTAGGAAGTGCACCTGCTGTTGGGGCACCTGGGTGGCTCAGTCAGTTAAGCATCTGACTCTTGATTTCAGTTCAGTTTATGAACTCGAGGTTCATGAGTTTGAGCCCACATTGGGCTCTGCACTGACAGTGCAAAGCCTGCTTGAGATTCTTTTTCTCCCTCTTTCTCTCTGCCCCTCCCCTACTCTCTCTCTCTCAAAATAAATAAATAAATAAATTTAAGAAAAAAACAAAAAGGAAATGCACCTGTTGTATGACACTTAACCTTCCCAAAGACAGCTAATCACTTTCCCCTTCCCTGTGTCTATTGCAACTTGTATATTCTTGTATCTACAGTGGATTCTCACTTTTCCCAGGAGCTAGTCTCTGTAAAGTCAGCACAAACACTAATCTAATGAATACCGAGCCATTGTTTTTAGGGGAAATAGTTAGGTTCCTGCAAACAACTGGTTACAACATTTTTGTCAACTGGTCAATACATAACCTTGTTTCATGTATGTTTTCTCTTTAAAGATACCTTATCTATTTTGTTGATTCATTGACACCGAATTCATGGCCAATAGCATTATAACTCATACTTGAACAAAGCTTGTCTAATGCATATTTTTCCAAGAAGCACACCACACCCCAAGTGTTCTTGAACTTAGGAATACTACACTACACTTCAGCATTGAGGGACATTTTAAGCAGCAAAATCACCACATACACAAAAAAAATACAAATGTGCAAAACCCATGGCACTAAAGAGGCTGTGGAAAGGACACCTATTCGTTGTATGAGAACTGAAACAGGAAGGCAGAGCAATATCGTGTCCAACCTAGGCTGGCAATGTGCATTGTGCAACTCAAAATTTTCACTGCTCTCTGCATATCTGCAAATGACCTGGAAAGCAACATGATTTGGGGACTAAAAATTTTAGCAAATAGATGCATTTGCAAACATAGACTCCACAAATAACAAGGATTGACTGTAGCTCTCTATTGTAAGCTGTTAGGAATTAAGTGAACTAAACTAAGTAAAAGGCTTAAAACTGTGAATATGACTATTTTGCAAATACTTTTTACACATCTGTGCTTCTAGCCACAAACTCACTCCTAAGTGCTAGGCACATATTCTCATCTGCTCAGCACAAAGACAACTCAAGCATGATACATCTAAAGCAGAACGTACCTGCTTTCTCCTTAAAACTTGTCTTTTCTCCTTTAATTTTCCAACTTAAATGTCTTCTCTCTAGGAAGTCTCAGTGTCCACAGCCATGAAGGTACTGGATGTCCATTTTCAAGGGAGATTATCAAAGTATTTTTCTCAATAAGGTGGCTCCCCTGCTTAAAAGTTTGTTACTTCCATGGGGCACCTGGGTGGCTCTGTCAATTGAGCATCCAACTGTTGGTTTTGGATCAGGTCATGATCTCATGGTTTTATGGGTTCGTCTCACTTCGGGCTCTGTGCCAGCAGCATGGAGCCTGCTTGGGATTCTTACCCTCTCTCTCTGCCCCTTCCCCACTTGCACTGCCTCTGTCCCTCTCAAATAAAAAATAGTTTGTTACTTCCTGCCAAAAGAAAGAAATTTCTCCTTTATAATAATTCATATTTCTTGAATGCTTACTCACAGGAAAGTCTTCTTCTGAGCATTTTACTTCTATTATTTTATTTGACCTTGACAAGAACTTTATGACAGAGGTACAGCTATTATCTCATTTTACAGATAAAAGAGCTGAGGCATTGAATGCCTAAGGACTTTGCTTGGAGTCTTACATCAAGTAAGAAGTAGAACCAGAATTTGAATCCCAGTAGTCTGACTGCAAAAAATGAATTATTAACCACTGAATTATTCCACTTCGATTCTATTAAATATAAACAATTTTGGTAGTCACCTGCTTAAATGTCTTCAATGACTCTGTATGACCTACAAATAAATAAATAAATAAATAAATAAATAAATAAATAAATAAATAATAGCTCCCAGACAGAAATTTCTGGATCAGGAAATTTTTCTTTCCTGATTCAGCTTCCTTTGCTCCTTTCATGAACGTTGCACTTTTCTTTATTTTTTTCTTTTTTCTTTTTCATTTATTTATTCACTTTGAGAGAGAAAGAGCAAGCAGAGGAGGGACAGAGAGAGAAGGAGAAAGAGAGAGAGAAAGAAAAAGAACCTCAAGCAGGCTCCATACCACCAGCACAGAGCCCCATGTGAGGCTCGAACTCAGGAACCATAAGATTATAACCTGAGCCAAAATTAGGAGTCAAGTGCTTAACCAACTGAGCCACCCAGGCACCCCATGAATGTTGCACTTCTAATGCCAAAGATTGCTATCCTTTCTTCACTGAATTTCTATCCTCTGGACTTTGTGCTTTTATACATACAGTCCTGTCCACCCAGAATGTTTGCTCCTGAAATGTGGAGGGTCTACCCATCTATGTGGACAACATATCATAACATTATCATCAGAAGAGCCAATAAATCAGTCAGAGGTCATGATGATTGTTTAGTAGCAAAGGACATAAGAAGCTTTCTGCATGGGGACAAATTCTCAAAGCAGAAGGCATCACAGCATATTCCTAGTTGGAAGAACAACATCTCGCCTCCTAATAGCAATGTTCTTGCTGTACATGGCACAGGGTTCTGCCATTCTCATTGGGTGCTGCTTGAAGAGTGAGACTCAGTACCCTCCTATCCTTCCTATTACTGGACCCTGGTAAGTATGCCTGCCTGTTAAGAAACGTAAATGTGCAAAGTAATTGCAGTGTATCCCTGAGAGTTTTCTGCAAAACTGGTTAGTTAGGGACCAAGTCTTGCCTATTCTTAGGTATTTGAACAATAGAATAACCCTGGCATCCCTGAACGCTGCTTTCTCAGCCGTGGGTGGTGCTTGTTCTGAATTTGTTTGAACACCTCTTGACCCCATATCCAGTTCCCCACAACATGTTTTAAAGACAATCTTAAGTGCACTTGATCTTCCAACAGGACTTTCTTTCCCCAAAAGACTCTAAGTCATATGTGGGTTGGACTTGGAATCAGATGAGGGTTTTTCTCCATATGAACTCTAAAATAATTATCTTTATAATATATTCATATTCCCTATGGGGGGGGAGGGCAGCCATTCCCGAGTACTTCACAAGACACTGAAATAAGAAATATTTCATATACACTACCTCATGTAAACCTCATATTAACCCTAAGACAATAGGAATTATATCTTCATTTCATAAACAAGGAAGCAGAGGCTTAAGGAAGGCAAAAACCTCATTCAAGTCCACACAGGTAAACAAAGGCAGAGATAGTGATTTTACCTATTATATTAAACAATATTTAAGTAACTATTAGGTCCTAGGTAAAGTTCTAGAATACTGAGAATACAATGAGAATGAAGTCAGGAAAGCTGTCATGGAAGAAACAAATGTTAGTCAAATAATCACAAACTTCAATGTATATTTGCAAACTGTGGTAAGTGAAGAAGAAGGGAGCCACAGCATGAAATGTACAACATTTGAATCTCACCTCATCTGGGAGGTCAGAAAGTTTTTCCTTCAGAGTCAGTTGCTTCTGCAGCAATCTGAGCAATGGTTTGGAGTTCACTGGGGGAAGAACAGAGTGGCAGTGTTGGCAACAGAGGTGCACAGTTTTGAGAAATATTTAGGAGACAAAATCTTAGGATTTGCTGATTGAATAGTGGACTATCAAGGATGACCTCAGATTTTTGAATCATCTGGAAAGACTGTTGCCATTCATTGAGAGAAAGACAGTGGAAGGAGCTGAGATCAGAAGGCAGAAGGGAAATAATGAGTTTTGGTTTTGGACATGGTGAGCATAGGATGCTTTTGAATTACCCAAGTGGAGAGATTGAGTGGAGAGTTGGAAGGGAACACTTGACTGATATAAGTGTGTAAGTCTCCAACATATGGATGATGAAATGGAAGTCATAAAGTTAAGAAGAGACTAATAAAATGATCTAAAAAAATGACCTCTGATGGAATTTAATGTGCTCCAATCTGTAAGGGACAGAAAGAAGAGTTTAGCTTACAAAGAATATCGAAAACAAAGAATATATAGTATCATTGAAACAAAAATGTTCAAGGATATGGAATTCTTCTCATGTCAAGTGAGATTGTAGTTGAAAAATATCTTTTGGGTTTAACAACAAGGATGTCCACTCTCATCACTGTTATTCAACATAGTGTTGGAAGTCCTACCCTCAGCAATCAGACAACACAAAGAAATATAAGGCGTCCAAATTACCAAGGAGGAAATAAAACTTTTACTCTTCACAGATGACATGATACTGTATGTGTAAAACCCAAAAGACCTCACCAAAAAATGGCTAGAACCAATACATGAATTCAGCAAAGTCACAGATATAAAATCAATGTGCACAGAAATTGGTTGCATTTCTCTACACCTTCAATGAAGCAGCAGAAAGAGAAATCAAGGAATCAATCCCACTTACAATTGCACCCAAAACCATAGAACACCTAGAAATAAACCTAACCAAAGAGGTGAAAAATCTATACACTGAAAACTATAGAAATTTTATGAAAGAAATTGAAGAAGACACAAAAAAATGGAAAAACATTCCATACTCATGGGTTGGGAGAAAAAAATATTGTTAAAATATCAATACTACCCAAAGCTATCTATGTATTCAATGAAATCCCTGTCAAAATAAGACCAGCGTTCTTCACAGGGCTAGAACAAACAATTCTAAAATTTGTATGGAGCAAGAAAAGATTCCAAATACCCACAGCAATCCTGAAAAAGAAAATCAAAGCTGGAGGCATCACAATTCTGGACTTCAATCTGTATTACAAAGCTTTTATCATCCAGAGAGTATGGTACTGGCACAAAAACATATACATAGACCAATGGAACAGAATTGAGAACCCACAAATGGACCCACAATTGTATAACTAATCTTTGACAAAGAGGAAAGAATATTCAATGGAAAAAAAGACAGCCTCTTCAGCAAATGGTGTTGGGGAAACAGTACAGCGACATGCAGAAGAATGAACCGGGACCACTTTCTCACACCATGCACAAAACTAAACTCAAAATGGGTGAAAGACCTAAATGTAAAACAGGAAGCCATCAAAATCCTGGAGGAGAAAACAGGCAACAACCTCTTGTCAGCTGCAGCAACTTCTGACTTGGCTTGTCTCCGGAGGCAAGGGAAACAAAAGCAAAAATGAACTATTGGGACCTCATCAAAATAAAAAGCTTCTGCATGATAAAGGAAACAATCAGCAAAACTAAAAGGCAATCGACGGAATGGGAGAAGATATTTGAAAATGACATATCAGATAAAGGATTAGTATCCAAAATCTATAAATTACATCATATTTAACACCCAAAAAGCAAATAATCCAGTGAAGAAATGGGCAAAAAACATTAGTAGACGCTTTTCCAAAGAAGACACCCAGATGGCTAACAGACACATGAAAAGATGCTCCACATCACTCATCATCAGGAAAATACAAATCAAAACCACAATGAGATACACCTCATACCTGTCAGAGTGGCTAAAATTAACAACTCAGGCAACAACAGATGTTGGCAAGGATGCAGAAAAAGAGGAGCCCTTTTGCACTGCTGGTAGGAATGCAAACTGGGACAGCCATTCTGGGAAACAGTGTAGAGATTCCTCAAAAAATTAAAAATAGAACTACCCTACAACCCAGCAATTGCACTACTAGATATTTATCCAAAGGATACAAAAATGCTGATTCAAAAGGGCACATGCACTCCAATGTTTATAAGCAGCATTATCAACACTAGCCAAAGAATGGAAAGAGCCCAAATATTCATCAACAGATGAATGGATAAAGAAGATGTGGCATATATATACAATGGAATATTACTTGGTGATCAAAAAGAATGAAATTTTGCCATCGCAGTAACATGGATGGAACTAGAGTGTATTATGCTAAGCAAAATATGTCAGTCAGGAAAGACAAATATCATATGATTTCACTCATACGTGGAATTTAAGATACAAAACAGATGAATATAAGGGATGGGAAATAAAACTAATATAAAAACAGAGAGGGAGACAAACCATAAGAGACTCTTAAATACAGAGAATAAACTAAGGGTTGCTAGAGGGGATGATGGGTTAAATGGGCAAGGGATATTAAGGAGGCCACCTCTTGGGATGAACACTGAGTGTTATATGTAAGTGATAAATCACTAAATTCTATACCTGAAATCATTGTTACATTATATGTTAACTAAATTGGATTTTAATTTAAAAAAAGAAAGAAAGAAAAATATCTTCTGGGTTTAACAACTTATAGCCCATTGATTAATTTAGCAAGAACTCTCTGGTGGGTGATGATGGTCCAAGCCAGATTACAGCATCTGATCAGGACTTTGGAACAGGGATACTAGATGACTGGTTGAAGACGTGTCCCTAGGAAGGAAAGACAGCAACAGGTCTGCGGCTGGAGGGGATGTCCAAAAACAGCGGCAAGAAGCTTGATTGCTTCACTATCGCACCCCCCCGTAAAGCAATGAAGGTCTGTCTGATTTCGTGTGGGTTGATTTTTCTTTGACTTCTAGACATTCAATGATAAACTGTGTTTTTCATCATTTTGTGTAACCAAACAATTGAGTTTAAGCCATAGTCTGATACATAGTAGAGAACCTCAATTATTATTTGTTGAAGGAGAGACAGAAGGAAGGAAGGAAGGAAGGAAGGAAGGAAGGAAGGAAGGAAGGAAGGAAGGAAGGAAGGAAAAAAGAAAGCAGAGAGGGAGGAAAGGAAGGGAGAGAAAAGAAGGGGGATAGATCAAAGAGCTCTGCACACAAATCTCTATACCATGGAGGGTGAGGAAATGATGAGGCAGTCAATTGTCAAAAAAGAAACATCCAGGCAATTCACAGCATAAAATCTCTAATTCACACTCTATAATGGTTTCCTCTCTCTACTGAGAAAAAAAAAAATCTTTGGGGTAAAAAATATCCCCAATGTAATGCTTTCATGAATAATTATTTTTATGATCGTACCATATAAAGTAAATTTCACAGAACCAATTTGGGGTGGACCAGCATTTTAAGAATTACTTAAGGCAGGCAGAAAGAATTTTGCATTGAAGCCAAGTTATTGAAGAGGTGCTAAGGCAATTTTTGTCTATTACTGAAACACATCACTGTTATAAGGGTCCTGGAGGGCTTGGTTTCTGTGTGTAATGACAATTCTCTTTTCCTGACACTTGTGTCCTGAACCCCTTTGAGTAACAGATCATCCTCTGTGTATCAGGAAGGCTGACTCACTCTGCAAAATCTTACTAGAGTGAGTTTGCCTCGTTTTGAACTTACACCCTTTCATTGTTTCAAGAAATAGTAGTCTTTTGCACACAAACAATAGCATGCAGCAGCCAAGTTTCATTTTTGGCTCTGTCATTCTCAGCCCAAACATCATACCTTTGTTTATGCAGAGCTCTTAAAATATCCTCATATTACTGTGTTGACTTAGCTAAAAACATAAATTATATTCCTTGTGTTTCAACAACACTTAAATCAAGAAAACATTGTCCAATGGACAACATTATGTTCACTGTTTGGCCACATGACTTGGAGCAGATTGAAGTCATCTTAGGATGTTTCAGTGTCTAACTTCTGGAGACGAAAAGTTAGTCAGACTTCTTGTCCCAGAAACTTTTTAAGAAGTGGTGCATTCAGGACAAATAACCTTCAGGAGATTGATTTGCCAAGTTGTCAATCATTTATTGCCTGAGAAAAATTCAATGCAAATAATCTATCCAGTTGTTTTTCCTTTAAGGCAATGTGGCACGCAATAAGGATACACTCAGTTTAGGGAGAGCATTAAGGAGGAACCAACCAGCTCAGCTTAATTAGAGCCTGTGAATTTCACATTCTGCCTCTGACTGCTTCACATACTGATATGCTAACTGTTGTCAATATTCTTGGTTCTTCACCTCTCCTATCATGTCCTGAGTTTCAGATTTTAAACCCCCTCAAATGTGACAATGGAAACCAATTCTTCAGTCTTGACTTTCATTTTTCCCACTAAATCAGCAACTTATAGTGGATTCCTGGCTCACTCAATTTCTGGTCCTGCTGAGAAAATGTCAGGAATTTCCACACCCCCTCCCACCTACATTCCCAATTCACATCTATCCACATTGGAATGAATAACCTTCCCAGCAGTCTTTCTGATAACCCACCTACTCCTTGATTGACCATTTCTTCCAGCATCACTATTGTCAAATAAATGTATAAATTCGTTTAAATACTATTAACAGTAAGGCTTTGCATAAAATTTTAAAACTCATGGGACACTAGGGTGGCTCAGTCAGCTGAACATCTGACTCTTGATTTTGACTCTAGGTCATGATCCCAGGGTCTTGGGATCTGCACTGAGAGTCAAGCCTGCTTAGGATTCTCTCTCTCTCTCTCTCTCTCTCTGTCTCTCTCTCTCTCTCTCTCTCTCTCTCTCTCTCTGCCCTTCACTGGCTAACGTGCATGTTCCCCCTAAAATAAAAAAAAATCAACTTTTTGATGATGATGATGATGATGATGATGACAATGATAGTTAACGTACTTTGTGTATTGCAAAACAGAAGCCCCCCCCCACACACACACCCAGAATTTGGTCTGGATGCCAAGACTGATAATTCCATGCGCAGATTAAGATGGTATGTAAAGGCCTACCATTTACATGATGAGACTTCCTACGGAAATCAAAGCAAGCCTCCTATGTTGGTCTGAAAATGACTTGAGAGAGCAAGAAAAGAAGACTCGCTTGAGGTTTTTATTGTGGTTAGAGGGTAGGGCCAAGTGAGGATTTCAGGGCTTTGTATAGCTTGGATCTTCCATCAGTTCTTGAGAACCACTTTGACTTTCTTATCGGCTTGTTCCCATCAGTGACAGAAAGAGAAGCAGGGTGGCTGAAGCTTATGTGCTGTCAGCAGTCAAATATCAAAAGATGGATTTAGACTCTTTATTATAGTGTGTCAGGTCCTATGCTAAGTATTTCATGCGTCGTCTCATTGATTCTTTCCTTAACTTCATGAAGAAGCTGATTAGCCCCATTTCACAGTTGATGAAGTCAATGTCCAGAGAGGGGCAGATGCTTCCCAAGGCCAGAAAGCTAGATTGCATAGAGCCAGGACTTTGGCCTATGTCTGTATAATGACAAAGCCCATGCATGACTTTGGCTTTGACCAGATAGCCCAGGCAGATGAATCCAGCCTGACAACTGGCAGGGTGATAAAATTCACAGCTGGGAACTCTCAGGCTATTAATTTCTGTCCTTGTCAGTATACACACTGAGTGTAGAAATCTTGTTTTCAGTAATGAACTTGGTGGGTCAAGTTCAAGTCCAGTGCTGAGGTAGAAAGGTCACATTGCAAAGCAAAAAGACATCAGGTATTGAAATCAGAGAGATCTTAGATTGAACCCTAGCTTCTTCCTTACTTCAGGAGTTCAGGAAAGTTACTTATCTTCTCTGAGCATGAATGTCCTTATTCATGAAATGGGAGTAATAATCCTTAGCTTGAAAGATTATTATAAGGATTTTTGGAAACGTCAACTATCTAGTGCCTAAAACATGCATATTGAAGCAGCTATCATTATTTGTATAATATGTACCTAAAATGTGTTACTTTTTTTATTAAAGTATAATTAACATACACTGTATTAATTTCAGGTGTAAGCAACATATTGATTTAACAATTCTATATATTACTCAGTGCTCACTATAAGAAGTGTAATCCACACACGTTATAACCATATTATTGACTATATTCCCTATGTTGTACTTTTAATCTCCATGATTTATTTACTTTATAACTGTAAATCTATACCCCTTAATCCCCTTTATCTATTTCACCCACATTCTGGCAACCCCTAGTTTGTTCTCTGTATATAAGAGTCTGTAGCTTCTTTTTTTTTACGTGTTTTTTTTTTAATGTTTTATTTATTTCTAGGAGAGAGAGAGAGAGAGATCGAGCAGGGGAGGGTCAGAGAGAGAGGGAGACACAGAATCTGAAACAGGCTCCAGGCTCTGAGCTGGCAGTCAGCACAGAGCCCGACGCGGGGCTCGAACCCATGAACCGCGAGATCATGACCTGAGCGAAACTCGGAAGCTCAACCGACTAAGCCATCCAGGCGCCCCGAGTCTGTAGCTTCTTAATTAACACAGAGTGATTTCAGAACCCAGAAGTTTCTGTTGACCTGTTCCCGTTGTTGCCTTTTTTGAACATGTGACTTGGGTGTGCAGTATATGCTGCATATACTACACAGCCACTTGAGCACTTCCTGTTTCCAGATGAGTGTTTATTGGCCAAATGCTAGAAAAAATGGCATCAGGTTGGCACAAAAAGACATAGACAAGCTCTCCAAGAGCTTTTATGGAGTTGTGATCTCTGTTCCTGATACTAAGGGAACCCTGAAAATGGTGTTATCTAATCTAATCTGATCTGATCTGATCTGATCTAATCTAATCTGTCCTAATCCAGTTAGGAAAGAAAATTAGAGCTCCAAATGATTCCTTCTCCCTCTCATTTGATAGCAACTCCTTGGGATAGATTTTGGGAGGCTGCCCCAACTCAATTTAAAAAGAGAAGGTTGCATTTTTCATGTGAAAACAGTCAGATAGAAGTCCCAGGGAGAAAGTTAATGCCAATGTCCAAAATTGAAGCTGGCTTCTTTTCAGAACGGCACAGTACCCTGAGGTGGGCTTCCAGTTTGGGAGTCTCATTTCCACTTCCTTATGGCTTTCACATGTTTATAACATTTCCAATTTAGCTAGATTTCCTGAGCTAAGACTGAGCACTGGTAAGCCTAGAAGACCTGCTCTGTGGCATGGAGAGAGCTCACACCTAAACCCTCTCACATCTGGTTATCACCTGAGTGTGAAGCTGGAGGTACCACCGTAGTCCCAGGAAGATGGCTGACTCCTAACTCCTCTTGGAACCACCATAAAATGGGAACGATGTTCTCTCATGCTTACAGACACTGTGAGGATTAAGAAAGGTACAGAGAGAAAGGTGTCGGGCCGATTGCCTGGTGCCTAGTAAGGGTTTTGAAGAATGTCTCTTTTAATTGCCAGCAACAGAAATCTAATTCAAACATAAAATTTATGTTAATAAAAGGTAGAATTGATTTTGTATGGTATTCATAACCAAGGCTCAGTCCAAGGGTGGGTTCTCTGGATGGCTTCAAGCCAGTCAGGGATGATGAAGTCAGTGCTCAAGAGAGGAGGCTAAGGTTGTGCCCTCCCCCATCCCTTTTCTGGCTTAATTTCAACAATGTTCTCTTTGCATCGTTAATACAATGGCCACCCATAACCTTAGAATCACAGCCTCCCAGCTTAGCAATACTAATGCAAGTAGGACTTCTCTTTTTTAATGCCCCTATATGAATCACAGTGAAGGCCCCAGTTGGCCCTGATTGGCTTATATATCCATCTCTGAGCCAGTCATTGTGGCCAGGGAAACATAGTACTCTGATTGGCCAGCATGAAACAGATTAGCATGTTTGAATAGAGGCTGGGGTGATTTCTAAAAGGGAGAATCACTTTACCTGAAAAGGGGAATAAATGCACCACAGGCAAAAACCATAGGACACAATCCCCTTCTCTGAATAGATGAATGAAACCACTAATTGAAAATGTTTCCCTCCACCCCCCCTGCTCCCTAGACATTTCAAACTCCATCTGGCAGAGTGAGTTAAAGCAAATGTATGGACCATGAGCCAATACCCAAGACCAAACATAATACCCAGTACAAGATTTGCTGGTAGATTTTCTTGCAATTTTCTAAGCAGCTAAATACAATTTCAGTGACTTGGATAAATAGAAGAGCAGGTTGTATTTAGCCACAGAAATAATAGGATGGGTTTTTTTTTTCTTTTTTCAATATTTGAAAAGTCATGACATGTAATAGTCTTGGCCCACAATCATGGAAATTCACGTAACAGTTCCCTTCCTCTCATAAGCAATTTCCTTCCTGACAGGCTTAAGTGGATGAGTGATTGCATCCGTGCTGTCTTCTTGAGGATCTGAGAGTAAAAAGTATCTTGGAGCCAGTACTGCAATCATAGAATGTTGTCTGCTCTGATCAATTGTGAAGACTGAAATTCAGTTTCTGATGCAAACCCTTACCAAAAAAGGTAAGGCTCCTTAATCTATAATTCAGACCGTGGATAAAACTATAATTGTAGCCGAGTGGACAAAAGGATTATCAAATGTACTACAAGTAACCCTCAAGAACTTACACAGGCAATTGGAAAAGCAATGTGACTGAGCCCCAAGATGGGTGACTGGGTCTTCCCTGGCAGAGAATGGCTGATGATATTAACGGAAAAAAGCATCGGTGGCAATGATGAGTTATTCCAGAGAATTTGGTTAGTACTCAACTTTGTACAGCAGGTATGTGATGAAAAGGAAAATTGAATCACACGTAATGTGACCACGGGAGTGTGTTACCCCAGGGCATGTACACAAGTGTGCTGTGTAGGAGGGAAACACTGCACCAATGGACGTGATGACACATCTCATTACCTGAGGTGCATGTGCTGATGGGGCTCCAAGACCACCTCCAAAGTGAAAGGTCAGATGGAACACAAAGAAGTGAGTATGCATCTCATGTCATCCATAACTTTGTCAACAATGAAAAGTTGCAGATTAATTTTCTCATGATGCATTTGTGCCCCCTGGCAGCTCTTTGGCATGAACTTGACTTCACTGAAATGGAAAAATGGGGCTCCGGAAAAACAGCCCAGCCTGTCAGCTATGATTGATGGCTTAGAAAGGATTCTGTATCATCCAGGTGAGCATTGTAATTGAATAAAAAGTGAGAGGCAGAGATGGTGTCATTTGGGGCCTTGAATTCCCCTAAGGAAGTGAGCCCCAAACAACAGATTGAGCTAGACATGATTAAAGATCTCATCTAAAGATAAGTTGAATACATAAAATAACATCACAGTAACGATTCAGTGCTGAGAAAAAGTCCTTGTACCTGGTAGGTGGTTTGTGAATGTTTGTCATATAATTGAGGGAATATCAATCTCTTTTCATTTTTATCATACAGTGCCCCAGAATCACAAAATATTTTTTGAGTTTGAACAAACTGGCCTCTACCAACATCTGTGTGGAGTGTTGAAAAGGGCCTATGAAATCCTTTCCTCTTGATAGCTGAGGAATCTGAGATATGAAGGAAATTAAGTGATTTGAAGATAACATTTCATAAATTCTGGATGAGGTAGAGAGAAAACATGTCTTGAACTTCCTGCTTCCCCTCCAGAGAATAATCCCATTCTTTCACTAATTCCATCAGCTTGCTGACTGAAGACACTGTGGTACAATAGTACCAGTAAGAACCTTGATTTTGGGGGTGCCTGGGTGGCTCAGTTGGTTAAGCGTCTGACTTAGGTCATGATCTCACAGTTCATGAGATCGAGCCCCGTGTCAAGGCTGACAGTGTGGAGCCAACTTGGGGTTCTTTCTTTCAGTAAATAAAAAGAACCTTTATTTTCAAACAGTGAACTGGAGCAGATCACCACTCCTAAAAGAGCCAAGAGAAGCTTCCTTTCTTCTCTCTCAAAGATGCTAAATGCGCCGCCCCCCCCCCCCATGTTTTCTTTGGAGATTGTTTACATCTCTGATGAAAGATCCCAATAAATTGGCAACTTAGAGTGTATTTCTGGCTCAGCCAGATACTCTGGGCAAAAGCTCGAGCAAACCAGCCCAGTCCAGGAACATCCACCTCCCCATCCTGTCCCAACCTGGAAAATGGGGCCAAACAGAGATGACCCATGGGAAAGAATCAGGAGCTCCCAGATGATCGGCAATAGATGTGACCTCAACCCCCACCTGCCCAAGCCTACCTTCATCAGATGAGCAAAAGAGTCTTCAGAGGGGGGAACTGAAGCAACTTTGTACTCCAGCTGAAATTACATCTGGAGCATGCAGACTTACCAAGGACCCTGGGTGTCTCTGGATTCACAGAGAGAGCTCTTCTAGGGAGAGAGTGGTCATTCTGCCATGAAACTGCTTTTTTGGGCTGCATGCTTTGTGAGATTAAATGAGCCACTCTGCTTCATCTGTATTTGAGTGTCATTCAGATTAACTAAATGGAAGCAATGTGTTTAGCTCTTGAAAGAAAACACTCATTAAAGAAAAGGAGTCAGGAGGTGAAGGGGTCTTTTCCTTTGTTACAACAACACTAATTGCCTTTGGAGTAATTTTCTTTATTATGGCTAATATAGTAACTGAGTAGTTGGTCTCATGCCAAATAATGGTTTCGTTTTGGAAATTTAAAAAACTCTAGAGAAGGACAGATACCATATGTTTGCACATAAAGGTGGACTAGGAGGAAGCTAATGGAGGACCATGGGGGAGAAGAAGGGGAAAAATAGTGGGGGAGGGAGGGAGGCAAACTATGAGAGACTCTTAAATGCTGAGAACAAACTAAGGGCTGATGGGGGGGGGGGAGAGGGGAAGGGGGGTGATGGGCATGGGGGAGAGCACTTGTGGGGATGAGCACTGGGTGTTATATGGAAACCAACTTGACAATAAACTATTAAAAAAAATAACTAGGGCAATAGCAAAATAACAAAACCCAAATAACAAAAACCCAAATCTGTCTCAGCTCCTGATTAAATTAACTCAATCTTCTATTGACAGAAAAATAAATGTGCCTGTTCTGGGTAGAAAAAAAAATTAAAAAACAAACAAATATATATTAGTTGCATGAGCTTGAGCAAATGGATTCAGAGTTTGAATTTTTTCATCTGAAATGAGAGCTTTCAGATTTCCTAGGATTATTTGAGGATTAAATGAAATCAGGTATGTATCAGGGCTAACAGTGCTTGGAACAGATCAAGTTTCCAGAGAAGCTGATTGCTTTTCTTTTCCAAGCGCAACCAAGTTCTTTTTCCTCTGACCTGCTCTTGAGAGAATGTGTTCCTGACAACACTCCCCAACTGCTATGTGATGAAACAAAGTCTGCTTCTTTCTGAGCCCTATTTTCCTTCTTCACTACAAGAAGGAAAGGCGTTGGGCCATCTTTGAGATTCCTGTGGAATGTGCCATTTTTTGATTCCCCCCAGAAATGATGCAACCCACAGCAAGACCCCCAGAATTTTCTTTTCCTTCCTAGTTCTATACCTGTCCCTCCACGGGTGAGGTGTGGCAATTGTTTTCTAATTTGGGTGGCCCTGATCTCACCTCTTTTATTTAAAAGGTACAAGAAAAAAGCCATGCTGGAAACTCTTCTTCACCATATGCCCACACAGGAACCCCAGCTGAAGTTGAGAAAGGGGTCCTAGACCTCAGTTACCACGTTAGTGAATCTTTAGTTCAAGGTCACTAGGGAATAAAGAGGAAGCTATACTGCTATCAAACGGAATGTAGAAACTGCCCACCCATTATTTCATATGTATTTCATAACAAAAATTTACTTTCTATAAACTGTTTGGGACTGTAAACCAGTACTGTAATCTTCCTGCTGTGCAACTTTGAGCAAGTTCCCTAGCTTGTCTGTTCCTCAGTGTCTGCATCTGTAAAATGGGCACTATAAAAGAACTTGTCTTATAGAGTTATTGTCAAGATTTGAAACATAATAGATGTAAAGTGCTTCCAATAGTGCTCAGCATATGAAAATATGCTCACTGTTGTGTTTGCTATTCTTTTTTGTTTATATTATTCTATGCCAGAGCCTTTGTTATTGATGAGTTATCAGCTCTAAAATGGCTACAACCCCTATTCATAAAGAACTTGCAGCCTTACAAGACAGACCTGCATGCTTCTTTCAATATATGATCAGTCTGCCAGTCCCTTCTAGAGTTCTCTACACATGCTGAGCACTATAGCTGGTGCACAGGATACAAAGATAGACATGCTATGGTCCCTAATTATATGAAGCCAAGGGGTCATGGGCAGGCCCATGTGGACTCTGGCTACCTTGATGTGGATCTAAAATGCCAGTTACTAACTATGTGTGTGACCTTGAGCAAGTTTCTGCAAACTTCCATTTTTCTCAACTGCAAAATAAAGAAGCCAATAACATTGACTGAGCTTTGCGTGAGATGCTATGTGTGATGCCCTGATACAGGACGCATCCTGGGAAGACCCAAGGAGCTCCTGCTGGGTACTTACGGCAAAGAGTGGGAAATGCCACAAGGCAGGAGACCCCAAATAGCCATGGAGGCCCAGAGGAAGTACACTCAACTCAGACAGCAATGAGAGGAGGGGCCAGTGAAGCTTGGGATCCTTGGGGTGATGGGAAGAATAAACCAGGGCTGACTAAGTATGGCATCTGAGAATATTCCACATAGAGAAATAACAAGATCCAGAAAATGTACTGCAGACAGAGTTCACTGCAGCACTTTCTCACCACAGGAGTACCTGCAGGATAAAACAGCCCTCCTGCTGGTTCAGGTCAAAGGAAGTGAATCTTGAAGTTTAAAAACTTGATCTTCAGTTAATGGCCCATGCACGACCAGTCTAGCTCAAACTGCAGAACCAAATCCTCCAGATTTGTTTATTAGGTGGGACCTTAGTGGGGAGAATGGGAGGCCCATTTCTAGAGTGTCATCAGCCCTTGCCACTTGCATTCTACGTGAAGTTCAACATGGAATAGATACCTAGCTTGGCAAAACTGGTTTTGGGTGGTTCATAGTTGAGCTAGACCATATCCCGCTATGCAGCTCTCAGAATGAAAATGGCATAGCTAGGACACACATGAGGGAGGAGGAAGCACATCTTCCACCTACGAGATTAGTAAAGGTAGAAATTCTGGCAGCCTCCTTAGGCCCAGGAGAATCATAATGGCAAACTACAATGCTGACAGCAGTTATGTTTTACAGACATCCACTGCAGGGGAAAGGCTATTCAACAACATGCCAAAGACACCTTTGAAAATAGAAAATAACTTTTCTGCAACAAATGACCCCAGGAAACAAAAATCACACCCTCCCCCATTCCTAACCCTTGCAGCTTTAATCCGGAAGTCACATGCGGGAATGGTACTTGGGGATACCAGTGGCTGTACAAGCCTGTGTACTCTAAGGGGCCTACTGGACAAAGTCAAGAAAACACAGACAGGAAGATGCAAAGGATGGCCAATATGAACCCTCTTCTTCTGCCCTTATCTCAGCTTTAAGGATGCCCTTGCCTAACAAAAATATTCTGTGTGATTTGTATCCACACAAGAGTTTTTGTTTGTTGGAGTGTTGTTTGTCTATTTGGTTTTTGATCTGCACATCCTCACTCTGGTGTCTTGGTAGATCCAGTTGCAAGGTAAGAATTGGCTCAGAAAAACCCAAAGGTGACAGCTGTTTCCCTATATAGGGAGTAGCCCTATACAAATGAAAACCATCAGCCTCTATTATGCATGTATTTAGAGAAGAAAATGTTAGGATATGCACAGTTTACATCCACATGTTTGTTTTGATGGTGGCAGATTCTTGCTGACTTCTCAGCCTCCGTCTACTTGCAAATGTTGCAATTCTCCCAGACTCAGTCCTGCTCTTTCTCTTGCTTACCCAGGTAAAATCATCTATCTCCGTGGCTTTAACAGATCCATGCTTTTCATTTCCATACTAATCAGCTAGTGTTGGGATATACTGCAGTAACCATCAACACCCCAAACTCTGAGGCTTAAAACAACAAAGGCTTATTTATCTTCCATGCAAAGAATACTGGGGGTCTGGATGTGTCTCTGGGTTGGCTATCCTATTAAGTGATGGTTCAACATCTCTCCTCTGTGTAAAAGCTTCCATGATTGCTGGGGTAAGTGAAAACTGGGTGATTGAATCTCACATAGGTAATTAGTTGATCTGTCTGAAAGTGACATGTAGTACTTTTCTTATATTGACTTGTCAAATGAAAGCATGTGGTCCTACATCATGACTGCCTTTCCATCCTCACCTCATGCCACTCACCCCCTCTCACATCTGTCATACCAGACTCTGAAGATCTCCAAAAATAACTACATCCCCTCTGAGGACCTCCCAAAGTGTGTTTGACTATTGTTGAAATTGTCCCCCAGTGATTTGTACCTCCCTGTCTTCACTCTCTTGGTTCCCTGTCACATTGACTTTGAGCTTGGCTGTGTGATTTGCTTTGGCCACCAGCCAATAAAAAATGTGATATAAGCAGATACTTGCTCGATGAGGATTTCTCTCTCCTGATGTTCTTTGGAACCTGAGTCCAAAGAAAACGTGGAAAAGCCCTAAGCAGCCAACTGGAAAAAGAGACAGCACTGAAGCAGAGATGAGGCACCTCATTTGAGGACCTCTAAACCAAACATTCTGCCAACTCTTAAACATATGAAGGGAGCCACTCTAGAACCTCCAGTCCCAGAGATGATGCCAGCTGTTCATAGAGATCAGCCAAACCAGCCCTTCCAAAGAGTTGTGAGAAACAATACATGTTTTCTGTTTTTGGCTGACTTGTTATGCAGCAAAAGCTAACCAACACACAAAAACTATTCTGTTGAGAAGGTTCTTTCTCTTAGCTTTTTACTGCACTGGCTCCCTTCTTATTACTCAGGCCTCAGCTAAAATGGCAAAACTTTTAGATCCTAATTATAATGACAGAGTGATTTATGCAAAATCATCAGCATTTATACTTGGTTTATAACTTCTAATTGGTTGGGACCATGACATAGTTTTTATTAAACTCTTTCTATTCGTCTAGGCAACAAGATCTATTATACCCTTTGCATTATTTATCTCCATTACCTTTATGTAGTAAAGCCTTTTCTATTGGTCTAGGCAACAATATCTATGATACCCATTGCACTATTTATCTCCATTACCTTTATGTAGTAAAGCCATTGCCATTCCTATATTTTGACCTAAAGCTTCTCATTTTGTCCCCCCATCTGCAAAGTCAACAAATCTTCCCAAGATATCTGATGTAATTTAATAAATGTTTCTAGATATTTACTGCAGGATCAGGTAGATATTGAGTACTTACAGATGAGTAAACCACAGTTCTTACACTTGAAAGTTTACAATAATAGAGCACACATTTCATGAATAAAGGAAGTGCAGAAAGTAGGATGCTTATAGCAGCAGAAACATGGGCAGGGGCAGAGCCTGCATAGAGATAGGAGAGTCCAGCTGAGTTATAGAAAGGAGGAGGCGAAGCAAATTCCATTGAATAAGGCTCTTTGGATGTTATTCTTGGAGCTGCATTTGAAAAGGTAAGAGATGGACAAGGCAGAGGAAAGCATTCCAGGCTGAGAAAAAGACCATGAGTAAATTTAAAAAGCATACAACCCAGGGTGTGGGTAACAATGGTCGAGGTAGACTACAAGTAGTTGCGTGTTCCTGAAAGGTAAGGTACAGAATGATTAGCACTATGGAATGAGGCTTGCTCAGCAAGAAGGGGCCAGACAAACGGTAGACATTGCATGCCATCCCAAGGAATCTGGATGTTCTGATGTCTTCCTCCACCTCCCTTTCTCACATGGATTATTGTCCTGAAAATGAGTGAGTGAGTGAGTCATCTGTATCTCACCCATCTCCACTCAATCTTCACCACCTCTGACAGAAGGTTTTTCTTACTTGCCTTTAGGATAACAATTTCCTGTTTCCTGAATCTGTTCTTTCTCTTCCTCCTCCACTCAACACCTCCCTCTGCCACCACAACATACACATTTTCTCCTGTCATTATTGGTTTCATTGTTAATTCTCTCCTTCCTCCTCTTCTCTTACATCATCTAATATCACAAAAGGAATGACTTGTAGAGGGGAGAACATGTTCCAGGCAGACACTAGGTGTGACTGAAGGTGAGAAGCATAAGGTCTAAAGACAAGAGGGAGGGCAGAGTGAAAGGTGACCCCAACAAGGATGTATTTGTTGGGTGGAGTCAAAGGTTAATATTTGGGGAGCAGTAGGGGTTTGGGGAGCAGAGAGCAAAAAAAAAGAAGGTCATGGTGAAACAATTATGAGCCTCAAGTTACAGGCTGAGACATCTTGATTTCCAGCATGGAGCAACAGGGAGCTTCTGCAGACTTCACTAGACGATCCTTTGTGATACTGGGTGGAGGGGAGAGAAGTCATACATTGCACAGGCAAAAATTGCTTGATATTGGAATAAAGAAAATGTTATAAGAACAATCATGTGAAGAAGAAGCCAGAAAGGACAGAAGAGTAACCATGCAACATAAGGAAGGGTATTCACACTCTGGTTACATATCAAAGGTCGTGTGTTGTATGTCAAATAGCATGATAAGATTTTACGTATGTTCTCTAGCTTGACCTCACTAGTTCTCACAACAGCCACGTAAGTTTGATACTATTGTCTCTATTTAATAGAATAGAGATTTAGTGAACTGAGCAAGGTGACATAGCTGGTGAGGGGTGGAACTGGAATTCAAGTCCACAGTTGCTCTATAGCACTTGGAACACTTTCAGGAAAACCCCTGCAGGCAGCTTAACAGGAAAGCCTGATGCTTAGGAGCAACACACAGCCTTAACTTAGATGGGCTCTTCCTCTTCCATCTGGTCAAATAGAAATATGTGCTTGGTTAGCCTCCCACCCGTGATTTCATGTCAAAATATGTTTTACTCTCCACATCCCCTTCCTTCAAATTTCAACTTCTATCTCTATCTATGTCATTACTTTTCCATTTTAGAGTGACCACAGAGGCCTCCTTTGCCAAGGCCTCCCTTTTCTCACTTTGGTTATTATGATTTACAAATGGGGCCTCTCTCCCAATGATAAGAGGACAGGTCACCTGTCTTCTTGAAAGAGTCCATTAAAACCCAGCTATCCAGCCAAATCCAGTTACATCTCTCCCAGAATGCTCTCTCTGCCTCACATCTGCAACCACTTTCTCATCCTGTCCTCCAGGAATCCCCTGTCCTCCCTTCCATCCACCTCAGGCCAGTCCTAGTGCTACCCCTGTTGTGTGGTTTTCCCACCTCTTCCTAGACAGTTCTCTTTGCTTGATGTCCTGGGTTTCTCACTCAGGACATGAATATGGCCATGAATATCCAAGCTGTCCACATTTTCCAAGCTCAGCTGTCACTGCTTCCTCTCATACTTGGATGTGTACCATTTCCTCCCAATTGCCCTAACATATTGGTGCTTCATGTATTGTTACTCAATGAGATTGACAAATGGCTCCCCAAGGATGTCCACAACCCAATCTCCAATGTCTATGAATGTGTTACTTTACATGGTAAAAGGGACTTCACACCCATGATTACATTAAGGACCTTGCAATAGGAAGATTACCCTGGATTTTCAAAGTAGGACCAATGAGATCACAAGGGACCCTACAAATGGCAGAGGGAGATAGGTAGGGTGGTAAGTGAAGTGAAATGTGGAAAGAACTCCAAATGCTGCTGGTGGTTCGGGAGATGGGGAAAAGGGGCCATAAACCAAGGAAGGCAGACAGCCTCTAGGAGATGGATTCTCCACTAGAGGCTCCAGAATGGAATTCAGGTCTGCTGATGACACCTTGATTTTGGTCCAGTGAGACCTGTGTTGGACTGCTGCACTATAGAACTATAGAATAATAAATTTGTGTTGTTTAAACCACTAAGTTTGTAGTAATGCATCATAGTAGTAACATAAAATCGATACACTCATTTTTTAGAAATAAAAAACAGTGGAGCCTGGATTAACTGAAATTACTCCAGAAAGGGGAATCTGGGGTCATTTCTAATTAACTGAAGGTTGACCTGAAAACCTTTTTTTGCTGGAAGATTTTTGAGAAATATTGGTGAAAGACTGTTTGTCCAGCTCAATGAGCCAAGTGTGCTCTACATGTTTGCTACTCAGTATGGTCCATGGCCCAGTAGCCTTAGCAGCACCCAGGAGCATACTGGGAAATAAAAAGGACAAGAGGCCAACTGGCTCAAAATCTGCATTTTAATAAGATTTGCAAATGATTTAGACACACTTCAAGTTTGAGATGCAATGCTCTCCACAATTAGAAATTATACTAAAATAATTGCATTGATTGCGTTCTTGCTGCCAGTTAGCATCTATTTATTCAGAATTCGTTACGTAGTGAGCTGGAGAGCAACTTGAAGATCGTCTCATCAGGTGGCTTTCAAACATATTCACCAGAAGAACTTAATTTAAAAAGAAATTTTGCAGGAGAACACTCTTGCACTGCTGGTGCGAATGCAAACTGGTGCAGCCACTCTGGGAAACAGTATAGAGGTTCCTCAAAAAATTAAAAATAGAACTACTCTACAACCCAGCAATTGCACTACTAGATATTTGTCCAAAAGATACAAAAATGCTAATTCAAAGGGACACAGTTACCCCAATGTTTATAGCAGCTCTATCAACAATAGCCAAATTATGGAAAGAGCCCAAATGTCCATTGACAGATGAATGAATAAAGAAGATGTATATACAATGGAATACTGCTCAGCAATGAAAAAGAATGAAATCTTGCCATTTTCAACAACATGGATGGAACTAGAGTGGATTATGCTAAGCAAAATAAATCAGTCAGAGAAAGACAAATAATATATGATTTTACTCATATGTGGAATTTAAGAAACACAACAGATGAACATAGGGAAAGGGAAGGTAAAATAAGATGAAAACAGAGAGGCAAGCCATAAGGGACTCTTAAATACAGAAAATAAACTGAGGGTTGCTTGAGGGGAGGTGGGGGTGCTGGGAGGGACATTAAGGAGGGCACTTGCTGGGATGAGTGCTGGCTGTTATATGGAAGTGATGAATCACTGGATTCTACTCCTGAAACCAATACCATACTATATGTTAACTAACTTGAATTTAAATAAATAAATTTAAATAATAATTAAAAAATTAAGCAGCAAAAGCTAACTAGAAAAAATACTTTTTAAAAAATAAAAGAAATCTTCCCAATTAGAGGAAGGGTATGTGTCCCTGGCACCCTACCTCTATCCCTCTACCATCAGCCTGAGAGTCACCTCTAGGCAACTGTTTGGAACCCAAAAGGGTTCACTTTTCTGTGTTTGAAAAACACAGATTTTAAGCAAAATCCCTCTTAACATGTGCAGGAAAACTAAGACTTGAAGAAGAGAAGAGACTTGCCAAGAGTCATAAGTGCAATTATTAGGCCACAAAGAAGAGCCCAGAAGGCCTAGAAGCTTCTCAACATGATAGACTTGTTAGTGATCTTGACTGCATTACAATGAGGGAAAGTCTATTTCCGTCACTGTTGTGATGATGGTCTTTATTTCAGAAATGAAGAAACTGAAGCCAAAGATTCACAGAGACAATAAAGGGTAAGAGCAGATCTTCCTGACTTTCTGACTCCTGTTCTTTCTATTAAGCCTTACATGTCTAGTAGGCTTGCTGGGAAACAAGTTTATTGTCTCAAAGAAGTAGATGTCCTTAGATCTTCTCTAGACCCTTTATTAAGTGTAAATGCCTCTCCTCGTTGTACTTATTTTACTATCAGTAAGTTTTTGAATGTAGACCTCCTCAGCTCTGGGCAAATTGCTGCATCCTTGGGACTTAGCACAGTAATCAACAGTACTCAGCAAAGGCTGACTGAGTTAAGTTAATACTAATGATAACTAATGGTTATTGCAAGTTCATTGTACACTAAGCATTGTTCATTTTATCTTCTCTTGCCTCAATTTTTCACTTTATAAAATAATAGATGGATGGACAGATAGGTAGTTGGGTGGATGAGATGGATGGACAGTTGGAGGGATGGTTAGGTGGATGAGATGGAGGATGGATTGACTGTTGGGTGTTTGGATGAATGGGTGGATGGAGGGATGGAAAGAGAAATGGAGAGACAGATATTAGGATGGATCATTGGATAGTGAAATGATAGTGAAATAGTGAAAAATATACCTTAATGTCTAGGAGGTTTTTCACCAAAATATTGAATCTGGTTGCAATTCTTCTCCTTTGTGTAATTACAAATACAATCAACAGAGTACAAGAGCTGGAAATGTTCTTTTTATGGTTTTGATTCAACCATTCTGGAAGTTAAGGGATTCTTGCCCAGAAAGTGCTTTAAAAAAACTTCATGAAGTATCATGAAGAGAAAACAACTGACTTGCTAGAAAATCTCACAATATATGCATGCTTCTGTCTCAGGGATTTTAAAAGATTTTTTTAAGTTCAATTTTGCAGGCTTGTTTTAACAGTTCATTATTTAGCTAGCACTTCCTCACAATAACACTAATAAGTATATTACAAGGACAATATTTTATTCATCCCTTTATTTCTACTATGAAGCATAGAATCTGAAATATATTATTTTAGTAAATACCAAATAAAAGAATGAATGAATGAACTTGATTGCTATCAGAAGACATTTGAATGAACATTGAGGACTTATACATTTGTCGTTCTTTCAACAAGTGCTAATAAAACCTGCTGTTCCCACGGCCCTGCCCTGCTCACCCTGAGGGAAACAAGGTGAATGTAACACCTTTATTTTTAAGTTTATTTTATTTTGAGAGAGAGCGAGAGAGCAGGGGAGAGGCAGAGAGAAAGAGGAAGAGAGAGAATCCCAAGCAGGACCAACATGGGGCATGAACCCACAAACCATGAGATCATGACCTGAGCTGAAGTCAAGAGTCAGATGCTGAACTGACTGAGCCACCCAGGAGCCTCTTAGTGCAATACTTTTGAGGCAGACATAAATTCAATCTGGTTGCATGTGGGGAAACTGCAAAATCAGGTCGCTGAGTGACTATGCCCACTCATGCAACAAATATCTATTGACTGCCCACAACACGTCAGTCAGCTGTGGTTACTTTGTGAAGAGCCTAGAATACCATTCTGAGGATTTTAGACATTACGCCAGGGACCATGAGTATGTGGTCACTGAGGGCTTTGCACAGGGGGCTGAAGTCACAGCACAGCTGCGAAAAGAAATACAAAGACAATATGCTGCCCTAAAATTCAAAAGTAGCTAAGTATTTTTTTCCCATAAATGCTTAGCTATGCTTGTCTCTGTCAAGTTCTGGTTTCTTTTTAAAATTTTTTAATGTTTATTTTTGAGAGAGAGAGAGAGAGAATAAGTGGGGAGAGGCAGAAAGAGTGAGACAGAAGATCTGAAGCAGGCTCCTCACTGATGCAGGGTTCAAACTTATGAACTATGAGATCATGACTTGAGCCAAAATCAAGAGTCACCCACTTAATTCACTGAGCCACTAAGGCGCCCCTGGTTTCTTTTTTAAATCTCAAGATAAGACCTTTGTATGGAATTTCTGCATGATTAACAGAAAACATCAGAACAGAAAACATCAGACAAACCTGATTTTATGTCCTAGCTGTACTTCTCACCAAGAGCATGATCTTGGGCAAGTTGGACCCTCTCTGGGCTCAGTGTCCACATATGAAAAATGAGAGAATTAATAGTATCCCTGGTACAGAATTATAACGAGAATTCAATGAAGTAACACATGTAAAACACTTAGCTCTGTGCATGGCATAGAGTAATCACTCAATGAATACCAGATAACCAGAGCACAGCAGACAATGGTTTAGGCAGAACTAGCCAATTATTGAGCACTAGTTTAAGACAAGTCCTCTAAACTAAACCAGATGTGTTAGTATGCATTCATTCAATGAACTGCATGAAGCTTCTACTTGGACACCAGGCACTATTCTAAAGATTGGGCCCACAGCAGTGAAGAAGACAGAACAGGACAGAAGTCCTTTTCCTCAGGGAATTTCCATGCTAGTGGCATGCTTAATCCACTTAGTGTGACTCAGTTTCCTCACCTGTTAGATAGTAGTAAGAACTGAACTTTCCTCACACAGTTGTAAGAATAATTCAATTATTAGAAAACTTTTAAAGTTTGTTTATTTATTTATTTTGACTGAGACAGAGACAGCATGAACAGGGGAGGGGAAGAGAGAGAAGGAGGAAGAGAGAGAATCCGAAGCAGGCTCCATACTGTCAGTGCAGAACCCAATGCGGGGCTCAAACCCACGAACCGTGAGAGATCATGACCTGAGACGAAACTAAGAGTTGGACGCTTAACTGACTGGGCCACCTAGGCATCCCTGAAAACTCAACTATTAAATGTGAAGCATTTGAAACAGTATCTGGCACAGAGTAGGGGCTGTAGAGTATTAGTTTTTGTTCTTCTTACTGTTGTTATTTTAGTAGGGAATCATTACCTACCTCTTGTACCTCTGGCATTAATCACGGAGCAAATTTTAGGGATTATTACCTATCATTTACAAAGAAGTTAAGTAGTCTCATTTAAAATCACACAGTTATTAAAGGCAGAGCCAGAATTTAAGCACAATCTGTCTCTAAAATTGAAGTTCTGACTTGCTACAAACATTCCCCAGCTTCCCTTCCACCCGCCCCCTGAGAAATATTTATTTTATATACACTGACTAATATAAACAATTATATCATATGCTTCTTTTCCCAGAGTCATTTAAGCTCCTAATAAATGGGTTTTCCTGATATTGCATTGATGGATGACAGAATTAGCAGTACTTTTGGAATTTCTACTCCCAGGCTGACCTCATTAGCCTTGTTGATAGACCAGGCAGGGCAGACAACATTACATCCCGTAAAACAAGGAAGGGGGGCCTTATAGGTTGGGGCAGCTTGCTTTGATTATCCATTTTGAACCATGGAAGCCCCTACAGTAGTGATTTTTATTAAGTGTTTTAATATGAACCAGTAAGACAACTTTAGAGTTCTAAAATGCAGGCAGTAATGGGTTTTTTGTTTTTTTTTTTTGAGAAGTGACTTTTGAAAGTTTGCAAATCTGTTGTTCTTTCTTTCTTCCAGTAATGAATATTCTAGACCTTTTCTCTAAAGACAGTTTGAAATCCTCTTTAATCTACAGATTAACACCTAGTTGGAAATTATATTCTTTCTCTGATAAAAGGGACAAATAAGACAAAGATCAATATTGTGTGTGGCATGTTTCTCAAAGAGCTAAGTTCAAAGTTATAGTTGAAAACTTTAGGGGGAAATATGCAAAGTATATGAGAGGGAAGTTGAAAGATAAAGAAGAGAAAAATGGATTAATAAAAATCTTTGCCAAGGCAGGAAATCAACCTAGACATATTTTATTTAAGCCTTTGACTTTCTGCTTGGGTTGAATTCCAATGGCTTTGAACTTTTTTCAAAGATATCGAAAAATATTTCTTCCAGAGGAGGAAGCTCGGTGTGAATACAGGAATTCAGTGAGATCCATTAATTATTTCAGGTCCTGGAGTCCTTGTTAAAGTGTCTAGATTCTTCTGGTGAATGAGACTCTCCTGCTGCTTAGGACGCACCTGATATGCTCATTAAAATGACAGGTTCCCTTATCATCAGAATCCTACAGAATTAGAAGCCCAGAGGCAGGAGTGGGGTGAGGAAAGAGTTCATATTTTTCAACAAGGCCATGGATGAGTCTGATGCTGGCCAGGACACTCTATTCCAATCTTTCCTCACTGGTCTAGGGGGTCCATTTTGTGAATGAGAAAACTAAGAACCAGAGAAGGGAAGTAACTCACCTCGTAATTTTTGTATTATGGTAAAATACACCTAACATCAAATTTACTATTTGAACCATTTCTAAGTGTGCAGTCCCGTGACATTAGGTGTATGTGCCTTGTTATGCAACCAATGCTGCCATCCATCTCCAGGATGCTTTCATCATCCCTGACAGAAACTGCACACCCATTCAGCACTACCTGTCCATCCTCCATGTCCTCATCTCCTGGTAACCTCATTCTACTTTCTGTCTCTGTGAAATTGACTCTTCCAAGTACCACATGTAAGTGGAATCATACCGTATTTACCTTTTTGTGTCTGGACTTGTTCACTTAACATAATATCTTCAAGATTTATCCATGTTATAGCACGTTTCCGAATTCCATTCCTTCTTAAAGTAGAATAATACTAGGGCAGCCCGGGTGGCTCGGTTGGTTGGTTGGGTACCTGACTTCAGCTCAGGTCACAGTCTCATGGTTTGTGGGTTCAGGCCCTGTGTCAGGCTGTGTGAGGACAGCTAAGAGCCTGGAGGCTGTTTCAGATTCTCTGTCCCCCTCTCTCTGCTCTTTCCCTGTTTGTACTCAGTCTCTCTCACTCTCAAAAATAAACATTTTCTAATTTAAAAACTAAATAAATAAAGTTGAATAGTATTCCATTGTATGTATGTACCATATTTTGTTTATCCAGTCAACCATCAATGGACATTGAATTTTTATTTTCAGCCATCTTGGACCAAGGGCATGACATTTTCACTTAAAAGTCTTCATTTTCATGTCCCTATCATAGGGTTCCCAGATTTAACAAATAAAAATACAGAATGCACAGCTTAATTTCAGGTAAAAACAAAACAAAACAAAAAACAGTATACATTTTCAGTGTCAGCATTTTCTATGAAATATTTGAGGCACGATTATGCTGAAACATTGTTCCTTGTTTATCTGAAATTCAAATTTAACTCAGTGTCTTGGATTTTATCTGGCAGACCCACAGTCCACATTCAATAAAACCACAAGGAGATTCCTGTCTACTTGGAACACTGAGTTGCCAGAATTCTTGTTTTTGAAGCTTATCTTAATCAAGATTAATGTAAAGCAAGTAAAAGCACAGTATAAGCAATACTTGTACACTTTTTCTTGGGTTCAAAAGCTTTGTCTGATACATTGCATCCTTGCCTCAATCCTGCGGCCATCATCCCAATTTTCTAGATAAGGAAAATGAGGCTTGTATCTGGGGAGTTCCTGACCTGTACAGGTGGTAAAAATCAGGGAGTTGACTCAAATCCAACACCCCCAGATTCCAAATCCAGTCGTTAGTGGGTTGTTGATTTTTTTTAATTTTCACTTTAAGCATAGATATAGGATAGACTATGGGGAGGGAACAGATACCTTCATTAAATGCCGGTGGGGATGCAAAATGACACAATTCCAAGAGAGGATTTGGTAATACCTCATAAACGATCCAAGCGGGAAGCATTTCTCTATCAACCCACCAATCCCACACCTGGAAATCCATCCCAAACATACCTTCATACTTCCAGCAGCATGAAAATACATATGCACATGGTTTTATTGCTTTATTTATAAATACAAATATTGGAAGCTACTTCAGTGCCCAAATATAAGATTTGGAGAGGATAAACTATAACACATGCACACAATGGAGTACTATGACCTGAAAGAAAAGAAAGGAAGCCCTAAGAATTGATGTGAAGTGATTTCCAGGAAACAATGTCAAATGATGACAGTAGTGTACAAAAAGTGTATCTTTTGTGTGGAAAAGAAGAGGAAGTAAGAAACCAAGGTGTATCTACTTAGCTATGCAAAAAGAACCACAGGAATAATCCAGCAGAGAAAGATGAGGTCTGGGAGGGAGAACAAGATGGGGGAGTCCCGGAGTGAGTGGCATTTCTCTGAGTACACCTTCAACATAGATTTGACTTCCAGAAGCAAGTTTATTTCTACGTATTTAAAAATAACTTTAAATCAGCAAAGATAAGATGGAGGAAAGAAAATCTAGAACAGCATACAAACTAAAGCAAATAAACCCAAAAATATTTAAAATCAAAGCAAAAACCATACTGATGGGGGGTGGATAACTAATCAGAATAACTCTGACACAGTATGTCACCCTTAATCTTGAGTGGGATTGAGGGCCGGAAAACAAACAAATTCCTTTTATTAGGTGTGTTTTCCTCAATGGTGTGGGTGAAGCAATTTTAAAACTACTTTAAGATGTATTATAGAACTGAACAAATAAGTAATGTGCCATTGATATTGTTGGGACCCAGGTTCTTCTAAGAAAGAAGGGAAATTTAAATATAGAATGGGAGGGTGCCAAGAACAACCACCGGATGAGTTAGAGATTTCAGTCAGTGCACACTTATCATTCCCCAAACATGTATGCATGTGCATACATGTGTGTGTGCATATACATGTGTACATGTGTCAGTGGCATGCTAGAGATCGCAGTACTAGCTCATGAGACCTCATTTTTTCAACATATAGGTAATCTGTGAGCCCATTGTTAACACAACTGTTGTTAAAATTAAATTACATAAGCTTAAAATTAATTACACTAAAAATAAAGGTAATAGGGGCACCTGTATGGCTCAGTAAGTTGAGCATCCAACTCTTGATTCCATTCAGGTCATGATACCAGGGTTGTGGGATCAAGCTCTGCATCGGCCTCTGTGCTGAGTGTGAAGCCTGCTTAAAGTTCTTTCTCTCTCTCTCTCTGTCTCTCCCACAGCCCACTCGTGTGTGTGTTCTGTGTGTGTGTCTCTCTCTCTAAAATAAAATATATATATAAAGGTAATAAATACACAAAATTCATAACATCCTCATTATTTTACTATTTTCTATGCACTTGACATTAGTTGCATTATTGTACATGTTCTTAACACCATGTTCAGTAACATCACATTGGTAGCTTAAAATTGGCTGTGGTGGAAGTACTTACACCATGGAAATCCCTTAAATACTACAAAGCAAGGTCCTATTTGTTTGTTTGTGGATCTGGTTGTTAAATACTTACCAGTATATATTATTTGTATGCATATATTTAACAATGCCTAGATTTCTCTAGTTCTGTTCTTACTATTCCAACATTAAGAACCCACATCTAGGGCACCTGGGTGGCTCAGTCGGTTGAGTGTCTGACTTCAGTTCACGTCATGATCTCAGTTTGTGAGTTCGAGCCCCACATTGGTCTCGCAGCTGTCAGTGCAGAGTCCACTTCGGATTCTCTGTCCCTGTCTCTCTCTGCCCCTCCCTCACTTATGTTCTCTCTCTCTCTCTCTCAAAAATAAACACTAAAAAGAAAGAAGGCACATCTAAAACTGGTGGAATAAGGCATTTGTTCACTCTCCCTTTATGGTCTGCCTCTGTCCTTTGGAACATCCATTATGAGAGAGCAGAACTTTGTTTATTTTATGCATCGTTGTATGTAGTGTCCAGGACACAGCCTGCCTTACAAGGTAAGTGGTTGAGAACTTTTTGCCAAATGAGTGAAAAGACAAATAAATGCCTAATCATTCTCATTTATAATTCTAAAAGGTCCTTGATTTGTCATAATTCTAGCAGGAGGAGCCCACTAAAGAATCCCAAGATTCTAGGCAAACTTGAGGCTAACAGACACTCTGGCAGTGTAAAAAGAATGGCACATGAATTCATTGACTTCCACATACAGGGTGGTGTCTCCCACTTTCTCTCTCCACCACTACCCAGAGTCCAAGGGACTGTCGTGACCACTGCCAAATCCCCAGCTCCTAGAACAGTGCCTACCATATTCTTTGGTTAATAAAAACAGCATCTCTTCGGCAGTTCTCAAAAATGAACTTGAGGTCTCTCCCTTATGGATCAGCACCTACACACACAGCCACCATTCCTTAATCAACATGCATGTGACTTCAGATAAATCAAGGGACGTTATTCTTAAGGAAAAAAAAGTTGAGAGCCAAAGTATTCAAATCCAGTGAATAATACTTTTGAAATCAAAGAGATTATTCACTGAAAGCAAAAAATGGCCAAAGGGTAAGTCACCTTGGGGAGCCAGGCAGGACAGGTAACATACGAGGCCCACCCTATGACACGATGTCCATGGTCTACTTAGAAATCCGGAATTCAACCTCTTCTGGATGTGGGCTCTGCTGCAAACCTCTAAAATGTGAATAGCTAGTCATTCACATAAGCAATCTGACTGTTAGAGGATAGATCTGACCTTTGAATTTTTTCCCCTGCGTTTTTCTTTGCAAATCCTTCAAAATCTCATCTCCTACCTCAGAAGCCTGAGGACCTCATCCACTGCATGGACCCTGAATCACTTTTTTTAAAAAAGATTTTATTTTATTTTATAATTATTATTTGTAAATTTTATTTATTGTTTATTTTACATCCAAATTAGTTAACATATGCTGCAACAATGATTTCAGGAGTAGATTCCTTAATGCCGCTACACATTTAACACATCCCTGTTCCTACAACCCCTTCAGCAACCCTCTATTTGTTCTCCATATTTATGAGTCTTTTCTATCTTGTCCCCCCGCTGTTTTTTTAATATAGTTTATTGTCAAATTGGTTTCCATATAACACTCAGTGCTCATCCCAACAAGTGCCCTCTTCCATGCCCATCACTCCTTTCCCCTCTCCCCCACTCTCCATCACCCTCACTTTATTCAAAGTATTTGAGAGTCTCTTATGGTTTGCCTCCCTCCCTCTCTGTAACTTTTTTCCCCTTTCTCCTCCCCTATGGTCTTCTATTAAGTTTCTCAAGATCCACATATGAGTGAAAACATATGGTATCTGTCCTTCTCTGCCTGACTTATTTCACTTAGCATAACACCCTCGAGTTCCATCCACATTGCTGCAAATGGCCAGATTTCATTCTTCCTCATTGCCATGTAGTATTCCATTGTATAGATAAACCACATCTTGATTCATCAGTTGATGGACACTTAGGCTCTTTCCATGTTTTAGCTATTGTTGAGAGTGCTGCTATGAACATTGGGGTACATGTGCCCCTAGGCATCAGCACTCCTCTATCCCTGGGGTAAATGCCTAGCACTGCTATTGCTGGGTCATAGGGGAGTTCTATTGTTAATTTTTTGAGGAAGCTCCACATTGTTTCCCAGAGCAGCTGCACCAGTTTACATGCCCACCAACAGTGTAAGAGGGTGCCCGTTGCTCCACATCCTCACCAACATCTATAATCTCCTGATTTGTTCATTTTAGCCACTCTGACCACTGTGAGGTGGTATCTCAGTGTGGTTTTGATTTGTATTTCCCTGATGATGAAGGACGTTGAGCATCGTTTCATGCATCTGTTGGCCATCTAAATGTCCTCTTTGGAGAAGTGTCTATTCATGTCTTCCGCCCATTTCTTCACTGGACTATTTGTTTTTCAGGTGTGGAGTTTGGTGAGTTCCTTATAAATTTTGGATACTAGCCCTTTATCCAATATGTCATTTGCAACTATCTTTTCCCATTCTGTCGCTTGCCTATTAGTTTTATTGATTGTTTCCTTTGCCATACAGAAGCTATTTATCTTGATGAGGTCCCAATAGTTCATTTTTGCTCTTGATTCCCTTGCCTTTGGAGATATGTCAAGTAAGAAATTGCTGCATCTGACATCAAAGAGGTTGTTTCCTGCTGTCTCCTCTAGGGTTTTGATGGTTTCCTGTCTTGCATTCAGGTCCTTCATCCATTCTGAGTTTATTTTTGTGTATGGTGTAAGAAAGTGGTCTAGTTTCATTCTTCTGCATGTTGCTGTCCAGTTCTCCCAGCACCATCTGTTAAAGAGGTTGTCTTTTTTCCATTGGATACTCTTTCTTGCTTTGTCAAAGATTAATTGGCCATACACGTGTGAGTCCAATTCTGGGTTCTCTATTATATTCCATTGGTCTATGTGTCTGTTTTTGTGCTAATACCATACTGTCTTGATAATTACAGCTTTGTAGTACAGGCTAAAGTCTTGGATTGTGATGCCTCCCATTTTGGTTTTCTTCTTCAATATTACTTTGGCTATTTGGGGTCTTTTGTGGTTCCATACAAATTTCTAGGATTGTTTCTTCTAGCTTTGAGAAGAATGCTCGTACAGTTTTGATTGGGATTGCACTGAATGTGTAGATTGCTTTGGGTAGTATTGACATTTTAACAATATTTATTCTTCCAATCCATGAGCATGGAATGGTTTTCCATTTCTTTCTGCCTTCTTCAATTTCCTTCATAAGTTTTCTATCGTTTTCAGCCTACAGATCTTTTACATCTTTGGTTAGGTTTCTTCCTAGGTATTTTATGGGTTTTGGTGCAATTGTGAATGAGATCAGTTTCTTGATTTCTCTTTCTGTTGCTTCATTATTGGTGTATGCAACCGATTTCTGTACATTGATTTTGTACCCTGTGACTGCTGAATTCATGGATCAGTTCTAGCAGACTTTTGGTGGAGTTTGTCGGGTTTTCCATGTAGAGTATAATGTTATCTGCAAAAAGTGAAAGTTTGACTTTATATTTGCCAATTCTGATGCCTTTGATTTCCTTTTGTTGTCTGATGGCTGATGCTAGGACTTCCAGCACTATGTTAAACAACAGTGGTGAGAGTGGACATCCCTGTCGTGTTCCTGATCTCAGGGGGAAAGCTCTCAGTGTAAGTTCCTTCTATCCTGACTTTCTGGAGGGTTTTTATTAAAAAAGAATGCTGTATTTTGTCAAATGCTTTTTCTGCATCTATTGACAGCATCATATGGCTCTTATCTTTTGTTTTGTTAATGTGATGTATCACATTGATTGATTTGCGAATATTGCACCAGCCCTGTAAGCCAGGAATGAATCCCACTTGATCATGGTGGATAATTCTTTTTATATGCTGTTGAATTTGATTTGCTAGTATCCTGTTGAGGATTTTTGCATCTGTATTCATCAGGGATATTGGCTTGTAGTTCTCTTTTTTTGCTGGGTCTTTTGTTTGGGAATCAATGTGATGCTGGCTTCATAGAATGAGTCCAGAAGTTTTCCTTCCATTTCTATTTTTTGGAACAGCTTGAAAAGAATGGGTATTAACTCTGATTTAAATGTCTGGTAGAATTTCCCAGGGAAGCCATGTGGCCCAGGGCTCTTATTTGTTGGGAGCTTTTTGATAACTGATTCAATTTCTTCACTGGTTATGGATCTGTTCAGATGTTCTATCTTTTCCCATTTGAGTTTTGGTGGTGTGTGTGTGTTTAGGAATTTGTCCATTTCTTCTAAGTTGTCCAGTTTGTTGGCATATAATTTTTATAGTAGTCCCTCATAATTGCTTGTATTTCTGAGGGATTGATTGTAATAAATCAATTTTCACTTATGATTTTGTCTATTTGGGTGCTCTCTTTTCTTTTTGAGAAGCCTGACTAGAGGTTTATCAATTTTGTTTTTGTTTTTGTTTTTTTCAAAAAACCAACTCTTGGTTTCATTAATCTGTTCAACTGTTTTTTTGGATTCTATATTGTTTACTTCTGCCTTGATCTTTATTATTTCTCTTCTTCTGCTGGGTTTGGAGTGTTCTTGCTGCTCTGCGTATTGTTCCTTTAGGCGCACTGTTAGATTTTGTATTTGTGCTTTTTCTAGTTTCTTGAGATAGGCCTGGATTGCAAGGTATTTTCCTCTTAGGACTGCCTTTGCTCCATCCCAAAGAATTTGAATTGTTGTACTTTCATTTTCATTTGTTTCCATATATTTTTAAATTTCTTCTCTAATTGCCTGGATGACCAATTCATTCTTTAGTAGGCTGTTTTTTAACCTCCATGATTTGGAGGTTTTCCAGACTTTTTCCTGTGGTTGATTTTGAGTTTCATAGCATTATGATCTGAAAGCGCACATGGTATGACCTCAATTCTTTTATATTTATTGAGGGCTGCTTTGTGACCCAGTATGTGATATATCTTGGAAAATGTACCATGGGCACTCGAGAAGAAAATGAATCCCATAGCTTCAGGATGTATAGTTCTAAATATATTTGTCAAGTCCATCTGGTCCAATGTGTCATTCAGGTCCATTGTTTCTTTAGTGATTTTCTGTCTAGTTGATCTATCCATTGCTGTAAGTGGACTATTTAAGTCCCCAGCAATTAGCACATTCTTATGAATAAGATTGCTTATGTTTGTGATTAATTTTTTTATGTATTTGGGTGCTTCCAAATTTGGTACATAGATATTTATAATTGTTAGCTCTTCCTGATGGATAGACCCTATAAGTATTATATAATGCCCTTCTTCGTCTTCTCTTGTTACTGCCTTTACTTTAAAATCCAATATAAGTATAGCTACTCCAGCTTTATTTTGACTTCCATTAGCTTGATAGATATTTCTCCATCCCATCACTTTCAATCTGAAGGTGTCCTCAGGTCTAAAATGAGTCTCTTGTAGATAGAAAATAGATAGATCTTGTTTTTTCAATCCATTCTGATACCTTATGTCTTTTGATTGGAGCATTTAGTCCACTTACATTCCATGTTATTATTGAAAAATATGGGTTTAGGGTCATTGTGTTCTCTGTACGATTCATGCGTGTACTGGTGTCTCTGATACTTTGTGTTCCTTGCAACAATTCCCTCATAGAGTCCCCCTTAGGATCTCCTGTAGGGCTGGTTTAATGGTGATGAATTCCTTCAATTTTTGTTTGTTTGGGAAAACCTTTATCCCTCCTTCTATTCTGAATGACAGGCTTGCTGGATAAAGGATTCTTGGCTGCATATGTTTCCTGTTCATCACATTGAAGATTTCCTGCCATTCCTTTCTGGCCTGCCAAGTTTCAGTAGATAGGTCTGCTACTACCCTGATGTGTCTACCTTTGTATGTTAAGGCCCGTTTATCTCTAGCTGCTTTCAGAATTCTCTTTGTCCTTATATTTTGCCAGTTTCACTATGATACGTCGTGCAGAAGATCAATTTAAGTTACGTCTGAGGGGAGTTCTCTGTGCTTCCTGGATTTCAGTATCTGTTTCCTTCTCCAGATTGGGGAAGTACTCAGCTATAATTTGTTCAATTATGCCTTCAGCCCTTTTCTCTCTCTTCTTCTTCTTCTGGAATTCCTGTGATATGGATATTGTTCCATTTGATTGCATCACTCAGTTCTCAAATTCTCCTTTCTTGCTCCTGGATCAATTTATCTCTCTTTTTCTCATCCTCTTCTTTTTCTATAATTGTATCTTCTAATCCACCTATTCTCCTCTCTCCCTCTTCAGTTCATGAAATGGCTGCCTCCATTTTATTATGCATCTCATTTATGGCATTTTTTAATTCATCAAAACTATTTTTAAGATCCATGATCTTTTTAGCAATAGCGTCTCTGCTGTCTTCTATGCCTTTTTCAAGCCCTGCGATTAATTTTATGACTATTGCTCTAAATTCTTGGTCAGTTATGTTGCTCATATCTATTTTGATCAATTCTTTAGCTGTCACTTCTTCCTGGAATTTCTTTTGAGGAGAATTCTTCCGTTTCATCATTTTGGCTAGCTTTCTGTCTCTTGTATGTTTTAAAGACTTCTTATATTCTCTACACCTGCGAGTATTGCTGTATTATTGGAGGTTCATACACTGTCCAGGGCCTGGCTTTTCAGGAAGGGTTCTTTTAAAGGTGTCCCTTGGTCTCTCTTCTTGTGACTTTGGTTATTTTTTTTCCCTACTCGTAGTGATGTTTTGGTCTCTCCACCACGTGTGCTTTGGTTTGTTCCTTGAAGTAGCCCTGGAAAGGAAAACAGACAAACAAATAAACAGGGAAAAAAAACACGCAAACTCACAAACAAATCAAACAAACAAGCAAACCGACAATAATAATAATAATAATAATAATAATAAAACAAAGGACAGTCTAAAAGCATAAAACCAGAAATCCCAGCTACAACTAAAGAGCAGGGTGGAGGCACTGCTGATGGAAGAGCATATACAAAGAGAGAAATGACAGGGGTGAGGAGAAAGAGAAAATAAATATTGACCAGACAGAGAGACACAAAAACTTAATACAGAGAGAGAAAAAGGAGAATACGGCAGGAGGTGAGGAGAAAGAAATGAAGATAATGTTACCTAGAGAAACTATATAGTCTGATTATTCCAGAGAAAGAGAGAAAGGAAGGTAAAGAAGAATGTGTAGAACATGCATCAAGAGAATGGATTAATATGTCTGTTAAAGCAGGGACAACCGGGTGGCTCAGTCGGTTAAGGGTCTGACTTCGGCTCAGGTCATGATCTCACGGTTCGTGGGTTCAAGCCTCATGTTGGGCTCTGTGCTGACAGCTCAGAGCCTGGAGCCTGTTTCAGATTCTGTGTCTCCCTCTCTCTCTGACCCTCCTCTGTTCATGCTGTCTCTCTCAGAAATAAATAAAAATCATTAAAAAAAATTAAAACAATATGTCTGTTAAAGCAAACCTGTAACCAGAATAACCAGCCCAGAGGAAGGGAGAGATAAGAATGAGAAAAGGGAGAATATATCTGAATAGCAAGAATTGATCTACAGTTAATCACGGCAATGAAGCAGTGTTAGTCTGGGGGATCCCAGCTCCCAACAACTACCCAGTGCAGATGGGCGTGGTTTGGTGTAGGCGGTCCCGCCTCCATTGTGGGTCCTGCAGCCTCTTCCTGAGACCCTGCCTTGGTGGTTATGGGGAGAAAAGTGGCGACCCCCCAGTGCCTTCTCCTCCAATCAGGTGTCCGAAATCACTCCTTTGGATCCATTCCCATTGTGCTGCAGCACAGCCCAGGTGGGCTGTCTCCTATGTCCCACACTCAGCCACATTCCAAGCTCTCACTCCATGAGCATTAATGATACTGCCTGAAATGTAATCCCACAAGCCAGGCACTTCAGAGCTAGAGATTGGTTCCTCCTGATGCCAACTGCGCTGCTGGGGTACCGCCTAACCTGGGGGGAACTTCTTTTGTCCTCCAGCATAGGGGATAGGATAGGATCCCTCTCTGTCCCAGGCCAAGTTTTTTCTTTTGTCCAGATACAGTTCTACATTTCCCCAGAGCCCTTTCTCTTCCTTTCCCTCTCCTCAGAAGAGGATCTCTCCCCTCTGCCCTCCATGTCCCAGCCTATTTTTATCTCCCCCAGGTCACAATCACACCATATGAGGCTGTCTTCCTAGTAAATTCCACCTCCTTTCCTCCCAGACTCTTGAGATTCAGAGTCCTTTGGCTTCAGCCCTTCTTTGAGAGATGTGAGTGGGAAGTACAGATCCCCCTACTTCTCCACCATTTTGGCCCCCTTCCCTGTTTTTATATTATTTTTGCTTCCCTTCCTTTGTGTTCATCTGTTTAATATCTTAAATTCTTCATATGAGTGAAGTCATATACCTGTCTTTCTCTGACTGACTAATTTTGCTTAGCATAATACCCTCTAGTTCCATCCATGTAGTTTCAAATGGAAAGATTTCATTCTTTTTGACTGCCAAGTAATACTCCATTGTGTATGTATGTATATATATATATATATATATATATATATATATATTCCACACCTTCTTTATCTATTCATCCATCGATGGACATTTGGGCTCTTTCCATACTTTGGCTACTGTCGATAGTGCTACTATAAACATTGGGGGGTGTGTGCCCCTTCAAAACAGCACACCTGTATCCCTTGGGTAAATACCTAGTAGTGCAATTGCTGGGTCGTACAGTAGTTCTATTTTTTATTTTTTGAGGAAACTCCATACTCTTTTCCAGAGTGGCTGGTCCAGTTTGCATTCCCACCAGAAGTGCAAAAGAGATCCTCTTTCTCCACATCTTCACAACATCTATTATTGTCTGAGTTGTTAACATTAGCCATTCTGACAGGTGTGGTATCTCATTGTGGTTTTGATTTGTATTTCCCTGGTGATGAATGATGTTGAGCAGTTTTTCCTGTATCTGTTAGCCATCTGGATGTTTTCTTTGGAGAAGTGTCTATTCATGTCTTTTGACCATTTTTTCACTGGATTATTTGCTTTTTGGGTGTTGAGTTTGATAAGTTCTTTATAGATGTTGGATACTAACTCTTTATATGATATATCATTTGCAAATATCCTCTCCCATTCTGTTGGTTGCCTTTTAGTTTTGCTGATTGTTTCCTTCACTATGCAGAAGATTTTATTTTGATGAGGTCCCAATGTTCATTTCTGCTTTTGTTTCCCTTGCCTCTAGAGATTTGTTAAGTACGAAGTTGCTGTGGCTGAGGTCAAAGAGGTTTTGCCTGCTTTCTCCTCTGGATTTTGATGGCTTCCTGCTTATATTTAGGTCTTTAATCCATTTTGAGTTTCTTTTTGTGTCTGGTGTAAGAAAGTGGTCCACGTTCATTTTTATGTATGTCACTGTCCAGTTTTCCCAGCACCATTTGCTGAAGAGACTGTTTTTATTCCATTGCATATTCTTTCCTGCTTTTTCAAAGATTAGTTGGCCATACGTTTCTGGGTCCATTTCTGGGTCCTCTATTCTGTTCCATTGATGTGAGTGTCTGTTTTTGTGCTAGTACCATACTGTATTGATGATTACAGCTTTGTAATATGTCTTGAAGTCCGGGATTGTGATGCCTCCAGCTTCTGTTTTCTTTTTCAAGATTGCTTTGGTTAATCGGGGTCTTTTCTGATTCAATAAAAATTTTAGTATTGTTTGTTCTAGCTCTGTGAAGAATGCTAGTGTTATTTTGATAGGGATTGCTTGACTCACTTCTTGTTTGAGGACCCCAAGACACCATAATTTCTAACTCTCTTATTGCACTGGGAAAGGACTTAAGGGCTAGAAAAAAGAAGAATATGGCAAATGTCCCATGCTAGTTAGCCTCACAGCCCTGTATCAGAACCACAGGCACAGAAATAGTGCTGGAATGGACTCTTTTGCTGTTTCTTAACACAGTGAGTCCAGACCCTGCCTTTTCCATTCCATGGGAATGCCCTCTGGGAAGGAGAGGGCTTATTTAATATCACTGAACACTTAGTCTGTGCCAGGCACTGTTCTAAGAGTGTTACAGCTATTGACTCATTTTAACCTTGCAACAGCCCTAAGGATTAGCCACTAATCATGCTCACCAAATTATTTCTGGTTCTCAATACTCCAAGCACCTCCTGAACCTCTGTGGTTAGACATGGTCATGTGACTTGATCTGACCAATGAGTTGTAAGCAAAATTAATGCATGTGTCTTCCTGGCTGAGCTAGATTACCAGACCTTCTAGAGACCTCTTTTCCATCTGCCATGAATACCCACAACATTCAGGTGCCACCTGTTCCATTAAGAAGCAGTTTCTCACACATTTTATTCTTGCCTCAATCCTACAATCCAATCTCAATTCTTATGATGTAGGAATTGAGGCTCAGAGACACCAAGTGTGCTTTTCAAGGTCACATGGATGATAATAGTTAGAGGTTGAACGCAAAACAGTTTTTTCAGCTTTATAGAAAAAAAGGTAGGTACTTATAATAAGGAGCTTCTGACAAGACAGAGCAGAGCCCCAACTGACCCACCATGAAGATGGAATATCAGAGAAATAAAAAAAATCTCTGATATTATAAACTGCTAAGAAATGGAGGTCGTTTGTTATGATAGCATACCCTGGTCTCTCCTGACCCATTCTGTGAGGCAGAGCCTACCATTGTCCTCACTTTGAGATATGGAAACTGAAGCATAGTATTATTAAGTAACTTTCCAAGGTCACAGAGCTAGTAAGCAATGGGCTTCCAATTTGAACCCAGATGGTTTGGAAAGGGACTTATCTCACTGTTCTTCCAGCTGGTTTGTCTCCCAGCAGCTGATGCTACCCATTGCCCAGGCACCCACAGAAAGATCATGACTCCTGCCTGTGAGGACCATGTAGGAAGTATGCTCATTTTAGAGCTGCAATAATAAATTGCCAAGAATTGGGTGGCCTAAGACAACAGACGTTTATTCTCTCGCAGTTCTGGAGGTGATAAATCTGAGATCAAGGTGTCCCTGGGGCCATGCTCCCTCTGAAAGTCCTAGGAGAAAATCCATTCCTTGCTTCTTCCAGCTTCTAATTGTTCCACGTGTTCCTTGGCCCATGGCCCCATCGCTCAAATCTCTGCCTCCATCATCACTGGCCTCCTCTTCTGTATGTCTCACTTCTTTCTGCGTGTCTTTTATAAAGACACTTGACATTGGATTTAGGGCCATCTGGATAGTTCAGTATGATCTCCTCATCTGAAGACCCTTGACTTAAGTACATTTGCAAAGACCTTATTTCATTAAGAAAGCTACATTCTGAGGTTCCGGGTGGACATAAATTTGGGGGGATGTTAGTCAAGAAGTAGAGAAGCAGAATGTTAGACATTTACTCAGGACACTGCCTCTACTACCATTCCCAGAACCAAGTGGACACTGACACCTATCAAGGTTTAAACCTCAAAGACTTTAGAAAATTGTGTCAAAGCTGTATAAAGTTGGAGATCAGGGACTGGGGGCACTGAATGGGAGGGAAGTGAGCAATGTGGGGAGTAGAACAAATCAAGGCTTGAACCATTGACCTGGTTAAGCCACTTCATTCTTTGATGAGCTCTCACTGCTCATTCCTCAATTCTCTTAGATTCCTTCTTATGTTTGGCAAAATCCTGCAGCAATGGGTATCCATTTAATGTCATAGGCATGTCTCCTTTTCTCTCTTAGAGGAGAATCCTGGGCTACAGCTTGTGGTCTTCCAGTTCCCTGAAAAACTGAAAATGAGCTCTTACCTAATGATTGGGAAGCATGTGAATACTTGGTCTTAGAGATAGGGATAGGAAATTAGTGTCCTTAAGAACTCAGCTAGAGATGTCTTGTTTGACCAGATGCCCTAGTTCTCCAAAGTAGCCAGGATTCTCCACTATCTTATCCTACTATCCTGACCCCCAGAAAGCATTTTGGTTTGAGCATCGCTGGGATATGTAAAATTAAAGGTACCTCACCACATTTCAGAATTAATTTCATTCTAAAAATTCTTGTCAGGTCTACATTAAAAATTCATAATCTTGCTCCTAACATAACTGACCTCATTTCTTGAGCACTAATAACCTTAGCCTTATTGTGTGTTTGCCAGTCCCAATCCTCCCTGCCAACTCCACCCCCTCCTTCCTGCCCTGAGTCACAATACAATGGATCCAATATTGAAGAGCCCCATGCCCCAAAAGTTTCTAATCATTAGGTTTCTCCACTCACCACAGAAGGGAAGATCAAAGAAGAGTTTCTGTTATCCCTAGATGTCAGTGATTTTGCAACCTGTTGGAAAGCACAGATATCATAGCTAGATGGCTATTGCAGAGGAAGAACTGTTCCCAAAACCAGACAGACCCAGGCTTTGCATTTGGCTTGCTGAGAAAGCTCTCACAGAGAAACACCAAGTCTTGACATCTCCATGCCTTTGTATCTAAACGTGGATAGCAATACCCTACTTAGAGAAGTTAGACAAGATGACAGTAGTGAAATCACTTCTTATGCTGCAAAATCTATAAAACACACAAGATTGCTGCCATTTTTCAATCTGTGCATTTCAAGTTTCCTCCTACATGAAGTGACTTTTCCATCCATATCCAGAACTGCTAACCAACCCTTGGTTTCTTCAGTTTGCAAAAGTTGTTGACAAGCCCATTGGAAGGCAGATGTGGATAATCAGGGACATGACTTCAAAGGAGAAATACTAACACCATCATCATTATGGTCCTCGTATGATTTCAGGAGAAGTGCTTCCTTCCTGCCTGGCCTCTTCCACAATTGCTTTCAGGTTCCTTTTACAGAATGATTATGACTTGATCCCCAATTTGGCTGCTTATGCCAATGATAATCATCTCCATAGTCTGTAATTATTGAAACCTGCTGAGTCTCCACCAGCACCCGCCCTTGGAATAGGAAAAAGAATTAAGCACATCACCAACAGATGTTACCAAATAATGGGGATGAAATATGGAAATCCACAATGAACTCTTCCTGCCATACATTCTTCCATTGATTTTACTGCAATGTGGAGTCACAAATTAAAAAAAATAATAAACAGTTATTAATGCCTCCAATGTACCATTATTTCTCTTAACCCTTGTGTATCAGTCAGTGTTCTCTAGAAAAACAGAACCAAAGAATACACGCACATGCACACACACACACACACACACACACACAATTAGTGACTGAAAACAACATCCATTTAATAGCTTACAGTTCTGTAGGTCAGAAGTTGGGGTGGGGTGGGGTATAGAGTCAGCTGGATTTTATATTCAGAGTCTTATAAGCCCCAAATCAAGGTATTGGCCATGCCATTTTTACCTGAGGGTCTCAAGGAAGAATCTGCTTCAGGATCATTCAGATTGTTGATGGAATCCATTTTCTTACAGTAGTAGGACTGAGATCCCCATTTTCCTCCTGGCTTGACCCAGGACTCACTTTGCTTCTAGAAGCCACCTGCACTTCCACTACTTCTCACATGGCCTCCTCCTAACTCAAAGCAGCAACAGCACACTGAATCCTCCTCACCCTTGGAATGTCTCTAATATCCTGTGTTGCCACCAATAAGCCTGAGGAAACTCTTTGCTTTTAAGGGCTCATGTGATCAGATGAGGCCCACACAGATAATCTCACTCTCTTAAGGTCAACTTTGCTGCCATATCATAAAACACAATCACCAGAGTAGTATCTCATCCCATTCACAGATCCCAGGGAATTCAGCTGTATGATTCCTGTGTTTTCCAATAACACCAAGAAATTCTCCAATTCTCAGTGAACACTGACCTGCTGTCTGACAAATTCAACTGAATTCTGACACTATCTACCTGCAGACAGCATTATATCCCACAGGGTAAGGGCTCAGCCTCACAAGACTGCCCTCACTCCAGACACCAATTACAAGTCCAGGCTGTCACCTGTGCTTCTGGCTGACCAGCTATACATCAGAGGCTCCCATGACTTCCTCCTCGGGTTCCATCAGTTTGCTACAGCAGCTCACAGAACTCAGAGAAATATTTTACTAACTAGTTACCAATTTATTAACAAAGTATGTAGTTCAGAAACAACTAGAAGAAAGAGATGCACAGACAAGGTATGTGAGAGCTTCCATGTCTTCTCCAAGTGGGCACCCTAGTGTTCAGCAACTAGGAAGCTCTCCAGACCCCATGCTTTGGGGTTTTATGGAGGCTTCACTACATAGGCATGATTGATCAAATTGCCTATTGGAAACTGACTCAACCTCCAGCCCCGTTTTCTTCCCTGGAGGTCAGGGGGATGGGCTGAAAGTACCAGCCCTCTAATCACATGGTTGGTTCTCCTGACAATCAGCCTGCATTCTTATGCCCTTTCCCAAAATCACTTCATTAACATAACTCAGGTATGGTTGAAAGGGGTCTGTTATCAATATCAAGACCCCTTTATTGCTCTTGTCATTTAGGAAATTCCAAGGGTTTTAAGAGTTCTGTGCTAGAAATGGTGACAAAGATCAAATATATATTTCTTACAATAAAGCACAATTATCACAGGGTGGAACATCTTTTGGAGGTTTGGAAGCTTCATCTCTAAAAAAAGTTTTTTTTAATCTTTATTTATTTTTGAGAGAGAAAGAGAGAGAGAGAGAGACAGTGCATGAGCCAGGAAGGAGCAGAGAGAAAAGGAGACACAGAATCTGAAGCAGGCTCCAGGCTGAGAGCTGTCAGCACAGAGACTGATATGGGGCTCGAACCCACGAACCATGAGATCATGACCTGAGCTGAAGTTGGACACTGAACCAACTGAGCCACCCAGGCTCCCCTGGAAGCTTCATCTTTGAATTCTGCCTACCACACTGGTGATTCCCATACACATAAATCTTGAGGAGCACTATTTTATCCATTTAGAATCATAATTCACACAGTCAATTCTTAAATGTGTTCTATTTTGGTTAGCAATTTGGTTAGTAAGTATGGCCCATTTTCTATTGCACTTACATTATCTCATTTAATTCTTCAAAGGGCTTATGTATGGTAATGGATACTTCCCATCTGAGGATGAAGAAGCTGTTACCCAGAGAGCCTCAGTATTTTTCCAATATTACATGACACAGAACCCACGGTATTTGATCCTGAACTCCTGCTTAAAAGTCAAACCCGTTTCCTCCCTCTGTCCTTCATACACTTAGAAAAACTAGTTTTCATAGATTGTTAGAAAAGCAACTTTGATATTAAGCTCATTTTTGTGGAAGTACAAGCAACTGAGAGAATTCGTTCAGTGTTTTGTGAATGGTTTGCTGCTATGTGACAGGTTTGTCCATTAGTGAGCAGGACTGACTATAATTGCAGTCTTCACCAGCATGGGATATTAACAGCAGACAGGGTCCTCTAGGACTTAGTGGCCCTAGGTGATAAGGAGGAGTTCTAACCTGGTCCAGGAGGCTTAGTAAATCCTTCCACAGTGATGGGCAATTTACAGGAGTTGACCCAAAGAGAAGGAACCCAAATAGCATTTCTGAGGAGAAATTTTGGGATCAAGGCCCTCTCATTTGAAATCCTTCAAGCCACACCCCCAGGATGATATAGGCATACTTCTGAATCTGTATGTGAGGTAGAGAACATTTGCCTTGGATGAAAGTTTGAGATCTGGAGTGTGGGTTCTCAACCTGTCATCAGCAGCCATCATTGGGGATATTGTGTACCAGCTCTGCGCCTCAGGTTTTGAAAACCCTTAGATGGTTTTTAAAAGAACTTCAGTTGGTAAAGTAACTCCATGATCCTTCTGTTTATGGATGCTGCAAGGTGTAAAGGGAGCTTATGGAAGGAAGGACCAAACACCTGGAAATCATTTATTGGAAACCATCCCAGCCCCAGTGGCCCCAGGGTGGGGTGGAGAGCTGGGAGTCATTGAGCAAAAGTGGGGAAAGCTGGTGGCTTCAGAGGGGGCCAAGAAAAAGTGACCTGGAGGGGCTTTGTTGTTGACAACTTTCTACAAAGTCCCAGGCCTGGAAGACAGCTGGGTTCAGTAACAGTGTAGATCTCTTCCAGCTATAGGACTCAAGTCCTGCTGAAAACACTGAACCAGACCCTTCTATGCCCTCCATTAGCCACTTTCTCCTTTGACATTTTATCAGCTCAAATGGAAAACTCTTGGGGACCCAATTTCTGAAGCATGATGAGTCGTGTCATCAAGTTAAATGATGCCACCTGTATACTTTGTTTCATCTGGAAGGCCTTTAAAGTCTGGTGTCTTGTCTTAAAAGGGGTCTAAACAGCTGGCCACCAGATGCCAGTCTCCATCCCTGGGGTCATGTTGGAAGCTTATAGTGTGGATAATTTAATGACCAATCTTCACTTAAGTTGTTGCACAGTTCCTGCCAAGCTGGACTTTTATTATTATGTGGCACTTATATCCAGGACTATGGAAGACTTAATGAAAAGGAGATAGAGATGGGTCTGGAAAACAGTCCCAAGGATAGGATGACTGGAGCCAACAAAAATTTTAGAATTTTTAGTTTAGAACCCTATTCCTAGATAAATAAACAAATGAAAATAAATATATAAGAATAAGGCCAGATTACAGGTAATAATTCAGAGCAAGCACCAAATCATGGTGCTTTTCAAGACTATTTGAAATATATCTATGGTACAATGAACTGAAGACATTATGAGGACTGTTTGAACATCAATAGTCATAATGCGTGCCTTCCTACTACAGAACCCATTTTTCTGAGGAGGATATACAAGCTGAAGGGAAGAACTGGAATTCTCAAGATAATTGCAAAACTTATTTTCAATATTTTTTCTTTTTGTCAACTTCGTTTAAATATAATTCACATATAATACAACCACTTTAGGTGTATGGTTCTATGGCTCAATGAGTTGTGACAACTATCTACCCTTGTAACCACCACCACAGTTAAGATCTAGAATGTTCTCAGTACTCCCTCAAATTTTTCAGGAGCCCTTCCTTGTAGCCCTTGTGCTTTTTCAGTCCCCACTCCTACCCAGATCCAGGCAACCACTGATCTTTGCCACTATAAATTGGCGTGCCTGGTCTAGAATTTCTTACAAATGGAATCATACAGCATATTCTTTTTCATATCTGACTTCTTTGGCTCAGAAGTAGGGTTAAGATTCATCCACATTGTTACACCAGCCACCTTTCATTTTCTTTTTCCTGAGTAATATTCCATTGTATGAATTTACCATATTGGTTTCTTTGTTCACCAATTGATGAACATTTGAGTTGCTTCTAGTTTCACTGCTGAGTAGTGTTCCATTGTATGAGTATACTTAGAATTGTTGATACAAATACAGATGAATATTTTGTTTCCAGTTTGGGTATATTATGAAGTAGGCTGCTAAGAATATATTTGGTATTCACTTCTTGTAAATGGCCTAGGAGTTGAATTGTTGGGTTTCACAATAAGGGTATAGTTAGGTGCCAACCAGTTCTTGAGAGTGTTTGTACTATTCTCCTCCCCCACCAGCAATACACAAGAGTTCTAGTTGCTCCACATATTTGTCCATTCTTGGCACTGTCATTTTTTACATTTTAGCCACAGTACAGAGTGTGTAGTGTTACCACACCATGTTATCAATTTCCATCTCCATGGTGCCACTTCTTCAGACACTTTTTCAGATCAGAATAGAGAAGATCTCAATGCAGGAATAAGAGAGAAGGATAATGGGTAGAGTTACTATATATTCTAGTGTGTCTAGGACAGTTCTGGATTACACCCAGTGTCCTAATATCATTACCCACAGCACCTCCTTATTCATTTGCTCTGGCTGCCATAACGAAATACCACAGACTGGGTGGCTTTATTTACAAGAATTCATTTTTTCACAGTTCTGGAAACTAAGAAGTCCTAGATAGGTCCTGGCAAACTTGGTTCCCCAATGAATCATCCTTTCCCAGCAGGTGATCGCCTTCTTTCTGGGTCCCCACGTAGAGGAAAGAGAGAGCAGAAGCAAGATTTCTGGTTTCTTTTCTTATGTGGGGCCTACCCTCTTGACCTCATCTAAACCTTAGTACTTCCTAAAGGTGCCATCTCCAAATATCATTGGGGTTAGGGTTTCAATGTATGAATTTGACAGAGTGGGACACTCCATAGCAGCTCCGTTTAATTTGGATTAAGTTTTGTTGTTGAGTGTGCAATTTAGTCTTCTCCACCTCCTCAGAAAACCTTCAGTATATCCACATTTTTTTTACCAATATATTTGAGTTTATAGTTGTGTTTGTAAGTCAGGTATCAAGAGCAGAAGTTACCCAATGAGACTCTATTGGGTACATGCTACAATTATTGTAAGTTTTGAAAACATTCAAAAGGATACACTACTATCTGCATCATCTTATTGAACGATTTCCTTTAGTCTAGTATTTTGGTTTGAAAAACAAAACCTACCTCATAAAACACATTGCAAATTAAAGAACCACTATCATCAATGAAAAATATTATTTCAAGTTCTGGCCAGTTCTAACATAAATATGAAGATTTATCACCTCACATTTTATTTTGACCTTTTGTGAATTGAGAGAATTATACTGCACACTCAGGTACAAGTTTATCCGTGAAGGCAAAAATAAAGTTGAGCCAGACATTCTGTCCATCTCTAAAACCAAAGCCAAGCAAAAGTGTTTTCTTGACTCTCTTCCCATTTTTCTCTTTCATTCTGGCAATAAACTACCATCAGAATGTAACGATTTCAATTTTACATAGTCTGTCTCTTTCCTGTTCACAATATGATTCACAACATGAAAACGTCCAGTCCCAAGCATTATATCTGGTAGCACTTCATGACAGGTTAGAAATAGATGGAAGCATGCATGCATACCTTAAATTTGTTCCATAACTCTAAACACATTTTCACCACATAACCTTTCATATAGTTTTACTCTTATGTAGTCTCATTTGGCAAATTTTTAGCATGTATATAAATACAAGATATTGCAAAAGGCACCATGGATCATGGAAAGTTACAAAGAAGGTTAAAACATAGTCCCAGCCTTCAAGAAACTTATACTTTAGTATTAAAAGGGGATGGGCACTCACATAAAGAACTATAACATAAAGCAGAAAGTGGTAAATACCCTGTGCATGAGATAAATGATTGTAGCTTTGAAGCATTTAGTGTCCTTGTAGGCAGAACTTTGCTGTTCCAAGAGAGTTATGCATGTAAGAATTACTAGCCAAGTGGGGAATAAAGTGATACTTAATAACTTTCCAAGTGCCCCTTTGTACCACCCCCTGGTCAGGGAAAAGAAAAACTGATCTTTTCTGATGTTTAGTGTTGAAGCACAAGGTTTTTAATTTCAACTCAAACTGATCCTTACTGCTCCACATATCCCATCCCTATATTCACAAAGCTAACACTGAACCCACTTACTTAATCAATGCTGTGATTCAAAAGCTTAAAGCAGATTGAAGAAGTGGGGGACCCACCTTGTGGGGACATGACTTGCTACTACCACACAGAAACAAGAAATTAAAAATCACACACCTCACTTAAGCACAGGAAATGAAAGGTAGACAAGAGAATTGGCTCCGCTCAGCCCTGAAAACACAGGTTATTCCTCAGTCTACCACAGAATCAGAAAAGAGCTCAGCTAGAAAAGCCCCAAGCTGTCAAGGCTGTGTCTCCAACCTCTAATGAACTGTGGCCAGCCTTGGACCCAGCAGATTATAATTCCTTCTTCATTAGATGGAGGCTACACAAGGAAAGGAAGATTACAGAAAGGGAAGACAGTAGTATTATTTTTCTGTTTCCTGTGAGCTGAAGATGAGATGTGAGCAGGGAGATAAATATATTCTCCCTTTCCCCACAAGTTCATTAACTTAGAACAGCCTCTTCCTGAATGTACTTTACCCAATATTTGTATTATAATGTGCATCACCAATAAGCATTTTTTAAAACAGGTGTTTCTTCAAAAATCGTGGAATATTTTAGCCCTTAGTTGAAGATTGATTGCACTCATGATGCAGCTTTTTAAAACATCTTCTTGTGTCCATGTCTTTGGTAGACTCTCACACTGACTCTGGCCTTAAGCATGGGACATGCTTTGGCCAGTAGCTTCAAAACAAACTTGATGCATGCACAAACTTGAAAAAATAGTTGCATATTTGCACTTTTTCTCTTAGACTCTTAAACTTTCTTACAACTACATGTCCACACTATCTTCTGGAGAATAAGACCCATGAAACAGAGTCAGTTGCCCCAGCCAAGACAATCTTAGATCAGTCAACAGCCAGCAGACCAAAAGGCATATGAGTCAGTGCCCACCAAGACCACAAGAAATGCCTACTAGCCAAGTACAGTCAAGATGAATGGAACTGCTCAGTCAATCCATTGATTTATTATTCATGAAGAATAATAAATGGTTGCTATTTTAAGTGTCTTTTTTTTTTTTTAAACATAGAAATAGCTAAATGATAATACCTTAAATGAGGTTGCTCTGGACTGAATTGTACACTCTAGAATTCATCTGTTAGAGCCCTAACCTACACTATGATGGTATTTGGAGGTGGGGCCTTTGGGAAATAAACTGGTTTAGATGAGGTCATGAGAGTGAGGCCCCCACGACATGATTAGTGCCCTTATAAGAAGAGGAAGAGACATCAGAGTTCTCTCTTCCCACTCCATGTGAAGATATAGTGAGAAGGCAGCCATCTAAAACAGGAAGAAGAGAGCTCGCTTCAGAATGTGACCACACTGGGGCCTTAATCTCAGACCTCCAGCCTCCAGAACTCTGATAAAATAAATGAACTGTGTAAGCCACCAGTTTACAGTATTTTGTTATGGCAGCCCAAGGAGACTAGGACTACTTTTGGTACTGAGAAGCAGGGTACCACTGTACCAAACACTTAAACATCTGGAAGCAACTTTGGAATTGAGAAGTATGAATTTGATATATTACCCATATGGGAAATATGGACATTAATAGCAATTCTGGCAAAGTCTCAGACAGATGAGGGACATGTTATTGGGAACTGAAGGAAAGGTAATTCTTGTTTAGAATCTTAAAATCAGCAGAGAACTTGGTTGAACTATATTCTGGTGTCTTGAGGGAGGTAGAAGCTGTGAGCAACAAAAATGGATGTTTGGCTGAGATTTCTAAGCAAAATGCTGGAGAAGTGGCTTGCTTGCTCCTGTGCTTACAGTGAAATGCCAAAAGAGATAAATTAATTGAAGAAAGAACTGTTAAGCAAAAATGAACCATAATTTGAGGATTTAGAATTCTCTGACTATTCATATCATAAAAATGAGAAACTTGTTCTGAAGAGCACAGGGAGGGGATAGCTGAACAAGCATTTGATAAAGAGATCATGGGTGGAGCTCACTCAGTCAGACATCTCAACAGAAGCCAGGAATAAAGATAAGATTTTATCAGCAGAGACACTGCCTCTTTGAACTATAGGAGAAAAAAAAAAGGTGGGAGGGAATAAAGGAAAACTGTCATTTTTTAAAAAAATTTATAGGATGGAACCATTTCATTCTTTGGCAGTAAACATGTACTATCTTTCCAGAAAAGGGAAGAAGGAACCCCCAGAGCAACTCAGAAATTATCAAGGTTACCACGGTCACTACAGACCCAGAATACACAAGCTCAGGGGCAAGGCTGGCTGTACCACAGTTTCAAAGAGTGAGACCACCACACAACACAGCCTCATGGGTATGGACACCTCGCTAAGCTGTGGGGTGATACTACCACCCCAGGCTGTCTGGAGGCAGAGCATCAAACCAAAGTGGATTATTCACAAAACTTAAAATCTAATGCAAATTGCCTTGCTAAATTCTTGACTTGCCTGAGGCCTATTATCCCTTTCTTCTTTCCTATTTCTCTCTTTTATAATAATGTCTACCCTATGCCTGTTCAACCATTGCATTTTGGAAGCACATAATTTATCTGGTTTCACATGTTCACAGCTAGAGAGAAATTTGCCTCAGGATGAATCCTACCTAGAGTCTCACCCATATATGACTTAAATGATATTTATATGAGGATTTGGACTTTAGAGTTGATACTAGAACAAGTTGAGACTTTGGGATGGAATTAATGTATTCTGAATACAAGAAAAACATGGATTTGGGGAGACCTGGAACAGAATGTTATGGACTGATTTGTGTTCCCTCCAAATTTATATGTTGAAATCCTAACACTCAAGATGATGGCATTTGGAGATGGGGCCTTTAGGACATAGTTAGGTTTAGATGTCACAAGGGTGGTCCTCATGATGAGATTTGTACCCTATAAAAAGAAGGAAAAGACACCAGAACTCTGTCTCCCTGCCAAATGAGGACTCAGTAAGAAGGTGTCCTTGAAAAGACAGAAAGAGAGCTCTCACCAGAGCGCAACCCTGCAGGGGTCTGATGTCAGATCTCCAGCCTCCAGAACCATGAGAAAATGAATTTATATTGTTTAGAGCACCGAGTTTATGGCATTTATTATAGCAGCCTGAGAAGACTAAGAAATTCCCGTATATAACTAGTATCATCCAAACTTATTTTACTACCATGTCCCTTCCCATGGAACATTCCAGAATATGATTCCACAGACAAGACTCTGAGGAAACACTAAGATAAGTAAATTGTAATAATACAAGTGCATCAAGATGCCAGATTTTAGAGACATAATAAAGAAAGGACAATCAGGATTTTATGATGGAATTTTGGGGGAAAGTAGAAAAGGGAGTAAAAGCAATATTTAAAATCCTGACAACCTGAGAAGATTGTGGTATTAGCGAAAGAATTAGGTAACTCAGGAAGAGTGAGTTTGAGGGAAAGTAGGTTTGCTTTTGAGATATTAAGCCTGAAGAGAATGTGCTGTCTCCAAGAAGTAGGATCCAGTAGGCATGAGAAAAACAAGAATGGTGCCAGGGAAGAGAGCGTATTAATTCTATAAATTCCAAAAAGAGGGTGACCAACTCATGAAAGAAAGATCCTACAGAGAAGAGAGTCAAAGGTTAAGTGTGGAACCTCAAAGCGCTGAGACATAGGTGGGGCATACATACAGAGGCCAAGAATCGGAAATGACTTTTCAAGGCCAATTCAGAGTTCAGACCATAACTCAAACTGTTGGTTTCTTGGTAAGCTCACTACAGTGCTCATAAGTCATTTAGCAATTAATTGGATATTGGTTCACTGAAGGGCAACCAACCAAGATGGCAGCCTAATTGAAGTCATGTTGCATGAAGAACAGTTAGAGCCAGAATCGTCAAAGTTGGGTTAAAGAAAATGGGCCTATGGGGGATGGGAAGGACTGAACGTTGCCTTTGGAAATTGTAACAGCTTTTATGTGTGGAAAACTGAGCAGGAATATCCACTGTTGCTCAGAGAATAATCTGGTGAAATTGTGGCCCCTGTCCCTGGGAGGTGACAAGCTGAAATGGAGTGGCCCCTACCAAGGCTGTGCAGGAGGTTCATGAAGAGAGAGAGAGAGAGAGAGAGAATTAGATTGTCACAAGTCCCATCGATCCTATGATCTACAAACAGATAGTCTCCTTTTCTCATTTTGACTAGTTGAAATAAGTTGATCCTCTACCTTATATCACCAAGAAAGTAAAAAGGGGCTTTCAGATTTGCTCATCATGACTTCAATCCACGAAAGGTGAGTTCTTGAGAAACTCAGAGAAGCAGTTCTGTCCCGTCTCCATCTCTCATAGCTAATAGTAACAAGTAATGATCTGTGTATCATTTAACCTTCTGGAGCAGGGCCAGGGCCCCCCGAGTGGCTTCACTTCGAAGTTAAGACTAGGTTATTTCCTACCACTCTCGAGAAAGAACATTTCACTTACTTCCCCATCTCTAAACTTCAGTAACATCTTCCAAGAAGAAGATGAAATTTTCCAACAAGATTCATTTCTCCTTTGGATGAAATTTTCCAACAAGATTCATTTCTCCTTTGGCCTCTTTCTCAATGTCTTCACGTGTTTGATAGAACTCAGCAGAGCCTTTATTATAAGATCCAGATGAAGCCACCTGGGTTTTAGGATATAATTGGAAACTTGGCTGCTGCATGCATGCAAAGGAGAAGAAATAAAATCAACCATAAGAGCACAGACCCTAATATATGAAAATGTTCAAACTTTATAATTACATTCAGATAGGGGATGGCATGTTTTCCAAGAATAACAACTGGTGCCTCTAAGAGTTTAGAGTGTCTTCCACAAGTAATCTGAATTCCTCTCAAATGTAATGGATGCTAAGGAAAATTTATGGTGTACATGCAGCTTCTCTTCATTTGGTGTGAAGATTGTGTTTTAACCAACATTTAAGGGTTCAGGTACTGGAAGAACCAAATAACCTACATTCAAATCCCAGTTTTGCTACTTCCTGGCCGTGTGACCTTGAGTTAGTCCCTTAACCTCTCTGTGCTTTATTTAGGTTCCCAATGTGTAAATTGAGGATAATGTTAGTATCTATCTAATAGGATTGTTGAAAGGATTAAATGAGCTCATGCACTTACAGAGCACATGAAACAGAGCCTTGTGCATAGTTAATGTTCGACAAATGTTTGCAATTTTGTCACTATTGCTTAAACTAGTAGAAAAGAAAAGGGTCTGACCCTTTTAAAAGCATGTGTGGAATGAAAGAAGCCATATTTCTAGTTGGGGGGGGTGCTCAAAATACTTGAGTTAGAAACAAACTGAACTGGGACCTTCTGTACCTACATTTAGAGCAGTTCAAAACCAACAACACATGGCCTGAGTAGAGAGTAGCTTGTAGAAATATTAGCTTTCAACTAGCATTAATAAGCTGTGTAGCCCATTTTGCCCTAAGGGCAGCCTGGAACAGTCAATGTCAAGATGACAGCCTTGTTCTGTACACACAGTAAAATAAATGTTTGGGTAAGTGGAGTTTACACTAGTTAAATGATGAACAGAGTATTTAACTTGTAACTTGGAGTTTATAACTTCCTTTATCCCTTGCTTTGAAGGTTGCTTGTGAAATCTGACAGCGACTCATTGGACAATTTTCTTAATAAATGCAAATATTTTTAAGATGGGGAATAAATTTTGTTTTCAGCATCTATTTCTGTCACTAATCTTTCTACGGTTTCCAATTTACTTAGCCCAATAGCACACACAATTTATAAACCTTGAATTTATTGTGTTTCCAACTGACATATAGCTAGATTAGTTTTGCAAGAGCAAGAGAGTGGGGATTTATGTTTAATATTAAAATACCCATCATTTGTTGAGCACTTTTTATAGTGTCAGACCCTGCTCTGCATTTTTCGCATATATTACCTTATTTAATCTTCCAAGAATCTTTCAAGGCAGCTATCTGTGTTAGAGTAGTTGGCATTAGCCAACTCTGACAAACCCCCAGACTCAGTGGGGGGGACACAGCATAGGTTTATACATTTTTTCTGTAATGTCTGATGCTGTCAAGCGGCTCTAGGCAGCGTCTTCTAGGGGATGCCTCTGGGTTTGGGGATGCCCTCTACTATGGAGTTCCAGAACCTCTTTTGCTTCCTGTCATGTGGATAGAGGAGCAAGAAAAATGTGCAGTCGGCACACCACAGCTAACCACCTGAACCCCAAATTAACCCCACATTACCCCTGCTCACATCCCATTGGCCAGAAGCCAGTCACATGGTCCACCAAACCACAAGAGGCTAAGAAATGGGGAGGAATACATGGACATCACTAAATTTTAAACATATCTACCATAATGTACACTTCTGGTCACCAAATATCTATTTTCCTCTCTCTTTACTTATATATAAGGAAAGGAACACAAATACAGATTTCATGACTCTCCAAATTCCATATGGTCATTGCACCCAGCTCACAGTACAAACTTCTGAGTTATGCGAAACTCTTGTCAAAAGTCTGGATGTGCCATTTCTTGATCCAGCGATCTATCAACTAAAAGGAAAGTGATCTCTATCACCCAAAAAGACAAGTTTCCTCCCTTTCCTTCCCACCTCCCTCCCTCTCTCTCTCCCCATGCACACACACATACACACACACACACACAGTACAAATGGAATAACAGTGATATAACTACAACAAAAATTTCTCTTCAGAGAGAAAGAATAGGAGACACCCAACAGCCATTGATGCTGCATCTGGCCAGGCAGACATAGCAAAAACCCTCTGCCTTATGGATAGAAGAAGTTCTGGCTATGGGCCTCGCTTTGTTTTCTGGGGAGAATTCCCTTGTCCATTTTTCTCTATGGCCATCAGTTCTTCCTTCTGAGAGTTTCCTCTTGCTACCTCTGAGGTGTGTGTTGGGAGCCAGCCTTCCATGCAGCCAATTGTTCACCTGTTGGTGGGAGAGGTTGTTTTTGCAGTCTTGAAAGACATTTTTAGTACAGGCTTATAGTTATTTTCGCAATAGAAGATCCTCAAAAAAAAAAAAAAAAAAAAAAACTGGTGGTTCCTAAAAGCTGTGAAAGTTAGGTACTGTCTTTCTCTTCCCTTTTATTTCTGTTTATAATTTAGCCGTTTCTTTCCAAGCTGTTTCCAGCCATTTATTTTCATCTCATTCTTGAAACACCTTGCAAAATGCAGTCAATAGCAGCCAACACACACAATGGATGTTTTCCCTACAGTCTCTCATCCTAGAGCTACAGGGTGACTCAACACAGACAGCTGTGCACGTTATCACAGATGTCAGTTTCACCACATGTCCCTGCTGGGGCAAAACCTGGCACTTTACCTGTCCAGCCTCCGGTATCCATCTCCTTGCCACTCAGCTCCTGATGACTCAGCCAGTGACACCGAGCAAAGGTTTTCATTAGAGCAGCACCCCACATCCGTTACCAATTTTGGTATTGAACAGGGGAGCAACACTAGCTGCTGTGGTCAATCACAGTGACTCACAATAGGTCCTGCTGAGTGACTGATATGTAGTGAGGTGCTTAGTTAGCAGTCGTTGAGTAAATGTAGCATTATGTATATATATGTACAAATAGGTTATTTTGCATATTTGTATTTAATCTTTCACAATTAAGGAAACAAATTCCTAAGGAAATTAAGTATATATTCAAGGTCACATAACTGGAAAACTATCGATCAAGGTCTGGGACATTACCTGTCCTAGTGCCTATAGACATCTCTTCAGTAGTAGCCAGAGCAAAAATAGACTCTACCTTTTTCTCTGCTTTCATAGCAAAGAAAACCTGAAATCTGATGGCTTCCCTGCAGTTTTAGCTCCTTTCTCTCTTTTCCCTATTTTGATCAGAGGTATTATCCTCTGCCCATACTGTAATAGTCACTTTTGGTGACTCAAAAAACACAGTGGAAAATAATCTATAGTTTAAAAATAATGAATGAGGTTTTTGTTCTGTAATTTGTTCATGTAAGTTTACATAGTAAGCATACTTAATAGATTGCACTTGTGTCCATATCTCTATTCTCCACCAAATGGTCTATTTATTTAATTAATGTTTTCTGTATTCATAGAAGAGATTTTATTATATCATAGCCATTCTTTATATCTGGCAAGGGCACACATTGTCCTGTTTACTTTCTGTACAAGCTTTGACATACTATCCCTCCCCCATGCAAACCCACATTGTCAAAACTGTTGAATGAGCTGAAACTACATGATACTTTATTCATACAGCACATATTTATTGAGGGTTTAGTATCTCTCCAAAACTGAGCAAGTCCTGCTTTAAGATGTACTATAAATACTTTTTAAATCACCATTTTCAGCTGACCACATTTTAAGTTGGCTATCATTTGAATTCACAAATGCTCACTGTGTGTGTGTGTGTGTGTGTGTGTGTGTTTAATGGCAGGTAGGGGAAATAGTAAAATTGATAACATTGATTACAGACTGTATGTCACAAGACTTGATACACTCTGCAAAGCAAATATCCCTCCTAGAGTTTATGATTCACATTCAGGATGCAGGTTAAAATAAATCCAATTCAAATGAAATCATTTTAGGTATTTTCTCCTTCTTATGAAAACTTAATGTACACTAATTTTACATTTCCAAACAGATAAATTAGGGAAGCGTTGCGTGGAAATAATTGTGTTAGCAAATGTGATGTCTAACCATAATTTCACCAGGAGCAACTGTTCTATGAGTTGAGACAGAAACTTTCCTGTGTCCTTTTTTGCATCCAGTGAAGTGATGCCATTTGGTCTCAAGGCACCGCTTGAAAAGGCAAAGCAGCCTGAAGCGCCACAGTGAGAAGAGCTACGGATAAAAGAGAGAAATAGAATTGCTCAGATACCTGAAACCTTTGCTTCCCATTTGCCTCAGTCTGGAGTTTGCAGAAGAAATTCACCCACTCCTACTCTTGCCTAACGAGCGTATATATTAAGCTCTTTGAAATGTGAGTATTATGGGAAGGATCGCAGTTGCTTTAAATTATAGACGTTGGCAAGTGGCGGGGAGGAGCGGGAGGTTGTTTAAACTGAGAAAGACAGTTGCAAAACTTCATGCAACAGCATGAGCTCCAAGCTTCAAACACATTCTCGTGCTCAAAAGAGCACTTTATTTTTCACCGAGTTATTTTTTGTATTGTTTCGAAGTGGCTTCGAATAATACACACATATTTCTGCTTTAAATTTTTTAATGGTTTCTAAATTTATGGGACAACCAAAGCAAGAAAGCCTCATGTCTTGGGGGAAATTTTGAGAGCAGCAATGCCTAGAAAAGGTAAGCTCTTATTTTCATTACACTTTTTCTCTTTTTCCCTCCTGTTTGGCCTTCGTCAAAAATATTTACTGGAAGAACTTAAGACAGCTACTTGTAAAGATATGGGGAACTTGTAGAAAGTATGTCAACAAATGATAAATCAGAGGTTGGAAAACTTCAGCGGTCATGCCTTCCCCTGCTTTCTATTCTTCTTGACGCAAACCTCTGTGAAATAGCTTTGACTATTTGAAAAAAATGGCATTTCTCTTAGAAAATGTGCGCAGGTCCTCAGAATTTCCAACCTGATGTGCCCCGCATTCACTAGTGGGGTGATGGGATCATTTATTGCCCGGGTCAGAGTATCTGTGTTTTCTTATCCTGTTATATGTAACTCAACTTCCGGAGCTATGATCTTTCTATTAACTCAGAAACCATTCCCATGGAAGATTTTAGTATCTTTCCAAAAATTCTCTTAAGTGTGGTTACTATGACTTCTTATAAACTTGTTTTGCAGAATATGTTTTTGAAAGTTAAATAAATCACTTGGCTTTTCCTTTGTAACGACGCGAGAGGATGTTACAGCTATTATGTCCTGGAAGAAAAAAAGTCCATTTCCAAGTTTGTTCATTCCAGTTGTACTTGATTGACAATGTTAGTGTTTGGGTAGGGTGGCTTTGCTTTCTTTTCCCTACCTCAGATACAGGTAGGGAGCAGAGAGGCTCAGATATTCCTCAGTTTTCTATTGCATTGGTCATACGGGAAGTATGCTGTGGTTTTAGATAGAGAGGCGAATAAATGTGTGGTGTGCTATTCCTATTTCCCTGGGAAAGTCTCTGTTATCAGATTTCCCATCTTTCAGAGGCAGAATTCCAGGTGCAATGAGTGAGCTATCCACAGAGATCTATCTGCAAATTCTTTCAGCAGGCTGCGATTTGAACAGAGCCGTGCATTCATTCCTCCACGCACACATATGTACTCACAGTCGGAGGTTACAAAGCCCCGTGGGTTGGATCAAATTGGAGGAGTCTGGGTTCTCTAGGCAAGCACAGTCTATACAACCCACTTCTATGGAAGCAGGACGAACATGGCCCTCAGGCCTGGGTGAGAAGGCAAGTCTCTGCCGGGAAGTGTGCTTGGGTTGGGAAGGGCTCTACCTGCTTTGCTGGACCAGCTGCTGTCCTGTTTCTGGGATATTTTTCCTTCTGTGTCAAATTCTAATTATTGTCTAATAAGGTGGATTATGGTGGCCTCCCCTATCTTTCGTGGTCTCAGTGAAAAAAAAGATTAATATCAGAAGAAGGACATTATTAGAAGGGGGAAGGCAGCTAGATCATTGCAAGGTGGTCAAGAGAAACTGCTAGCTCGTTCCTCCATCCCCAGCTGTTAGTGGAGGGGAGGATCTGTGCCTGCCACCCCGCTGTCCTTCCTCCATGTTTTCCCTGCTCTCTCTCCTCCTCCCTGCATTTCTATCCATGCTGGCCATGCAATCTCAAGAGAGGGAGCAGTGAGTTGGACAAACAAGATTATTACCATCTCCCCCTCTCTACCATTCTCAGGCCTGTTGGGGAAGCCCCCACCCTATTTGGAAGGGGGGGTCTACAGGACCCCACCCCATGACCTCATCACAGGCAGCCGGGGAGCTGGGATGGCCAGCGGTTGCATGGCGCCTGAGTGCACCCTGGGGAAGGGTGCGGCCCAGAAATGCGCAGTGTGGCATGACGTGGCTGCTGGAGAGTGGGGCGCGGACTTCCTATCACGGGCTCTCGTGGAGACTGGCGGCATTTCTGGAAGCCAAGCCCGCCAGGCCCCACCTCTGGGCTTGAGAAGGCCCCAAAGAGGACAAAAACAAAAAGGCAATTAGCGTTGCTAATGAAGCCCCAAGCCAGCTGACTCATCTGAGGCACAGCCACTGGGGGGCTTTGTAATGAAACCTGGACAACACCCTGGAAAGGACAGGTCAGGATTGTCCCCAGAAGGACACTGATGAGAGTCCCGATGTGACCTAATCACGCTCCTCACCTCAGAGAGGCTGGGGAGAGGCAACATCTGTGAGGCACAGAGGGAGGACAGTGTTAACTAATGAACTGCCAGGCAGCTCAGGAGCTGTGCTGTCTGGACCTGGAAAGGGTTGGAGCCAGACTCAGCCCAGGTTGGCAGCTATGATCACACCCCCAAGTCTGTGACCCAGGAGCTGAAGAACCCCAGGGTGAGGACTCAACCCCTAGAGCAGATGGGAAGATTATAATTCCCTAAGCTCTGAGTGTCTACTCTGTGCCAGGAACTTTACCAAAGCTCTTTGAACATGGCCCTAGACAGAGAGACCAAACGCGGAGAGCACAGAGGGGCTTTGCACATCAACTTGATGACATCAGAGAAAGTTCCTTATAGAGTTGCATTTGAACTAGATCTTGGAGGAGGAGTAAAATATCATGAGAGAGACAAGGGGGGCAAGCATGCAGGCAGAGGTCAATGAGCAAAGATGCAGAGGTGAAAAGGTCATGGCTGCTCCCCTGGACCAAGTAGCTTGGGAAGGTAGGGCTCTGTTTCCCAAAGTTCATCCCAAGGAATAATACTTGAATGGGTTGTTAATAAGAGGACAACCAAAAGTATTTCATGGTCAGGCAAATCCAGGAATATGGAAAGCTGCACACCACAGTGGACCAGAACTCAGGTTCTGGGGTTATAAATGTCTGATTCAAATCCCAGCCCCAACTCTTAACTGCTGTGAGAACTTGGACAATTCAAACATCATTTTCTTCTTCTGTTAAGTGAGGATCATAATTATATCCATTCTTTTTTTTTTTAATTTTTTTAATTAATTAATTATTTATTTATTACAAATAGTTTATTGTCAAGTTGGTTTCCATATAACACCCAGTGCTCATTCCCACAAGTGCCCTCCTCCATGCCCATCACCCCCCTCCCCTCTCCCCCACCCCCATCAACCCTCAGTTTGTTCTCAGCATTCAAGAGTCTCTCATGGTTTGCCTCCGTCCCTCTCCTCCACTGTTTCCCCCTTCTTCTCCCCCACGGTCCTCCGTTAAGTTCCTCCTAATCCTCCTATACATGCAAACATACGGTATTTGTGCTTCTCTGACTGACTTATTTCGCTCAGCATAACACCCTCAAGGTCCATCCATGTTGCTACACATGGCCAGATTTCATTATTTCTCATTGCCATGTAGTATTCCATCATATAGATAAACCACATCTTCTTGATCCATTCGTCCGTTGATAGACACTTAGGCTCATTCCATGTTTTGGCTATTGTGGAGAGTGCTGCTATGAACACTGGGGTACACGTCCTCCTATGCATCAGCACTCCTGTGTTCCTTGGGTAAATTCCTAGCAGTGCTATTGCTGGGTTCTTAAAGGGGATATATTTTGAGGATTAAGTTCCATCGGCCATACAGGAGCTCAATGAATGTTAGCTACTCTTATTAGCTATTAAGAGCTGGTTTCTTTTTTTTGTTTGTTTGTTTTTATTTATTTATTTTTTACTTATTTCTGAGATATAGAGAGAGACAGTGTGAGCAGGGGAGGGTCAGAGAGAGAGGGAGATACAGAATCTGAAACAGGCTCCAGGCTCTGAGCTGGTTGTCAGCACAGAGCCCGACACGGGGCTCAAACCAACGAACCATGAGATCATGACCTGAGCCGAAGCCAGACGTTTAGCCAACTGAGCCACCCAGGTGCCCCAAGAGCTGGTTTCTTTACTGCAGGACTTCTCATACATTTCAGTTTCTTGCTGCCCCCTCTGTCTCTCCTTGAATAGATCATTAGAATCTAATGTTTTCCAAATTCATTAGAACTTAAAACCATGTTCCCCCCACAAGGCATATTGCACAAAACATGGAATACAAAATGTCTGCTGGAAAATGGCCAGGCTGAGTTGACCCAGTTGGTTGAGGCCCCATGACTTTTAAGTGCATGCATTTCCCAAGATTACTAGCCTCTTCACACATTGTTTTCCATGTTTGTGTGAAACAAAAGGCCCACAACTGGGATTCTCATATCTAAAGAAATTGACTTCTTAAAAAATATGGTCACCTTTTAGAAGGAAAAGTGACAGCAAAGAAAATTGTTCTTATACCCAAATTTTACACCCAGAAGGTCAGCGTTTGCCTATGGTTTGAGGGCCTACTGCACAGAGGAAAAGGCACAGGACACAAGCTAACCAAAAAGTGATCCCATTTTCAAGGAGTCACCAGTGTCATGGGGAAAATAACACATAGGTTCCAATATCTGAAACGCAAAACTAGATTTACGAGAAAGAATATGAGAGCTCAAAGTGAATGGGAGCTCACAGAAAAGGAGCTTTCAGCTCCCTGGAATAATCAGAAAATATGTAATATTCTTTGACATTTACCATGTTTGAGGAACTATGCCTAGTAGTACTCCACAATATGAATAGCTCATGTGTCCTTCATAAGGCTACACAGTGAGTGTGGACTTGCCCATCTCACAGATGAGAAAACTGAGAAATTTGATAGCCTATCTGAGGTGTTCTAGGAATAAGGGGAAGAATACACTCTCAAACTCAGGCCCATCTGGTGCTCTGTATCCCTCACCCAGGGAAGACTCCTCAGAGGAGGTACTATGTAATTTGACCTTGAAGGATGCATAGAAATTGATGGGAGGGGTATTCCAGGAAGCAAGAATATTAGTAAAAGCATCAAGAGGACTATGTGGGGAGTAGCAGAAAAGCCATCCTCACAGAACAAAGTGCATGCATAGACAGCTGGGGGAGATGCACTCAAAAAGAAAAAAGAAAGAAAAGAACAAGACTTGGTTGGAACCAGATCATAGAGAGCCTTGAATGCCAAACCACAAAGTTTAGATTTTTTTAATGGAATAATCATTCAAAGTTTGTAAACAAGAAAGTAACTCCCTGGCAGTTCATTAGAATGATGATTTAAGATGATTAATCAGTCTCCAAAAGGGGCAGAGACTAAATCTCCAGTTAAGAAGCGGATGTTTGTCCAGACAAGAGATAAGAGCAGCAGGGGGTCACACATCAGTTAAAAAGTAGAGGTGCTCCTTGGACTCAGTCCCCTAAACGGTCCGTGCCACGGCCTCGACCATCCTAGTGGTCTCCTGAATAACGACTTTGAAGCCTGTTTAAATCCAGATTCAACCCTGTAAAATGGGAGGGGTGGGGGATGGAAGGGACAGGAGGAACTGATTGGCCTCTGAGGGCCTTCTGACACCTCAAACTCCATGGAGGTAGACTGTTAAGCACATTTGTGAAAACCATTAACTATATAGTTCCCTATTCAATCACCTTTCCAGACTGCTCTTTCATATCAAGCAGACACACTTCCAGAAGACTTTGAGTGTGTGCAAAAGTTTTATGAGTTTACAGCCATGGCAATTACATAGTAGGGGTATTGGCACGCAGTGATTGGGGGAGGGTGTATTTTAATATATCCCTTCAGGAGGAACATTTATCCATCATCGTGGTTGTGTGCCTTTTGCAAAATTCAGCTGCCTACCTCTGGTGACGGAGGAGTCTCACTGCAGTTCATACGACGTCAGGATTTTGAGGCGCTCCAAATGGTAGTTATTCCTGTAGGTGTCATATGACCTCCCCCAGCTCCCAAAGAGGTGGTCAGCTTCCAGACAGTAGGAATTAATTCATCTTTGACTATCTGATGCCTTATAGCTATGGCAGGTCCGACTCAATTTACATATGCAGGCCTCCAAGAAGTGTCACGTTGCCTTGTTTTCTCTCATTCAACTTGAACCTGATCCCAAGAGTCCATGCCAACAAGGACTTCAGTTTCTGAAGTTGTCTGGCTCCTGTCCCCACAACCTCCAACACCAGGGAGGTCCTGCTTCACACTTACACGCCCACTCTTACAAATTGCCTGTCTCTTAGATGTCTGTGGATGCTGCTTTCAAACTCTGCTTGGGAACTGGGGATCACCATCCAGGCCAGGAGCCTGGTGTCTGAGCCATCCTGGGCCACACAGAGCGAATGTTTCCACTTCTCACAGATGTACCCATCCCTGACTCCCAGTCTCCAGGTTGGGTGAGGATCTCGTCTCAAAGGCTCCCCACTCCCCCCTCTCCCACATATTCTCCTGGACTTGGACTTTCAGAAAATAAAGGAGGAAATGTTGCTCTCTAGATGTTTCTGCCTCCTGCTCCGCATAATCTTGAAACAAGGACACACAAAGGACCAGGCAACATTCTTGGAATAAGCTGGGGGTGGAGAACACAAATAAAGTTATTTTGTCACTCACCCAATAGGTATTTAATGATCACCAGTGAAATGCACAGCCCAGTAACTACTGAAATGGTTCCTCCAAAGATTGTCAACAGAGGAGGTATTATTATGATCATCTTAATAGAGCCTTTTTATTAAGCATCTACCATGTGCCAGTACTTTACATATACTATCTCCATATCCACATTTTTCAGATGAAGAGAAGTGAGTAGCTTACCTAAGATCCCACAGGCACAAGGAGGTAGAGCAGGTATTTAAATTCAATTTGTGCCTCTCTCCAAAACCCACACCCTGCCCACCCTGCGACATGGACTCCTGGGAAGAATTCTTATTTTCTGTGTGGCAGTCTAGAGGTCTGCTCTGGACTGGTGCATTTTCTAACTAAAATTTATTTTAAATGAAGATTATTCTTTCACCATGAACATAGTGTGACTCTGCTCAATACAGTAATAATCCCATAGAAGAGTTTACTACCCCAGCTCATCAATCATCTGCAGGCAGCGCAGAGCCAGACATACTCTTGTTGGAAATACAAGACCAGATAAGATGACTTGTCCAAGGCCATGGACCTAGAAGAGGGGTTAAACCCATGTTCGACTGTCTCTATCTCCAAGTCAAGGGGAGGTAGTCCTAATTAATGAAAGGCTAATTATAAAATAGCAGTAAATATTTTCAGTTTACAGACTTTTCATCTGCCCAAACCCATAGTTTATGCAGCCTTAGAACACATGCTATCAGATGCAACCTAATGATATTTGAGAGCCTTCAGTTGATGGCCTTGCCAATTGCCAATGTCCTCAAAGCACCTTATCCTCTGAAGGTGGTAAATAATTTTTTTCAGTGTTTTTCTTGCACCATTAATTTTTTTTTTTAGGAAAGACTCTTGATGAAGTAATTTTTATCCCATTTCACTCTAAAATCTAATTTGACATCACTGGAATCTTTGTCAAGAAAACCTTTGAATTTATCACAACCCTTTTATCTCAGGTAACTTTCCATCAATTTCTTGGATCATTGGAATCTCCCCTTTTCCTTCACCATAAAGACCATATCCCTTGGAATGGTCTTGGAGAGCCTTTGAAAACTTGTCTTTGGATCACCCTCCTTGTCCACATTCACCCCTCCTGGCCCACCATATACTCAGGTATACCAAATACTACAGACTGGTGGCTTTAACAGCAGAAGTGTATTTTCTCATGGAGGCTGGAAGTCCGAGATCAAAGTATCAATAGGTTTGTTTTTGTCTGAAACCTCTCTGCTTGGCTTGCAGATGGCCATTTTCTCGCTGCATCCCCACATTGTCTGTCCTCTGTGCAGCCATGGTATCTCTTTGTGTGTCTAAAGTTCCTCTTCTTAGGATACCAGTCAAATTGGATTAGGGCCCCCTTTCTGGGCTGCCTTTTAACTTAATGGCCTTACCTCCAAATATAGTCATACTCTGAGGTACTTCAACATGGAATTTCGGGGGGACTCAGTTCAACCCAGAACAACCCAATGCCTGTGAACAGTGGACTCCACAGCTTATTGGGCACCCCTTTTCTCTATGTGTCATAGAGGTCTAAAGAATAGAGTCCATTCCCTTGCCTTTATGTGAATTATGCTGAATCATATAAAACTGTTAGCCTCAACCATTCTATTACTTACCAAAGTGGCAATTTTATGATTCCAATATAACCTGGAAACTTAACAAAAACTTTCATTTTTTGATGATGGTTTTATGTGCCAGGCCCTTGAAATATCACAGCAACTGTTGCTCACCCCCCTGTTCATCCCTGAGGGTGAGATGGAATGATATTCAAACTTTGAGAATTTATTCACAATACGGATCTCATGTCCAGTTTCAATGCCACCAGTAACAAAAAGCTCATACTTAATAAGGCAGCACCTTCTACTAAAACACCATTGGTCAGCAGGAAGTTCTTTTTATTATCCCTGGAATCCGGCCCTTATTAATGTCTCTCCATTAGTCCTTATTCAGCCTTTTAGCAGTAGCAAGGAAAAGTCCAGCTATTTCTCTAGCATTTTAAATACTTGGAGGTGTCACTATGTGCCTTCCCACCCTCCCCCAGGTCTCCCTGCACTTACAGGGAGGGCTTTCCCTCTGCACACCATGGGGTTCACTGAGGATACCCATGCCCCTCTTGAAACAGACCTCCAGACCCGAACACCAGATTCCAAATAAGTTTCACATCTTGTGCTAACGTCCTGGAATGGATGGTAGCTATTTACAGTCCTGCACTGATAAAGGATCTGAACTCACTTTAGGATCAGCAGGAAAGAATGTAGAATTAAATCAGTGAATTCTAAGGGAGAATCAGGTACTTTCTAGAGCTGGTCTAACTACTACTCTGCATATTTCCTGATGGCCCCAATTGCAGGGAGACTAATTTACTCTCTCTGATTTAAATACTGTATTTTCCTCAATGCTATATTTTGCATTAGCTTTGCTAGTAGACCCATCTAAAAAAAAAATCTAAGAAACTCAGATTATTTTTTAAACATACTTGTCATGGGGCACCTGGGTGGCTCAGTTGGTTAGGCGTCCAGCTTCAGCTCAGGTCATGATCTCATGGTTTGTGGGTTCGAACCCCGCATTGGGCTCTGTGCTGACAGCTAACTCAGAGCCTGGAGGCTGTCTTTGCTTTCTGTGTCTCCCTCTCTCTCTGACCCTGCCCTGCTCGCTCTCGCTCTCTCTCTCTCTCTCTCTCTCCCTCTCTCTCTCAAAAATAAATAAAATCTAAAATATTTTTTAAAAATAATAAACTTACTTGTCACAAGGTCTATTTTGATCCATGTTATGGTCTTGCTTTTCTTCATAGTTAACTAGAAAAACATGAAGAATCAGGAACTGTGATCTCTGTGTGCCATTTTTAGCCCTAACTCTTCTAGGTTGTGCAAGTTATTTGAACTCTGAGACTCTGTTCACCATGGAGAATGGGGAATAATATATTCTATCCCACTGGACTCACTGGAAATATTCAATAAGATATTATGCAAGAAAAGGTATACAAGTTGGAAAGCAATACAAATTTTTGTTACTGTTAGGAGCCTGATGTTTCTGGCCAGCCAGCGAATCATTCCCTCATCTTCCTTGTTTTATGGAACTTCTTCTCACCGGACAAACTGATAACTAATAAGGGACTAAAACAAAAGTACAAGCAAGAGAAATGAATACACACCCCCTGCTCAGGAAAGAACTTGCAGTGTGAATGAAACATGTCAAGGGAAAGGACTTCAGCCAAGAGGAAAGTGTTGCCATGATGCTGTCAAAGCAGAGTGACAAACAAAACCCAGAATGGCTCTCTAGGACATGTTGATCAGTTGAGGCCTCGGATGTGTGGTTTGTGATGGTTTGTGCTCACCATCTGCTCACCTGGTTCTACATTGTTGCTCCAACACTTTTGCCTGCAAAAGAAAGTGTACCCATTTCTCGGTGTTCTCAGTGACACCTTAGCAGAGCTCAAAGCAATACATTAAGTCAACGGCTACAGCCCTTAACCTATTGGACCTCACAGGAAGTATACATGAGTGAATAAGCATGTGGCAGAGACCCTGGAGACCTAGGATGTCATGCTCCCCCCGAAGTGGGCAGACCACCCCCCCCACTCTAGTGGGCTGTGTCCATGGGGCAGTGTGGCCTCATGGTGTCAGATCTTCAGACTTTTCAAGAAAATCCATACATCTGGATTTTTATGTGAAATATTCTTTTCTAAAAAACACTTGCTAGGGGTGCCTGGGTGGCTAAGCATAATCTCACAGTTCATGGGTTCAAGCCCTGCATCAGGCTCTGTGCTGACAGCTCAGAGCCTAGAGTGCCTCAGATTCTGTGTCTCCCTCTCTCTGTGCCCCTACCCTGATCTCACTGTCTCTCTCACTCTCTCTTTCAAAAATAAATAAGCATTTAAAAAATAAACAAACACTTGCTGGGGTTTTGACCCTTAGAAATGGCAATTTCAGCGGTGCCTGGGTGGCTCAGTCAGTTAAACATGCAACTTCAGCTCAGGTCATGATCTCGTGGTTCATGGGTTCGAGTCCCACTTTGGGCTCTGTGCTGACAGCTAGCTCAGAGCCTGGAGCCTGCTTTGGATTCTGTGTCTCCCTCTCTCCCTGACCCTCCTCTGCTATGCTGCCTCCCTCTCTCTCTCTCTCAGAAATAAATAAAACATTAAAAAAAAAAAAGAAATGGCATTTTCATATAGCGCAACTCACTCTAATCTAGAGACAGAAACAAAGTTCCCATTTTCTTGTTGTGTGGGAAATCTCAAGGGCCTTTGCTCTTCAAAGAAATTTCCTAAATAAACATGCATACAGACAGCCCAGCACTAACGGCAATACTTAAGAGAGTGCACCCGCTGCCCGGAAGGTACTCGTGTGGGAAAGCTTTCTATAATCTTTTCAGCACCCTAATAAGGCTGGTACTGTTTATCATTTTTTACAAATGAGACCAAAGGCTCCCCATCGGTTGGCAGGGACACATTCGTGCATGAGCACATAATCCCCTGGCCAACAAAGCTGGTACCCTTGTGCCTTTTGGATCAGAGGAGGAAGTATAAAATGCAGATCACTGCTCACTCCCCAGAAATGGGCAGGTTGGGATGAATGCTGATTCTCCTGGGGTCTTGTGGTAACCTCCGATCTCCATACCTCTCGTATTAGTGTGCTTGGGCCACCATACCACAATAATGACACAGGCTGGGGACTTGGACAACAGAAATCTATCTTCTCATTGTTCTGGAGGCTGGAAGTTCAAGAGCAAGGTGCCAGCAGGGTTGATTTACCTTGTTTACCTTAATTACTTCCCTAAAGGTCTTATCTCCAGATACAGTCACGTTGAGGGTTGGGACATCAACATATGAATGGAGGCAAACACCATTAAATCCATAACAGCCCAAACCCTTTCCATAGAGACTCAACCTCTTCTGCCATTTTGTTGATTCCCAGCCCACACACTTTGTCCGCCACCCAGTCACCCACCTCACCCACCCAGTTTCCTTCCCATTCCACACTTTGGTTTACACTGTCTCTCTTTCTTCCCTTTCCCAACCCCCCTTCCTCTCCCTCATTCTCCACCTATTTCTCCCTTTCTTTGATTTTTCTGCCCAGCTCTTCCACTGCAGCCACAGCTTCCCCCAAATCCTCGTATCACCCCATTTTCTCCTCACCCCCTTCTTTACACCTCCCACTCAAGCCTAGATTCCATGTTTCTGTGTGTGCCCTCCGTAATCAGAGTGCCTAGCATAGTGCCTGCTAGATGAGAGAAACTCCATAGATGTCAGCATGCCCTTCCCACACAGGATTCGAGGCAAGTTCAAAGAGAAGGGCAGAATGAAGCAGTGTATGTGGAAATAGAAATCAAAGCCATGAGAGGGAGGAGGGACGAAACGTGTGAACCACAAGGGCCCATCTGAAGACTGATTGAGCGTGAAATTTCACTTCCTGGCAGCCAAACCCAATCTTTCCCGACTTCGAGTGACTCGTGCATTCTCCGGCGTGCTCAGGGTGCGGGCTGCAGAAGAGGGGACCCCCTCCCTTTCTGTTGCCCTGACCCCATCCAGCCTTGGAATAACTTTCTTTCCCCACATCTCAGCTCACTTCTCAGGACCTCCTATCCACTGCTGTGTTGTGTCAAAACCTCACTCACATCCTATTTAAATATTGTTTTGTGTTGTAATACACACACAAATCTTATTGTAAAGGCAGTGGGTAGTTGAGGTTGTTGCTATGGTGTTGCTAGAGGGAATGTGCAATCCGTGGTGACTCAGAAAGCTTGCTGAATGCAGGCTCAAGGGACACCTGGGTGATTTGGGGAGAAAAGGAACACAGAAAGCAGGGAGGGGAGGAAGGAGGAGGAAGAAAGGGAGAAAGGTTTTTCTGAATCCTTCCCACATTCCCCTGAAGACACTCACTGCCCTCATCTTTCCTGATTCCGTGCTCTTTCCTCTCACCGTTACCTTCCCTCTGAGGGCCAGCGAGACCCTGTCTCCACCTCGGCCGCTCCTTCCCACCAAAAACCTAGTCCTTCATTTCCAACATGTTCTGCTGAACATGGAAAACAATCATCATCACAAACCTTCTGTGTTGTTAGTGGCCCGGCCATTCTCCCAGACAACGGATCAGTCAGTGCCTGAGGCTATCACTGTTCTGTTAGGCTCTGGGCACCATATGTCAACAGGGCTATTGCCAAGCTAATGAGAGGTGGCTTGGGTGACCGGAAGAGAAGTCTTAAAACCAAAGAACACAGAGAAGGATTTTGGAGTCCCACCCAGGAAAAAGGCAAACTGGCAGAAGACACAAGACTGATTTCAGGTATTTGAATATCTCCCTCAGGAAGGATGTCTGAGGCAGTTCTTGAAGACTGGGCATCAATTACTTCGGATTCTTAATCCATAGAGGAATTGATCTGAGTTAAAATAGCAGCTCTATCACTTTCTAGGCTTGTGTTCTGGGACAACTAACTCTCCCCATGGCCATTTCCCTGCTATAAAAAAATGAGGAAAATAGTATCTTTCTCATCAAAGTTTCTATGAGGATATAATATGGTGCTCAATCGATCATAGCTAAGATTAATATTCCTGGTACCTCTGTTGAAATGCAAAAGAAGAGATAGCATTATATATGCAGGGCTATTAGGTTGTTTGGCATAAAGTATAAGATTTTCCTCCCTTTCTCCCTCCCTCCATCCTTCCTTCCTTCCCTCCTTCTTTCCTTCTTCCCTCCCCCATTGCCCTCCTGCTTCCTTCCCTCCCTTCCCTATCTCATTCCCCATAGCCATCCAGCTTCACCCTGAACCTACATTCAGTAAGCTTTCTGACTAACCAAGAATTGCAGATTTCCTTTAGCAACACTATAGCAACAATTCCAGCTCTAAATTGCCTTGCTCACAAAACTGCATCTAAATAGGAATCGAGGGAGACTCTGAAAGGGATTCAGAGGAAGTGTTTGGCAAGTGGGGGGAAAGAGATCTTTGCAATATTGTATAAATAAAGGAGGAGAGTCTTAGCTGTGGTTCTCAAACTTAGCTGCACTTCAATCATTGACAAGGGAGGTTTGAAAGATCCCGGCCCCCCGGCTGGACCCCAGACCATTACATAAGAACCTCTGGAGCGGAGATCCAGACGTAAATAATTTTTAAAGCCCCCCAGGTGACTCTAATGTGCAGCCAAGATTCAGAACTGCTGTGTTAGAGGAAGTGGTGGTCAACGGACTGGAAAGCTGCAGAGTTGACAAGGGTATACGCTGTCTGTGGGTTTTGAGCACACTGGTAACTTTTTAGACTCTAGAGAGAGTTTTTAGGAGAACTGTAGAAACAGAAAGTCTGCTGTAAAAGCAAGAAAGAAGAGACTATTACAGGTGAGGCTCAGTCCTTCAACAAATGTGCTGGAACAGAGACGAGAAGAGTAAGGAACAGAGCTTGAGGAGTTAGAAAAAGCGAAATAATTTCTTTTTAGCACATGTGAGACCTGAACATACTTGAGCCAGAGATGAGCCTACCATATCTTGTATGTTTGCAATTTAAATTTTGAAACATAGTGAAAAAATGTTTGCATTTATCCAGCAAATTTCATCTGGAGGATTTCAGGTTCATTTTAGAGTCTTGACCAAGTGTGCCCTGCGTCTTTATACCTCACTACCTGTTTTGTTCTGTCACTTGTTACATTTTCCGCTGTGGGTAGAATATGTCACGGGTTAACCTCCCTGAAGCCTCACAATCCTGTAGAGTGGCTGCCATTTTACCCATAAGGAAATGCCTCAGGAGAGGAAATGAGATTCAGAGAGGGTCGGTGGTTTGCCCAGAGTCGGTGGGTGGTAAAACCAGGATTCAAACCTGGATCTGTAATACCCCAAGGCCCCTGGTTCTTTCCACCCTGCCACTGCAGATAAAACACAAATCCAATCCTTGGAGAGCTGAGTGCTTCCATCGAAACCCACAAAATGGCAAGAACAATGACCTGAAAGGTAGTGTCCCAGCACCAGGGCCTCTGAATGAAAAGAATTTTTAAGGAGTGAAAATGCATCAGAGCTGCAGCGCCTACTTTGGGTTGTGGACAGCCTGAGCAAGCGAGGGGCAGCACGAGGTCTGTGGCATCATTGACATGGGTGGCCAGGGAGGTAATGCAGGGACAGCCAGGACGGGGATTGCCCACAATGACACTGATCTCCAAATGCAGCGTTTTGAGCTCAGGTGCAATGGCATTCAAACAAAAATGGCCATGTTCAACACTGTTCCTCTCCTCCATTTGCCCACTTCCCTAGATATGTAGGCCTTGCTGGCCTCTGCCATCCAACACCTGACGGCTCACTTGGCTACCTTCTCTTGCTGAAACTAAATCTCCACATCTGTCAATTGCCCCTGAAAACTGATTAGTGTTTATTTGTAAGCAGAACTTTCTTTCAGTACATCCAGGTATATGTGGTCCAAGGGGCTGCTTTGATTTCTGGAATATTAGCTTAGAGGAGAATGAAATCTAATAAAATATATAATGTTAGCTCCAAATAGCTGCATAATCTGTGTCAAAGAGATGATTTCCACTTGGGCTGCCATCTGTACATATTATTATTAGTTATCCCTTGCATTCAGATGGAGGATTGAGCAAAACATTTCTTTCCCTTCCAATCAAAAAGTCTGGAAATTGCTGATGCAATGTCTGCATGAAAGAGCCAGTGACATTTTGTGTTGCCTTTTTAAAAAATATTTTAATACCATATTTTAAGAGAAACTGGCCAGCAAGTTCATTCCAGGACAAATTTTAGATTCTTTGCAAATCAAGCTGGGTAAGACCATAACAGAGACTGTTTGGTTTGGACAGACAAACTGCCAACATGCCCATAAAAGGGAGAACTGGCTGAGCATTTTTCTTTCGGCTTTTATTTTCAGATTTTCTTCAAAAGTGAGTCTAAGAAAAATTTGGGAGAAGCCATGTGATATAACCATAAAACACAAAACACCTCAAATAAAGCTTGTGTCTCAGACTGAACCAGTTCATGGATTTTGTGATGATTGAGACAAAATTCCTGTCTCTGATATCCCTGATTATAAGAGTTATCAGAATAAAGGAAAGACGGGTATTGGTTGAGTGCCTGCTGTGTGTCTGACATGTGCCCTATGTTCTAACTGGTAGACAAGCATGATCTCATTCAGTCTTTCTGGTCACCCCTTGAGTTAGTATTATTTCCATTTACCAAGAAGAAAAAGAAGCTGAGTTATGAGCTCCAGAATAAAACTACTATTTGCCCAAAATGTGTTTGAACCAACAAATGAATATTCACCTTTTAAGATTCATATGGTGGATGTATATGTATATATAATATGTGTGTGTGTGTGTGTGTATATATATACACACATATATATATATGGTGAATACACACATACATTAAATAATGAATCTATAGGTCCTGTATCACTTCTAATCCTTGGAAATCAGAAGTTGATGTTTGTGTGTCCAAAGCTTCAGTCAAGGTACATCCCAGTATTTGTGGATCTCCTAGAAGATGCACCACTAGTGAGTGGCTCAGTCAGTGAAGCGTCTGACTTCAGCTCAGGTCATGATCTCACAGTTCATGGGTTCAAGCCCCACATTGGGCTCTGTGCTGATAATTCAGAGCCTGGAGCCTGCTTCAGATTCTGTGTCTCCCTCTCTCTCTGCCCCTCCCCTGTTTGCACTCTGTCTATCACTCTCTTTCTCAGAAATAATAAATTCATTAAAAAAAAGAAGAAGCTCCACCAGACCCTCCTCCACAGCTGTTTTGTGGAAGGCTAGTTGTATGTACTTAACCCTCATCAAAACCCACCTTTCAAATGAGGGAAAATGAGGCTCAAAAGTCCCAAACTTCAAAGAAGAGGAGGCTGGACAGGGTCTTGAAGGAATGAGGGGACCCACCTGTCCAGTGGAAAACAGCAGAAGGAGCTTGCATACGGAATCCATGGGGAAAGCCAAGTAGCCCTAAATAGGGATCAGAGAAAAAATGTTCTGGAAGGAAAGTAATGAGATAAAAGTTAGATAAGGTTTGGATGGGGTCAAACTAGGAAAGACCCAATACAGGAGAGGTAATGTTGACTTTGTTCTCAAGGAACTGGGGGAACCTGTCAGAGGCCTTTGAGTCAAGAAGGGGAGGGCATGTGGGATGCAGAATTTTAGGATTAGCCTGGCCCTGGTGTGAAGAAGGATGGAAAGTGGAGAGGCCAGAGGGAGAACTTTCCTCAGAAGGATTCCACAACACTTTGAAGGCCAAGGCTCTGCATGCCATTTGGGCTCTGCTGTGTCCTATTCTGGATGAAGAAGACATCTTTATGTTGAACGGCTCCTGTTGAACAGGCTAAATCCTGTGGCCTTTGATGTGGCAAAGTCATCCTGACAGTGCAGGAAATCCAGGGATTCTTCCAGCCCCACCTGCTAAAGAAGGAGGCCCCATACACTCATGTTAACCTTAGTAAACAGGAAGAAAAGATAAGCAGAAAGCCACTGGGGAAAAAATGTGCTTGTCCCTGAAAGAATTTTTCCAATACTGTAGGACACTAATTTAAATTGAGTGCCACAAAGCAAGAATGTCAGAATGTGAAGGGCTTACCTGACTTTGTTAATATTAGAGAACAATGTCCCAGAGAGGCACTGCTGCTTCGGTCCACCCCAGCTCATGTACGCAAGTGCTACACCACTAGATTCTTGCTTTTATCAGAGCAATGTCCAGAGATTGATGCATTAGGAATATCCTGGTGAGGCCTCACTTTGGAGCAGGTAATGTGTCCATGCTGTTTATAGGCTGTAAAAAATTCAGGAAGGCTGAGTGGGAAAAGGAGCTGGAAGGCTAGGATTGAATCTCTAAGTTCACTTTGTGCGACAACCTTGGGCAAATTCATTCAGCTGCAGAATAGTAATAAAAATATGAGGATCAGATGAAAGAATATAGGTGACAGCATGATAGCAGAAGGAAGGAGCTGACACAGCAGTGGGCAGAGTAGTAAATAAACACCTGTGGGGCCAGGCAGGTGATCAAATGAATGCTGCAACCCTGTGAAGACCTGAGAAGCTAGAACCTACCACCCCACCCAAAGAAGGCAGCACTGGGGACCACTTGATTTATTTTCCGATTTTGAAATAATAGCAGCTGATTCATGTCATCAGTTAAACCATAGACAAAACAGTAGACTGGAAAGCATGGGTGGGTTAGTCGGTTGAGCGTCCTACGTAGGCTCAGGTCATGATCTTGTGGTTCATGAGTTCAAGCCCAGTGTCGGGCTAGCTGCTGTCAGCCTAGAGCCTGCTTAAGATCTTCTGTACCTCTCTCTCTGCCCCTCCCCATTCTCTCTCTCTCTCTTTCTCAAAAGTAAAATAAAAATTTAAAAAAACCAGTGGGGGTCACGTGGGTAGCTCAGTCGGTTAAGCATCCAACTTAGGCTCAAGTCATGATCTCACAGTTCATAGGTTCAAGCCATGCATCGGGCTGTGTGTTGACAGCTCAGAGCCTGGAGCCTGCTTCAGATTCTGTGTCTCCGTCCCTCTCTGCCCCTCCCCCATTTGTACTCTGTCTCTCTCTCTCTCAAAAATAAACAAACATTTAAAAATTTTAATAAAGAAAAAAACCCTAGTGGATCAAACTTGGTTGCCAGTTTGCAAACAAGGACTAACAACTTGCACCCTGTCGTGCGCAACCCCACGTCTGCCACTTTCTTGTAGTGTGGGTTTAAACAAATTCGACACCTTCTCTAAAACTTACTATTCTCAGCAAATGTAGATGATAAGGGCCATGCAGAGGGCAGTGGTGGAGATGAACTGGGACCAAGTGCAGGGGCTCCCCATCAGGCCCCAGCTACACCAGGCATTCACCCTTTAGTTGCTGGTCTGCAGAGAGGTCTGCTGGGTGGGAGGCTGGAAGAATTGCGTTTATCAAAGCCAAAGAACTTTTATTCAGTTTCCTTTACCCCATTATGTCCAATAACTAATGTTAGTTACTATTAAGGCTCAATTAAGGTTGGTCTCTTGTGCCTGCTCCTCACCATCCAGAATGGTTTTCATGCCCATCGAACAGTTCTGCGTTAAGGGGGATAACATATGAGAAAGATGCAGGCCCATCTATGACTGTTAGAAGACACATGATGTTTAGTGAGTCCTCACAAGACAAAGCAATGTGGTTAGAAATAAACTGGTCCCTGCAGCCAAGGGACACCTGATGTGCTTGGGTATGGCATCAGGGCCATATGCAGTAACAGTGGTCTGGCCCACAGGAAAGGCCTGCAGGAGCCTCCTCTTGGCCAGACAGCCATCCTCCAGAAAGTAAGGGCTTTCAGATTGGAACAAGTGACCAGGCATTGGAGAGTGGGATCTATGGGCAAAAATAATCCATCAGTTCTGGGCTCCTGGGTGGCTCAGTTGGTTGAGTCTCTGACTCTCGATTTCAGCTGAGGTCATGATTTCAGGGTTCATGAGATCAAACCCCAAGTCAGGCTCTGTGCTGACAGTGCAGAACCTGCTTGGGATTCTCTCTCCCTCTCTCTCTCTCTGCCCCTCACCCCCCCTCCCAAGGTAAATAAAGCAACATTTAAAAGATAATCCATCGGTCTTTTAAAACACATACAGTCAAGGGGCACCTGGATGGCTCAGTCAGTTAAGCATCTGATTCTTGGTTTCAGCTCAGGTCATGACCTCACGGTTCTAGGTTCAAACCCCACATAGGGCTCTGCACTGACAGTGCAGAGCCTGCTTGGGGTTCTTTCTCTCCCTCTCTCTGCCCCTTCCTCATTCACACTGTCTCTGTTTTCTCAAAATAAATAAATAAACTTTAAAAATCAAAATAAAACACATACAGTCAATTCTTGCAATCGGCAATAGTTATGCTGTATGCAAAGTCATTCCAAAGACTGAATTAGCAGATACAGAATCCCTGCTCCTTGGGAAAACACAGGGTTAGGGTCTTGCCAGCTTCTGGTCACAGCGTTTTCAGCAGTAAATCAATATACAACCTTGTTTTACATGTGTTTCTGTTTAAAGGCACTTTATTTAATGTGTATTGTTGATTCACTAATGTTGAACTAATGGGCAGCAGCACCGTAACTCATGACTGAATGAAGCTTATCTTACATACTTTCTCCACAAAGCATTTCACACCCTTCTTGTGCTTATGAACACGAGAAAGGACTTTTAGGCTTGGGGGCCATTTGAACAGCAAAATTATCACCAAAAAACCCCTAAACGTGCCTAAAATGTGACCCAAACAGGCAGCTAAAAGAAAACTTATTGAAGCCTGCTTGAACCCAACTGCAGCAACTTATTACTTGACACATCCGCAAAGGTAAGGGAATCAAGAGCAAAAATAAACTATTGGGACCTCATCAAGATAAAAAGCCTCTGCACGGCAAAAGAAACTATCAATAAAACTAATAGGCAAGCGACGGAATGGGAAAAGATAGTTGCAAACGACATATCAGATAAAGGGCTAGTATCCAAAATCTATAAAGAACTCACTGAACTCCACACCCGAAAAACAAATAATCCAGTGAAGAAACGGGTAGAAGACATGAACAGACACTTCTCCAAAGAGGACATCCAAATGGCCAACAGACACATGAACTGATGCTCAGTGTCCCTCCTCATCAGGGAAATACAAATCAAAACCACACTGAGATACCACCTCATGCCAGTCAGAGTGGCTAAAATGAGCAAATCAGAGAACACGAGGATGTGGAGAAACGGGCACCCTCTTACACTGTTGGTGGGAATGTAAACTAGTGCAGCCCCTCTGGAAAACAGTGTGGAGGTTCCTCAAAAAATTAACAGTAGAACTCCCCTATGACCCAGCGATAGCACTTCTAGGAATTTACCCAAGGGATACAGAAGTGCTAATGCATAGGGGCACGTGTACCCCAATGTTCGTAACAGCACTCTAACAATAGCCAAAACATGTAAAGAGTCTAAGTGTCCATCAATGGACGAATGGATCAAGAAGATGTGGTTTATCTATACGATGGAATACTACATGGCAATGAGAAAAGATGAAATCTGGCCATTTGTAGCAATGTATATGGAACTTGAGGATGTTATGCTGAGTGAAATAAGTCAGGCAGAGGACAGATACCATATGTTTTCACTTATAAGTGGTCCAACAGAGGACCATGTTGGAGAAGAAGGGGAAAAAATAGCTGGGGAGAGGGAGGGAGGCAAACCATGAGAGACTCTTGAATACTGAGAAGAAACTGAGGGCTGATAGGAGTGTGGGAGACGGGAAGGGGGTGATGGGCATGGAGGAGGGCACTTGTTGGAATGAGCATTGGGTGTTATATGGAAACCAACTTGACAGTAAACAATGAAAGAAAAATAAATAAAAATAAAATATTAAGATCAAAAAAAAAAGGAAAAAGAAAAGAAAACTTGTTTATAGTATGAGGAACTGAAAGAGGAAGGTAATACGTTGCCTTGTTTGACCCCAGCTGGAAATGTGCCCTTCAAGGCTCTTGGATTTTTGCTGCTCTGTGCATATCTGCAAATGTCCATGAAAGCACCATGAGTATTGATTTGCAGCCACCAATAAATTTCAGCAAGCAGGTGAATTCACAAATACAAAACCTGACTGTATATAAAAATCCCTTCACACACTTATATATGAGACATAACATTTACACTTAAAGTCAGCCTCTCAGAGCTCTGACTTTCCTATCAACTCAGGGTATATTGAAGATCTGCAAGAATTTAGCCCTGAAGACATGATGGCTGTCCAAAAACCAAAACAAAAATTCCATTGTAAAGTTGGATTTTTTTTTTTTCTGGAAAGTACATAGGCCCCAAATGGAATTATCCCTGAGACAGCTTTCCAAGATACTACATCAGCCACTTGCATATTTCACCATTAAATAACAGAAAACCTTCTTTCTATTGAATCGGACTCTTTCTGGAATTTCTCTGAATTGATCCTAGTTCTGTCACTGAGAACTGCTCAGAACAAGGCCAGCTCTCCTTCCACATGGTGATCTCTCAAATATTTGAAGATCCTATCAGTCCACTCTTCCAAGACAGCGATTTCCCATGTTTGACACACTCATCCTTCATAATTTCCTCATTTCCACCATCTTTGCCATTTTCTTGCAACATGCTCTAATCTGTCAGCAATTAACTGCTATCACCCACTTAGACACTAGAATAAAACGAGTAGCCTCAAACTCTGCTTAAAGGAGAGTTAACTTAAACAACCTTACGAGGGGGGGGTATAATTTGGCAATATATACCGAATTCTTTAAAATAAGCATATCCCTCTAGGTCTTAAAATTCATTCTAAGGAAAGACTGAAATTTACTTATAAGGATATTTGTTACAGGGTGATTTACAATCCCAACATGTGGAAACAATTTAAACACCAAGAATAAGATATTAAGGAGATTAAGGTACATCAGTACAGCCATTAAATACTACGTACCCATGAAGGAGACACTGTGAGCAAATCTACATTGACTCACATAGGTATTTATATATTCATAATAGAAAAGAAGATTATAAAAGAATGGGTACAATCTGATTAAATTTTATTAAAACATTCATCTACAGGGGGCTTGGGTGGCTCAGTTAGTTGGGCATCCAACCTCAGCTCAGGTCATGATCTCATGGTTTGTGAGTTCAAGTCCCGCATCGAACTCCATGCTGACAATGTAGAGCCTGTTTGAGATTCTCTCTCTTCTCTCTCTCTCTATTCCTCCCCCACTCAGGCTCACTCTCTCTCTCAAAATAAATAAACTATGAAAAATTAAAACAAACAAACAAGCAAACATTCATCTACATTCCCAGAGGTAAAGAAAAGAATTCCCTAGAGGTTAACACAAGCTCTTGAAGGTTTAATTTCAAGTATTTCCCTTCCTCCTTATCTGTTTTTTCTACAATAAGCTATTACATTAATAATAAAGAAAAGCAGCTCTTTTTGGTGTTTAAAAAGATTAAATTTAAAACAACTCTGATGTTCTCTTTTGCTTTCAGGAAAGAGTCTAACCACCCTGGCTTGGGACATGAGACCTTTTACGATCTCACTTCTTCAGGTTCATCCCCTAACAAGCCACACATACAACATATTCCACTTTGGCCAAAATGAACCATCTAAAATTCCCCCGATTTGTAAGACTCTTTTCCACCTTACACCTTCTGTTTGACATCCTCTAGTTTTCAAAACTGGCTTAGGGAGATTGTTCGAAATTACACTATTAATGAATGACAAAACCAGTCCAGCCTCCTGCCTCTGGAACTCATGGTGTCTCCCCATGATCCAAATGAAAAACTGGGACAAGTCAAGTTGATATTTTTCTAACTATCTCTGCACTGTATTTAATCTCAGCATAGGCAAACACACCATTTATAACCTTTTCTGGGGGAGAGAAAAAGCCTTTCCATTGTCCTATAGACAGAAAGTCAAAATGATTCCAGAAATGTGTTTTTACCTTCTAAGAAGAATGATCCAGGCTATTTGAAGCAATATTTTAGCCAGACATTAAAGCCCAGTTTGCAAACATATGCCCTATGCAATCAGAGTTCACTAATAAGGTCTACTTTGACTTCTTTGTCTCTTTCATTATAAGAATTTAATAGTGAGTTTCAAAATCCAAATGGCATAAATAAATTCCAGATGTATTCCTAAATCCCTAAATCTTGCACTAGAATGAGGAGAGAGACAGCTATATATGAGTAGGTGGTTACATTTTAATTCACTGAAAAACTGAAGAGAGCAGTTTCTCAGAGTTTCTTTCATGAAAAAACACATGAACTCTTTTGAGTTTCTTGAGGAGCTGAGTCCTCAAGATTTACAGGCCAGCTGTTTGACATATGTTCCACATTTTTCTCCCCCTCAATGGGTAAAACGGCATCATCGTGAACACTGGGCTCTGGGATCAGGCTGTCTCAATTCCAACCCATCTGGTGACTTTGAGCAAGTCATTTAACCACTGTATTCCTCACTTTACACATCTGCAAAATGGGGATCATCACTGTACCTACCTTATAGGCTTGTTGTAAAGACAAGTGGGTTAATAATTAGTACCGTGCCAGCTACCCACAAACAGTAAAACGTTTGTGTTCACTGTCCCCGAACCGGTGTGTGTATGAGAAGCTGAGTGAGGTCCTCAGTGGCTAGAAAACTCCTTTCTCTTCTTCCCATCTTGATAAATAGGGCTAAGTCTCCTGAACCTTGGATTAAGAAGATTCTCATCCTTTCTTCCGTGAGTGACTACCAAGCAAACTTCAGATCCCAGACCCATCCCTGAAGCCAGGTTCCGGGCCCACATGTGTACTACCTGAGTCCACATTCCTGATCTCAGAGCCTGGGCCACACCATCCCACCAATTTTGCATCTGGGCAACTCACTCACAAAAACCTAAAAGCTCTGTCCCCAGAGGATTTGTGGAGGGAAATCCACATCTCCAATTAATTAAAGGTCATACATGTAAAACACCAGAGTATCATAATTAGTGCTCCAAAATGCTAGTTTTCTTCCAGCATTTTCCTTTCACCATTAATGATTGGTACTGATGTTTGCAAGAAACACTTAAACACACCCATAAAAGACCTTCACCGCTAACCTTCAAGAGACCATTTAGTCCGTATATCCTTCAACATCTCCCATTTCCACACTTGGCATATCTTTTCACCTCTCAATAGCTATGAAAACTTGTGTGACATTTTGATATTTACAGATCCTGTTGACATGCATCACTTTACTTAGTATTCCTATCAACTCTCTAAGTAGGTAGTATTATTACTGTTGTGGCTATTGCTGCTGCTGCTACTGTCATAATTCTGCATTCTGGGAAACAAAAGCGTCAACAAATGGAAAGACTTGCCCCAAATTATGCAACTGGTCAGTGACTCCATAAGGATTTGAACCTGGATTCTCTTGCACTACCATTCTGTGTTGTTGTTTTTTTCCTACCAAACTCCCCTGCTAGAGTTATAGATTCAAGAGTGAAAACCTCATTAATTCTGTGCTATATCTCTTCCACTGGATGCCCTTTTTTATGTTAAGCTTTTGATTTTTCTGTTTTGTCAGATGTTGCTATGGTTTGGCAAGCTTGAGCTCAGCAGTCTCGTGGCTTTTAGAGTTGTTTCTGTAGGCTAGCAGGATTGTGTGCTAGATGGTTGGTTTTTTGTTTTTGTTTTTTTTTGAAAAGACATGTTTAATTGGTGTTTTCTTTCGGGCAGTACTGTGTTATACTGTGGCCAAATAATGCCTCATCTAAAAAGAAAAAAATGAACTATTCCAGAAAGTTTGTTCAGAAAGAAGCCAAATCTTTTGCAACAATGAAGCATTATACACAAATCTGAAAGTATTTCAGATTGAGAATAGGATGGAAATGTGGCATAGAGCTGTATCAGCTGGGGAATGTGCTTGACCCCCTGCAACAGAAACCCAGCTCCTGTGACCCAGCCAAACAGGGGTTATGTTTCTCGTCTACAATGAAGTTAGTCTGGAGATCCGCAGTCAAGCGTTGGTGTAATAACTTCAGTGTTATCGGACCCAAGTTCCTTTCTGCTCTTACATTCTGATATGTGAGCGTCTTTGTCATGATCACAATGTGTCTACATTAAGGTCATGACTGCATTCTTGGCGAATGGCAAGGTACAAAGAACAAGAACTGAGCAGGTGACACCAGCTGTCCTTCTCCTTCAGGAGGCTTTTCCAACAATCTCTTCGATCTGTTTCCATATCCTGGCTCTGACTGGGGGTGTCACACAAACTCCCCTAGCCACAGAGAGCCTGGGAAGGAAGATATTACATGGTCACATTCCCTCGTCAAACAAACAAATTCTCTGTTAGCACAAAAGATGGGCTAGGGCAACATTGGGAAGCAACTAACAGAGACTTTCAAGACAACCGCCATTCATTGAGAGCCTGCAGACAAACCTAAGAAAGAAATAACACTATCTTTGGAGCGCCTGAGTGGCTCAGTTAGTGAAGTGTCCGACTTCGGCTCAGGTCATGACCTCACAGTTCGTGTGTTTGATCCCCACATCGAGCTGTGTGCTGACAATTCAGAAGCTGGAGCCTGCTTTGGATTCTGTGTCTCCATCTCTCTCTGCCCCTCCCCAACTCATGCTCTGTCTCTCTCTCTCTCTTAAAAATGCATAAACGTTAAAAAAATTTTTTACTAATTTTACTATCCTTGCACTAGACACACAGAGATATAAAGTGTGAAATGAGAGGCACTGTTTTCAGAAGACTATGTGAATTTTTCTCATGTAACAATGCCTGTCACTGAGTAGACACTCAAAAATGATTTCAAATGTTTCACTTCTCTTTGTCCTCTCTCTCAGTTGAAATTAGAGATGCAGTGCCAGCTTTCACTAGACAATGCCTTTATATTTGCATTGTCTAATTAAATTTTTTAATGTTTTTAAAAAATTTATTTCTGAGAGAGAGAAAAAGACAGCATGAGCAGAGGAAGGTCAGAGAGAGAGGGAGATACAGAATCTGAAACAGACACCAGGCACTGAGCTAGCTGACAGCACAGAGACAGAAGAAGGGCTTGAACCCATGAACCATGAGATCATGACCTGAGCCGAAGTTGGTCGCTTAACTGACTGAACCACCCAGGTGCCCCTGCATTGTCTAATTAATCTTTTTTTTTTTTTTACAAATAGTTTATTGTCAAGTTGGTTTCCATATAACACCCAGTGCTCATCCCCACAAGTGCCCTCCTCCATGCCAATCTCCCCCCTCCCCCCCACACCCATGAGTCCTCAGTTTGTTCTCAGCATTCAAGAATCTCTCATGGTTTGCCTCTCTCCCTTTCCCCCACCATTTCCGCCCTTCTTCTCCCCCTTGTTCCTCCGTCAAGTTCCTCCTAATCCTCCTATATGTGCAAACATATGATATTTGTCCTTCTCTGCCTGACTTATTTCGCTCAGCATAACACCCTCAAGGTCCATCCATGTTGCTACACATGGTCAGATTTCATTCTTTCTCATTGCCATGTAGTATTCCATTGTATAGATAAACCACATCTTCTTGATCCATTCGTCCATGGATGGACACTTAGGCTCTTTCCATTAATCTTAATATGATCTAACTATGGCTACTATTCTGGCCTGTGTATCCATATACCTTTGACACACATGGCACCACGGACTTTATTAGGTGATGTCAAATCTTTCCTGCCTGATATGATCTCTCTTTTTGATTGACTCTCCAGAGCTGTAATGATACTGTTCTTACTTTTAATTTAATCAGCTAAGACATAAACAGTCTTTGGCTTGGTGTCTTAGCAACCTCTTCATGTATGGGCTCAGTGATATCCCATGAATGAATGAATGAACTTGCCAAGTTCATTCATAACCTGCAAGTTGCATAACCTACCATCAGTGAGAAAAAAATCAATGTTTTTTTTTTGTTGTTGTTGTTACAAATCACTGAGAATTGGGAGTTATTTGTTAGACTGTAGTATTATAGCTGCAATAGCTGATTATGAGATCCTCTAGAGAGGGAAGGGAACTCATGGAAAAGAAATATTCAGTAGATAATACTTAAGGCATTTACTATAGAATAGTATCCATACTGTAAGAAGACACATTGTTTTTCTAGCATTCATTACAATCAACGGGAAATCTTGAATTATAACAATTTCACATATAACAAATGCTTAAAAAAATGACACACAAACTTCCCCAAATCATACTGAGGTTTTTCAAGCATGTATAGATTATGAACAGGGAAAAGAAATGTTTTCTGGGCAAGCACCATTCTGCTGCATCAGTGGGCAACACATGAGATGCCAAAGATTAAGAAAATACTCTGAATGCTTATCTCACTGACACAGCCGTGTTATCAGGGTGTTCAGTTTGAGTTATGGAAAACAAATTATACAACTTCTCTGTACAGAGACTAGAATGGATAAAGAATTTCTCTTTCATAGAGGCAAAAATTGCATCTCTTGATTGTCAGTGGAGTAAATTTGGAAATCTGACATATGATCGCCTGGGGCTTTATTCCTGCTAAAATGTAAATACACACCAAGGTACAATGGGATTTTCCATCCTGTTTGGCATTCTCATGTATTTGACTTCTTTTCATGAAACAGCCAGTGACACAGGGATTTTGGAAGCAATAAGCAGGTGTTTGGCACCATATATAAGTTCATACATAGGGTGTGAGTCACAACTTAGTACTTTTCAAGGCATTTGTCATAGAAAAGGATAGCTCTCAAGAGATTTCTTCTTTTTTTTTTTTTAAGAAGCATTAATAACTGGAAATGTATTTGTGTACCTTGGAATCAAACCGTCCTGGATCTGATTTCCAGGTCTCCTATCTAATAAATGTATAACATTAGGGACACTACTTATCACCACTGAGTTTTTTCCCTCATCTGTAAGATGGGGAATTAATACTTAGTTGAACCAGGTGATACTGCCATATTTGCAGTCAACAGAAGTCAAATATTGGCAGTTTTATATGGTTCAACCTATACCTGTCTTGCAGGACTGAGTTCAGAAAAGAAGATCAAGTCTATATATGTCTACTAGTCATAGCTCCTTTGTTGCATGTGACAGACACCCTACTCAAGATAGCTTAAGAAAAAAGGGAATACATTGGCTCATGAATTTGGTCAGTTAAGGAATGGTGTTGGCTTCATGCATGGCACAATCCAGGGGCTCAGTTGATGCTCTGGGTCTCCTTTCTCTCTCCCTCTTTCTCTCTTCTTCTCTCCCTCTCTCTCTCTCCCTGTCTCCCTCTCTCCCATCTACCTCTCTCTCTCTCCCTCTCTCCTTCTTTCTCTCCCATCCCACTTTCTTCTGTGTCTGTTGACTTTGTCATACATTGTGGACAGGACGGCCAATGACAGTCTTTAGGAGAAGCAAAAGGGACTTCTCTCTTCCAAGGGCTATCTCTCTTCAGTTACAGGCTCACCTCTACCAGTCACTGTTTTGAGATGTTTCAGGTGGTTTGTTATGCTTGACCCAGCTTAGCTGACTTCGTCACTCCGAGGGGGGTGGCAAGAGTAAAGGGTACTATACATGCTAGCCCAATTAGAACCACATAGGTTAGTGAAGGAGTAAACCAAAGAATATTGGGGCACCAGGTAGTCAGGGAAAAAGAGACATTTATTACATTTTGTGCAACAACTTCACATAGATCCTGGCATGTAGGAGATGCACTGAAATTAGCTAAAGCATTTTCTACACAATATTCAAAGGATATGAGAGGTAATATTTACACAAAAATAAGGTTTCACCCAAAGATACACTGACCAACTTTTTTTCAATTTGCCCAGGACTCTTCTGGTTTAACACCACAAGCATCATGACCTGGAAAACTCCTCAGCCCCAAGCACACCATCTTGGTTTGTTTGTACTATCGGGTTTTACACTGAAAGTCCCACATCTGGGGAATCCCCTAAGTCCCAGGCAAACCAAGACAGCCGGTTACCCTGTTGAAACATGGCACTTGTAAGTGTAAATGTTAGCTGCATTTGAACTCAGTAAGTCAGTTTATAAGATGCTGCATCTGTAGAAGAATGATGTGGTATGGTACATTCAAAATAGCAGCTGGTCATGCCTGTTTGATCTCAAGTTACAGGATCTGCCCCTTTGCTTTTCTTCCCCCTCTGCCTCCTTTGTTTTCCTTTCATTGTGTCTTTCTTTCTCCCTTTTCCCCCCCTCCAGCTGCCTTTCTTTCCTTCCTTCTTGCCTTTCTACTGATCTTCCTTCCTTCCCTCTCTTATTTTCCTCTTTCTCTTTTACTTTCCTTTCTGGTAACATATCTACCTTTCAAATTGCATATGCCTTAGGTTATGTTTGGAATCTTCAAAGGAGCTCTTATGCATTGTTTGACTGAAATAAACTGCCACCGTACATTTATTTATCCTGGATAATGCACTAAGTAAGTGGAAAGATCATTGGTGATTAAGAAAAGCAGTGTATGAGCGATTACTAGGAGTTTGCTGAGACAGCACAGTCATGATGTTGAGCATGAAGAATGAAATAATTAGGATGGGGGCAGAAAAGACAGTGATGGTTGTGAAATGAGGAAGCTGGAGATTGGGAGGATTTGAGATTGAGTTCTTTCATGGGACATTTTGGTTTAGGTGTTTACATAGAGGTTACATCTACTATCAATAGAAATTGCTGAGATTTGGGAACTCTTTCTTCCTTTGAATCAATATTATCATTAATTAAGCAATGTAAACCAGGAAATCCATCCTGGTTACAAACTATTCTTTGAAGCCAGGCTTGCATTTATGAGTGTTTTCAATCAAAATCTTAAAACAAATTTGCAAAGAAAGCAATTTCTCATCTTCAAAGGAGAGCTATCATTGGGGAAAAGAGTCTTCTGAATTATGCACTTTGGAGATAAAGTGCAAATGCTCCCTTAGAGCAAGGTTCCACCCATAAGTCCAGGTCATTGACTTAGGACTTCCACAACATTTGGGTTTTCCAAATATTAATACTCAAATTACTTTCATAATTTTTGTCATTACATGGTACCACCTGTGCCACTTATTTACCTAACATCTTGTTGCAAATTTAGTTTTTAATTAGATAGACTAAGCTGATTCAGCCAATGAAGCTTATTAAGGCCCATGAATACTCTTTGTAGGAAGAATAGTATTGTCACTCGCAAGGAAAGCACTATGACTTGGAGGTGTTGAGTAAAGGCTAGAAGACTCACCACCTGGTTCTCAGCTTGGTTCTACCTTCTGGTAGCCTTGAGATTTGGGATCAACTTCAATTTTCTACTCATATAGTTGTAAGGACTAATTAACTGTAAAAATTGAGGAGGAGCGTTAGCACATAACAAATGTTAGCTAAGATTCTCTTCTTAGTCCATTAGTGAAGAGAGAGAAGATTTGCATAGTCCTGTAGTGCAGAATAGACACTTTGAGAGGAAATGTGTTGTAGCTAGGAAGGGACAAAGGACACATCATCATCTTTTTTTCTAAACTGGCTTCCCCTAGGCCAGATTTTTATGACTTGTGGCTAGTGAGTCATAAGTAATAATCAGGAGGGTAAAACAAAATTTTGTGAATCTGTCCACACAAGCAGAGCCTCTTAAGTTCTCAAGTGAGAAAATACAGCCCAGAGTTAAGGAAAGGTTAGGATGCCCTTCCTCTAAAGAAAAATTAACATCATTTTGCTGTCACAAGGCTTTTAAATGATTTTTTTGACATTCTATTTTATGATTATTTTTACTGTTTAAGTTATTTTTCATGTGTTTATTTTTTATCTTGCAACCATATTGAACACAAATTCTTTCTAATAGCCTTTTTAAATTTGCAGGCATTGTTTAGGTGTGCGACTGTATTATCTGTCAATAATGATACCTTTGCTTCTTCTAATCCAATTCCTGTACCTCTTATTTTTTGCTTTCTGTCTTATCACATGTAAATTATTTTACCACTCTTTAGGGATGATTAAAATAGCATTGCACTTTTACATAAATATGGTAAGAATGATTTTGAGAATGGAGCAACTGAAAGTCCAAGAAATAGCTTAAAATATATTGCAATAATTTGAATGTTGTGTGTGACAATGCCTTGGACAAAGCCAATGGATAGAAGAGTATATATGAAAAAATATCACTGAGTAATATTTTAACTGAATAAATGAATGAACATAATGAAATGTAAGAATCAAAACCTGACTGTAAGGCTTCCAGTATGTAATGACACCATAAAATTGCCATTCATATCAGTCAGGATTCAGTTAGGAAAATAAAAATCACTCTAGGAAGGGATTGAAGATGAGGATTCAAAGCTTTAAACAACCATCAAAAGAACTGTAGAGAATCTATATATAGGATCAAATTGCACTGAACTATACAATATACAAATGAGCTCATGCAAAACGAGTGAAATCTGAATATGTTCTACGGTCTACTTCATAGTGTTGTACTGATGCCAGCTTCTAGTTTTGATATATTATAGTGATAAAAGATGTCACTATTGAGGGGAGCTAGTTTTTGTTTTATTTGGTTTTTATGCAACTTATTTTCGCAACCTCCTGGGAGTATATCATTATTTCTAAATTAAAAAAGAAGCTGTGGAACCAAAAATTGGAAAAAAGGCCATGCTGTTTTTCTGGGAACTCAGAAATGCAGGATTGCTGGAAAACCACACTGGAGTATGTGAAGCTCCTATAAATCTTTACATCAGTTAAGTGTCCTCGTTCTGACTGCAGCTGCCACCAAAGGATGTCCCCTCATTCATTTCTGCCTTTTACATCCCTGTGGTGCCCTCGTTGGCTGACTCTAAGCAGAGAATCTGACTGAAAAGGTTTTGGAGAAATCTAGTTTCAGGCTACTAGTCCCTGATCTATAAGAGAGAGTAGAAAGGTCCAGGGATAATGCTGAGTTAAAAACTTATATCCCAGCTTACTGATGTTTAATTAATACAATAAATTTATAATCTAGTCTTTGAAAAGGGGATTTGAAGAAGGAAATTAGTCAAATTTTTCAGTTTATAAATAAAGAAAATTCATAAATAATTTAATTTCCCAGCATAGTTTCTCAGTCTCTCTGCCAAGCTATCTTCATCCAAAAAAATTTATAATAAGCAAATTGTTATAACATTTTTCCAGTTTATAAAACAATTTCACATGAACTCTCTCATTGGCCTACCAAACAAAGATGAGAAACAGATAATAATGAAAACACTTAATACCTATCTGGAACTTTCACTTATGTTATCACATTTCCTTGCAACATACCAACAAAAGTGTGCTCCTTGTAATTCTCTAAACACAGCACATTGCTTTTCCATGTCTTTGCACGTGTGGATTCTATAGCTGAGAATGTATTTCCTGGTACAAATTCCTCCTGGCAAGCCCTACACCTCCTCATACCCTGTTGTACCAGGGTCTTTCTTCATCTTTTTCCTGAAAGAGACAGAAGCTAATGGACTATGAATAGGCAGTCCCACTGTGCAGAGGCCCAGGCTATGCTGCCCTCACAGGAGTCCAAGGGTTGACCAGAAGGCTAGCAGATGCGACCCAAGATCCATTCCTCAGCTATCTCTCCTTACTCCAAGAACCTCACTCTTAATGAGCTAAATCTAGTTTCCTCATGCAAAACAGCAGGAAGAAGAATTAATTTGGTGGTAACAGAGGCCTTAATAAGAGTCCCCCATTAAAAGCGTGGTAACAGGCATGTTTGCCAATCATACTACTACTGCAAATGAGTCTTGTAGCTCCTTTTTACTACTATTTCTTTTCCATGATTCACTGATTCCCACTCCTCCCTTCCTTCCCTGTAGGTTCTCATGTTAGTGGTCTAATGACTGGAGATATTTCAGTGAACCAAACATCCCTGCCCACAATGAACTTACAAACCAATGAGGAAGACAAACATTATGCAATTATCTTAGAAATATATAACTACTCAACTACTATAGCTATGAAGTAACATTTGTAAAGTTTTACAAGAGGGAAAAAATAATGAAGGGGAAAGATAGGATGGTATAACGGAGAGCTAGAGCAGGTACAAGGCAGGTCAAAGAACACTAGTTGAGTTCAAACTGATGAGAAGGATTTGTCAACATAGAGGAGTCTGGGAGGAAAGCAGGGAAAGAAGAAGAACATTCTGGGCAGACTCCCCACAGCTATCAGCCTTAACACAGGGAGGGGGTGGGCCTGAAGAAAACCACAGAGCTCCCCTCCACTCCCTTCCCTTCCCACAGTGCACTGGGTAACATCTCCCTGATATGAGGCAGCTGAGCTCAGTGTTAGAAGGAAGGAAACATAGAGCTTCATGGCTCAAAACCCAGGAGAAAAGAGGAGATGGAGGCAGACTGTGTCATGGAAAGAACATGGTACTGGTCATCACAATTTACATGTGGATACTGCCACTTATTAGATTTGTGACCTTGGAAAAATCACTATCAGCCTCTCAAAATTGTTATGAGGATTCAATAAGAAAAGAAACAAGTAGGGCCTTATACCCACTGAGTGCTCAGTAATGTTAGCTTAATATTCTCACTTTCTCAAGGTTTGCTCTGGACTATAATTGCATCCCTTCAAAGTTCATAGGCTGAAGCCCTGACATATAGGACAATGAGACTGTATCTTCAGATAAGGGTCTTTAGGAGGTAATTAAGGTTAAATGGGCTATAAGGGTGGGGCCCCGCTCCACATGGACTGTGGCCTTATAAGAAGAGGGAGAGAGGGAGGGAGATCCTTCCCGCTCTTCATCATGTGGGGACACAGTGAGAGGCAGCTGTCCACAAGCCAGGGAAAGGACTCTCACAACAACCCAACCACGCTGACACCCCATCTCAGACTTTCAGCCTCCAGAACTATGAGAAAGTTAATTTCTGTTCTTTAAGCCCCCAGTCTATGGTGGTTCGTTATAGCGGCCCAAGCTGACCACTATAAGGCCCAGTTAGAAAACTGCTCTTACTGATGATGGAGTGCAAATCTTAACTGCAATGACATTCAAGGAATGAATTTATGAAAGGGCAAAGGAAGGGAATGGAATAACTAAATAGGATTCGGGGCTTGAGCGTTTTTTAGTGAGACTGATCTCAATCCATTTGCTGTTTGGCCGTGAATACCTCCAGGATGTACACAGCCTTGCCTGTGTCAAAACTCTATGGATAATTTTCTATGTGGTTGAGCAAAACATTTTCTCCTTGTTTTCATTCTTACTGTTGAATGAGAGATGGAAGAACACTTAAATTCTAAGAAAGAAAGAGGATCAGGAGTAGCCCAACCGGGGAAGTGCCAAGAGCAGGATAAAGAAAGGTGAAATATACTTCTTAAAAGGAGAGGGGAAACAAGTCCAAGATACCCAGCATCTCTGGCACCAAAGGGTATGAGCCAATGCCATGGATGAAATGGGAAGAGGAGGTGGCATCATCCCATCAAGAGCTTTCTGTGTGAAATGCTAAGCTGGATGCTGGAAAATACTACCTCATAATTTCAAAGCCTGTAAATGTTGATAAGCACGATCTCCATAAAGACTGCATTTGATCTTCCCACCGCAAAATGAGGCAAGCACAGCAAGGCAGGGATTATGTCCCCAGGGAGGAAACTGTGGTTTGCAACGCTTAAATGAAGCTCCCTTGGCTGGTAAATGTTAGAGGCAGTAGCCAAGCCTTGATTTTCTGATTCCAGGCCCAGTGTCCTTTCTGTGGCAAATGCCCAAACATGCTCTACCTTTGCATCTGATCTTGACCTGGTTTTTTAAGGTCAAAAGTTTTCTCCATGTCCTATCCTCTTCCCTGACCAACACTCTCCGCCCCAACAAGCAACGGGATGGCTTCTTCCAGAACAGAAAATAACATTGAATGGACTATGAGAAGAGAAAGGGACAAGAGAAGTATGTAGATCAGGCCCTACTGACAAAATCCCATCATGGGGTATAATTGGTTTCCGCATTGACGAGGCTCTCCCATAGCGATCCCCATACTGCGAGGCCACACAAGTATAACTGCTATTCTGATTCCCACTTTGCACCTATGAGAACTGAGATTCATGACATGCATTCTAAAGATCAAAAGCCAGATGCCAAACCTTTGTGTCTGTCTCGACCTCCCTATAGGGGACAGAGCTCTGGTGTGACAGTCAGGAGGCTCTTGGGGTCCAATCCTTCCACTTATGCCCCATGTGCTCCTGGTCAAGGCTTGTAAACCCTAGTTTTCATTTACTTCCACTGCAAAATGAAGGGGCCAGACTGCATGGTCTCTGAGAACATTCTCTAAAGTGGCTGGTAAGAAGGCAGTCACAAATATTGGAACAAAATATTGTCTAGACTTTTAGTGCTGTTTCCCAAATATGATTTAGGGAGAGAACCAACAGATAGAGGAGGCTATTTATTTTTGCTGGTGAGGTCGACAGATACTTCTTCCTAGCTCTATGAAACAGGAGGTCTGTGCAGGCCACAGCGTCATTGCACGTCATGGGCCTTGCGTGCTCCCTCTCTCCCGGCCACTGCTCGAAGCCTGGGAGAAGGCTTCTGAAACCAATCAGGAAATTACTTATCAATCTGAAGCCTTGCAGAGCTATCAGTCTCCTCGCTGCCAAAGGGAAGGGGATTTTGAGTTAAAGCTCCACATCTGTGCGCACTAGAATTCAAAGACTCCAGCTGTTGGAAGGTCTTGCAAGCAACGTAAGTAAACAGCCCTCTCTCCCGATCGAAGTGAACTTCTTCAGGCTTTTCTTCTCCCACAGATGAATCTTTTGGCTCACACTGGTGTTGAACTGTTCTCTCTCTGTTCATCTATGAGGTTTGGGGTGTTTACTGACCAGGGCTTACTCAATGAACCATCTCCTCTGGGGGATGCTTCTGCTGAACAAAGGAGGGAAAGCGAAAGTCGTCAGAATCGGCTTTGCTTGGGAAGGGTTAGTTTTGAAAAGAGTCTTTGACTTGGCAGTTACGCTCCTTAATGGCTATAGATCCATAGTGAAGATGAGCGAGAGGCTGACATGGGCACTTGCGGGAGCCTCACCCTGAAACATGGAATTGTCATCGAATGCCTACATCTGTCATCTGTGCCTATGTAATTCAGATTGAAGGGGTTTCCTTCATTTTAATACACCGCAGCATTTTAATCAAGGAAAGGGAAGCATACAAGCTAATAGTGTCCGGTGGAGATTTCCCTGTAGTAGTATAAATCTAGTGCTCAATGTAGTTTTGGTTGAGGATGCTGATTTATTTACTGTTTATTTTATTAAACAATGTGCTTGACATTTTACATTGCTGTGGGGAAGATAAGGCATTCAGTGCAATACATGAGCATAAACTGTGTTGGTAAAACTATGGGTTTGCATTAATAGTAATTATGAGATGGGATTACATAATATAATAACTCATTGTACTAGAATATATTTCTTTCAAAGCTTTCTTAAATGTTTATTTTTGAGAAAGAGAGAGTTGGGGGGGGGGGCAAAAGAAAGGAAGACAGAGGATTCAAAGTGGGCTCTGCACTAACAGCATAAAGCCTCACGCAGGGTTCAAACTCATGAACTGTGAGATCGTGAGATCACTATTATGAGATCAATACCTGAGCTGAAGTCGGACACTTAACCGACAGAGCCACCCAGGCACCCCTCTTGGGAAGTAATTGGTGGAATACAGCTAATGTAAAGTAAATACCTCTGTTTTGATCAACATTTGCTCTATGAGACCCCACAGCTTCCCAAGGAATTTGTTCTTTTCCTGGGTCTCTTATCCCTACGGCTGCAGGGAACTCAAGTCTCAAGATCTCAGACTCTGCCCCCAATCCCATCAGACTATGTATCTCTCAATATCTTGATTTTCACTTTGCATAATAAAACCTGGCTTACCCATCTCCTACTCCCTGGAAACCTCTCCTAAGCACAAGAACAACTTCCCTTAACTCTAGTCAACATCGGACTTGCTTTCCTTCCCTTTGAATACTTTTGGTTCACAGTTTGAAGTCCTGTGATGATGAGACTGGTCTTGCTCCTAATACGTTAGTTACTTAACTCCTCTGTGCCTCGATGCCAGTGCATGCGTAAGCATATCAGAGGGTCAGGAGGCTCCAGATGGAAAGGGATTGTAGTTACTAGAAATATATAACAGCCTATTTCTTATATAGACATCTCCTGGAGCAACTTTTAGTCTGAAGTGATTTCTAACCTTTCACTTTTACTTAATATATATTACATGCTTGTCGTGCTAAAAGCAATAAAAACAAAAGCTAAGACGATGCTCCCCTTTTAGAATTAACATGTTTGTAGTCTGTGGAGCCCAAGCCAGCTTTTGTTTTCATGGCATTAATTAAATAAATCTGGGCACTAGCTGTTGGACATGTGTGGTGCAATGGATCATAAAATGGAGGGATACATGTTTGGAATATGAAAGGAAATTATCCAAATATTGGAAAACATTTACTGGGCATTCACCATGCATTTGGCTCTCTGCTCACTCGGTCTCATGACGTCTTTGGAGCAGGCAACTCGCTGGTTAGGAGTAGCAGCTCTACAACCACAGCACCTGGGGACATGTCTCAGAGTGGCCTGTGTGCAATCACTTCACTCCTCTGTGCTTCAGTTTCCTTACTATGAAATATGGGTAAAAACCTTGGGGGCTCATGGGAGGGTTGGAAGTTAATGTAAGCAATGTGTTGTTTGGGTCTCTCTGTAGGAGAAACCGAGGTTCGGGCTAGCTAAGTAACTTGCACATGGCCACACAGGTGATGGCCTGCAGGGTTGGGATTTGGAAGTGAATGATCTGGGTGCATCATAGTGGAGACAGACCATCTGCTTCCCTCTCTTCCCTCATGCTGTTTGGCTCTTCTGTGTGCATTCTTGCCCAGCCCTCACAACGCCTTATGGGGGAATGTGGCTGACCATTGCCCATGAAGATCGCAGACTGGGAAACAAGTTCAAGATGGGAGACAATTCCCCCCTAAGTCACACACTGAGAAGTTAGCAGAGCTAGAAGCTAAGTGCAGACTCTCAAATTCCCATTCCTATGGTCTTTTCAGGACCCCATGACCCCATGCTCTTGATGAGGCCAAGTCCACACTGCCCCCTGCAGGGGAGAGTGAGCTAGTGGAAGATGTCAGTGGTCCATATCAGTTAAACTCTCATGGGTAACTGGCCCCAGGGCCTCATTAATTAAAGCAGGCACCTGGACCCCTTGTTCAGCAACTCTCCAGAGGATTTGGATGTGCATCGAAGTTGGACAATCACTCTCCTCAGCCTGTTTTGTAATCTGGGAAAGAATGAAGATTGCCATTTCCACTAAAGAAGGTGAAATGTTCTGTTAAGTACAAGAGATTGGGCCTTTTCCCCATTCAAATTTTTGGATTGCCCTGGGGTAATCAACCTTATTTCAGAGTTATTTACTGTCTTGTTTATGTCCTGGTGCTTTCTTCAACTTTTAGCATGCGTCACCTTCTTCCAAGCCCTGTGACCATCCAAAGTTTTTGTCATCAACCCTTTTGATTGCATCAGCAGAGGGGTGGCTTTCCTTCCCTTTGTAGGCTTTTTATTATAAATCAGTACAGTTCAGTGGAATTCATCACCATCTTAAAATAAAGTGAGCCTCTGTCTGTATAGCATGAGAAATTTACTCAATAAACTTTACACAGAGAAATCAGTGACTTGGAGTATTTACTGTGCTGCATAAAATATAATGAGATCGATTTCTCTGAAGACTACTGCAGCACAGATAAATGCAAGCCAAACGTGTTCTCAAAACATGTGCTGGGAACTTTAGCTGCCTCAGAAAGAGGTCACAGAGGGCGTGGTGGAACAAGAACCATTGAATGCTGGAAATAATTTCCTGTGGTGGCAAATGTCAGGATTCGAAGGGAAACGGCCATGGTTTTAAATTCTGGCTTAATCACTTTCTAACTGCAAGACTCCAAGTATGTCACTTACCTCTCAAGTGTATGGAACAGACATAACCAAGCCCGCATACAGGTGCCCAGCTCTGGTCCACTCAGTCCCCAGATATATACTTAACACCTACTATGTGCTATGCATTACTCTAGATAGACCTGTGAACAAGAACCAAAGTCTCTACCTTCCTACCTCTAGAGGGGGCAACAAAAGAGTCATAAACCAGAATGTAACTTCAGAGACTTCTAAGTGCTATAGAGAGAAGATAAAATACAGTAATGAGATAGTGTGACTAGCAGTAAATCCATGGAGCTTCTTTTAGTCCTGAAAGTCTGTTTTGTCATTTTCTTTCCTCATCTTAACATCATATGCCATGAGTAATTGTACAAAAAGAAGGAGAGAAAATCTCTAAACCAAACTATACTACATTCATTCTTTCATTCCATCTTCTGCATTTTTTCCAAAATGTTCTTTGTCGTCAAAGATAAATTAGTGGGTCCTAAGTGAATGAAGATTAATTAACAATTCTTAAAAAGTTCATATCATCACAATTCCTAGGGATTACATTGTTGGAGAGGAGAAGAACCACCGCATGGCAGATTTTAGGGATGATTTGTGCCGCTTCACAATGACTTCATGTGTGGCTGCGAGTCTGAAATTGTACATATGTTAGTGCAGCCAGTGTGCAAAGCTGCCAGAAGTCGGCTGATCCAATGCTCTATTAGCCAAGAGTCATGCGTATGGCTTTGAAAAAACAATTCATGGTCTGAAATGTTTCCTTTCTTAAAATTGTGCAGCAAACCTCACTTGGGTCTGAGACAGCATCACTCCATAGCGAAGGTCACAGTGTAGATAACTTGTACCAGAGAAGTCTTTGTCTCTCAATCAGCCAACTCTTTGTGGCCAGAGTATTCTTGGCTGTAACAATCAGGATGATTGTCTCATTACTCCATTATGTCTCTATCACCATCATGTAAACCCCAATTAAGGGTCCACAACTTAGAACGAATATCTTGTGTTCATGGCAACACAAACCATACAGGCCAATGTTTCCGATTTTAAAATATAGCACTGATATTTTTTTTCTTAATTTATAGAAATGTGATCTCTCCAAATTGCAAACACATTTTTAGAAGCCGTTTTGGGAAAACCAGGTCCAAAGTTAAAATCCAAGGGCTGAAAACTAAAAGCGAAGAGGATGGGATTAGGACATTGACAAGTCAATTAACTAGTCATGGAGAGTGTTGTGGGGCAAGTCAGTGATGCTTCTCAGGACTCCAAAGCAATCTCACCCGGAGAATGGTGGTGAGCTGCTGTCCAGAGGCTAGAGTAGGAGAAAGGGCTACTGTTATACGTGCACTTTTACGACAGGTAATATTACCAGTATTTTACATATATTAGCTCCCCATCAAAACCCTAGTATGGTAACTATTTGCTGATTCTACAGATGAGGGGCTGAAGCTTGGTGCAGTTAAGTAATAAGGAAGTTCAGCACCAGCTAGGAAATGGCAGGACAACCTTAATCTGGGACTGCCCAGCCACACACCCCACTCTATGGCCCTGCTGGAGAAAGATAAAGGGCTCCCCCTTCCCATGCAATACACATTCTGTTTAAGTAAAGAAAGAATGTACTGCAAGTTTTGAAATGTTGAAATGGCCTCCTGAGGGAAGAGGCTGAGGAATCGTCTTCTTTGGACGTCTATTAAACCCAGATTGCTTATCATCCTTGTCTGGTATGACTTCAGTGTGGTCCTTCCCCAAGGTGAAAAGAAAGACAAAATGATTTCTCAAGGTCCTTTCTAGGTTTCTCCATCAAAGGCAAGCTCTACATCCATGCAAGGCAAAATGGTAGTGACATGTCAAGCCTGGTCACCCTGCTTTCCCTCCCCAACTCCATGCTGAGTGCTTTGACTGAAGTAATGTCCAGACTTTCTGGAAAAACCAGTCATTCAGATTATAGGCTCTGCTGGCCATTTTCCCACAACCAGGGAGGAGACCCAACTCTATTCCAGCTTGTGCCCAACCAAAGGAACACCATTCCAATGAATCTATTATCTAATTTGGTGGCTGTACATCCAATGTTTCAGAACTACACATTGGGACCAAACTGGCATAAATATGGAACACAGTTAGAAAATAGGAATGTCTTCTCAAATGCTGGCTACCAAGTGTATCAGTTAGGATTGCATTTATCTGTGAGCACCAGAAAATCTAGTTCCTATCACATGTAATGGGTTTATTTTTGTCACATAACAAGAAGGAAAGGTAGATGATCCAAGGATGATGTAGCTGCGTCATCAGGAAGCCACACTCCTTCTGTCTCCCTGCTTCACTAGTGTTGGTTGGCATGTGGCTTTCATCCTCATGGTGGCAAGACAGCTGCTGTAGCTCCAGGCACATACATTGAGTTTATATTCCAGGCAGGAAGGCAAAAACCTTGTTGTCAAACTATGCCCTTTTAATTGGAAAAGGAAACCCTCTTCCCGTACTTTCCATGTACTCCCACACTCCTTGCTACAAGGAGATCTGGAAGTTTGTGTGTTGTTTGTGTATTCTGTCTTTAATGTAGAAAAAGTCAGGGGGGAATGAATTGGGATGGGTTTTGAGAGAGTCAGACCCACAGTATTTGTCAAAATATTCCATAAACTCTTATTTCTTAAAGCAATGAATTTGGAATTTGATACATAAATAAGGGTTATATTACATAAACACTTTCCAGTTGCATCTATTTTGCTACTTAATTGTTAACATAAAAATATTTTTAAAACAGGTGACAAGGGGCAGGTAGGGGCAGGATTCTATCCAAATTACCCCAAAGTAGGAAGAAGAAATGGATTTGGGTGTCAGATCAAGGTCTGTATTCTGATTCATATCTAATTAGGTACGGGATATCTGCAGGCCTTCATTTATTTATATTTAAACTCGGGGTAATAGTAACCACCAACAGAATTACTTTAGAATTAAATAAGATACATAAGTTTATAAATAATATATCATATAAAGAGTCTGGCACATAACAAGCATTCAAAAAATGATAGTTCTAGGGGTGCCTGGGTGGCTCAGTCAGTTAAGCATCTGACTGGCTCAGGTCATGATCTCGCAGTCCGTGAGTTCGAGCTCCACGTCAGCCATGTGCTGACAGCTCAGAGCTTAGAGCCTGCTTCCGATTCTGTGTCTCCCTCTCTCTCTGCCCATCCGCCACTCATGTTCTGTCTCTCTCTCTCTCTCTCTCTCTCTCTCTCTCTCTCTCTCTCAGATATTAAAAAATAAATAGATAAAACATCAAGAAATGATAGTTCTCTCCTGCTTTGCACCTTTTATTCAGCAAGTGGATAAACCTTCATGAGCTAACAGTAGAAAAATCAACTTTTTGATTGCAAGAAATGAGAACAAATCCACTGAACAGTGTGTAGGCTTGCTGTATCAGTGCACGCCAAGATTCTTTCATGTTGGGCTTCATCACATTATCTTAGCAAACCAGACAAAAATGTCCAACTGATTTTGTTTTCTAAACTGCATCATACACTTCAAAGTGCCATCTGCTTGTAACTTGTTACAAAACAGAGTCAACAGAGCCATTTGGTGACATTTGAAAAAGTGACCAGTGTTTGTTATCAAGGGACATAATTCCTAGAATTTGTGCAATTTGTTCTGTGCTGTTGGGATGCGAAGTAAAGCCTGTACAGACTCTCAGCTGTTTCGATACATTATCCTCATCTTAATCCCTGGAGCCAGGTCTTAAATTGTATTTCTTTCCATTTTGATTATCTCCCCATGTCACTCTAACCTTTGCAGTCAAAGGTGGATATTAAAGGCTTATCACTTCATAGTCATCATTGCAGAATTAAAAAGAGGAGATGAAACAAACCAAAAAATGTCCACAGCTTTGCCAAGTCCAAATCTATCCATCAGCCAAAATCTCATTTCTGCACTATGATCAGGTGAAAAATATGATAGAAAGCAGTTCAAAGTCATTGGCTCTTGTTCACACATGAGTGAACCATTTAAAGTGACCTTTAGCCAGCCATTTAACTTTATTCTCTCTGTCCTTACCTGGAAAAATTAATGAACATATCCATCCCTCCTATCTCATTGTTTGATATGAAGATCACTGAGATAATATACTAGATGTACCATTCAAAATAACATGATCTACTCAAGCCTGTTTTGGTGTTTCCTATCTATTATAGTACAGTTTGTAGAACATTGTAGTGAATAATGAATTACATGAACTTCTCAGGTTCATCTTTAGTTTCTCACCATATTTTCACAGCCAAACTTTCTTGACAAGAGGCCACTGCTCTTCTCTCACTCTCTCTTCCATACCTCAGTCGGAATTTAACCAATTCAATCATATTTTCCTGACCCGAATGAACCCAAATTCATTTTGCGTTCCTTGAACCTATACTTATTTATTGGATCAAAAGTGATCCAAACAGGCAAAAATCCCTGCCCTCCTTGAGATTGCATTTCTGTCCTCTGGCTTCACCAGCCTAGGCATACTTGATAAGGACACCTCAAAGTCAACAGTCCAATGTCATGCTCTCTCCTCTCACTGAGATCCTTCCCCCCAAGTGTTTCTATGCTGTGCTCACATGTGCTCATGAATTCCTATGCAGAAGTCACCATAAATCATGGTCCAAATCATAGTCTGTGCAAATTACAGTCCTTAATGGAGTTCATCTTGAGAATGGTAACATTCAAATAATAGATGCAGTCTCTTGTTTTCACAAAGTTGATGATCTTCATGCAGCCAGAATGTTGCTAAGCTCTGGGCAGAGATGGAGAGAAAGTCTCTTTCCCATAGTGAGTCACCTGGCTCCAAAATAATTGTGCTTGTATCCAGAGACTCAAATTTTTACTGGAAACATCTTCCTGAGAAGGTTCCCTGGAAACATTTCTTTCAACATCTGACATTAACAACTCTCTCCATAAAGGCTTAAAACTAGTCACTGGGCAGGGAATAGAAACTATTTATGCCCTCTATTGTCCATATATATCCCCCCATTCAGATACATGTGCACACAGATCCCCATACCTCTCACCCGTAATGGCCAATTTCTAACTTCTAGTTGGCCTTAGGTAGAACACTCTAGAAATCAGTGAAATCTGGGCAATCTAGCTAAGCAGTTGTCCCTTCAAATTAGTGTAGCTTGGAAATAGTTATTCCCAACTGCTGTCAAGCACAGAATGGCCAGGCACACCTGAATGCCTTCAGATAGTGGCTTTTGAAGGACTCTTGGAAAAAGCTGGTTTGCTTTCTTCATGCTTTATTGCTCCTGTAAGTTGACTTTAACCTATCAACTCTACGTTTCTTGGAATAACAGAGAAGTATGGTGGTTAGAAGTAGTTAGAGCCAAGTCAAAGTTATTCCAGTGTGGGAAAGACTTGAACGTTTGTACAGACTGAGAGCAGTCGGCCAGTGGTGAAGTCAAAGATACTAGAAAATGACAGGTTACTGAGCCAGGTAGTCTAGGAGAGGCAAGAGGTAGGTTGGAACAATCTCCAGGGGTAGGGCTTGGTTTTGAATAAGCATGGGTCTTGCCTCACACCAATGTTCATTAAGACCAACGGGAAGCAAATGAGAATGGATGGGAATGTGGATAAATTAGGTATGGTAGAAAATTTGAGGGGCGCCTGGGTGGCTTAGTCGGTTAAGCGTCCGACTTTCGCTTAGGTCATGATCTCGCGGTTCGTGCGTTCGAGCCCCGCGTCGGGCTCTGTGCTGACTGCCAGCTCAGAGCCTGGAGCCTATTTCAGAGTCTGTGTATCCCTCTTTCTCTGACCCTCCCCTGCTCACGATGTCTCTCTCTCTCTCCTAGAAATAAATAAAAATTTTTAAAAAAAAGGAAAATTTGAGAGGATGCTGATCATGCTCTCTGTTTTTCTCTAGGATATTGGAAAAGGGATCATTGCTTAAGATAAAGGCAGCAAACTGATTAAATGTGTACTGCAAGTACCCAGGCCAGTTCTTGTCATGGAGAAAGCACTAGAAACAAATTATATTTACTTCTTTTCCCCTTGACAGATTAAAATCTATGGCAAATGTTTATCTACAAAAGACATCATATAAAAATAGCCACCCATGACATCAGCCATATATTTTGCATTTTAAGTGAAACACATGAGTCTTCCTGAAACTTTTATTCTAAATCCTGAAACATAATGGCCTCTCTAAACTCATCTCAGCTTTCAAACAACTTGGCTCAAGTGCAGACTGTCAGAGAAGCCCTCTGACCACACATATTCTCTTTCTGTGACCCATGAGCCTGGAGAATGCTCTGGAACCTTGCCAGCAAAGAGGTGTGTGGAGGAAGAAAGCTGAACTCTTGGAGCTTTTGATTTCAGTGCTGTAAAAATGGTTCCAGACATGACAAATGGGAGGGAGATAATCTAAAACATGGACCATTTCCATGTTTGCCCTTTGAAGATTTTAATAAGCATCAGCTTTTTTTGGGCCAAATCAGGTTCTCAGCTTCCAAATGTTTCAGATTTAGACTGCCTTTCTTTGATTATTTGAAATCATAAGGGTCAGTTTGGGGAGGTTTCATGCTCAGACTCGAGGGCAGCTGGCAGACAGACACACAGGTTGTGGCCTATGAGGGGAGCAGATGTTCTTCTTCCCCTCACTCTACCACCCTCACCCATAACAGGATGGGGAGGAGCACAGATGTGGATGGACCAGGTCCAGATTTAGCCAGGTTTCAAGGCTCCCAAAAGAAGAATTACCTTGTGAGAACAAAAGTTAAGAGTTTGAGATTTCTAGAACACTAGTTCTCTCTCTCTCTCTCTCTCTGTCTCCCTCTGTCTCTATCTCTGTCTCTGTCTCTGTCTCTCTCTCCTCTCTTGTAACTACTGGTCTTTTTGGCTTGTCCATTAAGATTCTTATTGTCCACAAGACTGGTATAGTCATAGATAGCCAGGATTAAGAATCCACAGAGTGCTTGGCACTATCCTAGACACTCAAGACAGGGTCGCTACCAAAACAGATGAACTCCTTCCTCTAGATCTTACAGGCCACTTGAGGATTGGACAGACAGACAAAGACAATAAAAGATGTGCCTGTCAGGAGGTGATGAAGTCAATGAAGAGGGAAGTATGTAAGAGAGAGGCAGATGTACTGCTTTAGAAAGGGGATGTGCTGCTTTAGAAAGGTGGGTCAGGCAATAGCCAAAGTAAGGAAAGAGCCCAAATGTCTATTGACAGATGAATGGATAAAGAAGTTGTGGTGTATGTGAGATTCACATATATATGAATATTCATATTTACGTAAATATATTCATATATATGTGAATATTAGTGATCAAAAAGAATGAAATTTTGCCATTTGCAACAACGTGGATGGAAGTAGAATGTATCATGCTAAGAGAAATTAGTCAGAGAGACACGAATATATGACTTCACTCATATGTGGAATTTAAGATACAAAACAGAGAAACATAAGGGAAAAGAAGGGAAACAAAAATAATATAAAAGTGGAGGGGGACAAAACATAAGAGACTTTTAAGTATAGAGAACAAACTGAGGGTTGCTGGAGAGGTTGTGGGTAGGGGGATGGGCTAAATGGGTGAGGAGCATTAAGGAAGACACTTCTTGGGATGAGCACTGGGGGTTCTTTACATAGGGGCTGAATCACTGGATTCTACTCCTAAAATCTTTATTGAACTATAGGCTAATGACTTGGATGTAAATTAAAAATAGTACATAATAAATAGATAAATAAAATAAACCCAGAGAAAAAAAGAAAGAAAGGTGGATCAGGAAAGGCTAGAGCCACAGAAAGCCAACATCTGAGCAGAGACTGAAAGGTAGAGAAATGAGTGCCACCAGCATCTAGGTGAAGATCACTGTGGGATGAGGAGTAACAAGTTGGAAGAAAGGTGTGATTGGTGGTGCTTGATTCATTCCAGACATAGGAGGATGCCAGGTGGCTGGAATGAAGTGAATGATGAGGGATGTGAGGTCAGAAGAGAATGAGGATCAAGCCCATCTAAGACCATGCGAGGGCCTTAAGATTTACCTCCAGGGATGCGGGAAGCTATTGCAGGGTTTTGAGAATGAGAGTGACTGACAGGCTCTGATTAACATTCTAAGACCAATCTAAGATTGCTCTTTGGAAAATGGACTGTTGGGTGGATTCTATCATCCCTGCTCCAGCTCTCAGCAGACTTACCAGACTTATTGTTATTTAAACAATAGCAGGCTCTTTTTTATAAAGAATTCAGAGACCATGATAAAGTGGACATGCATAAAAAGTCTGACAACAATCCACCTCACAGCTTATATTTTACATTGCATTGTTCTGTTTGAGGGCAAACTAACCCCATTGTAGCACAGTAAAACAATGTAATTAATTTGGTTAAGGACATTTCTATTTGTGGCATTTTATTTTACCAGCCAGAAAGCTCAAATACCAGACAGCTTTGTTCAAAACTAGACCTGAAAGCCAAAGAAAAACTGTCTGTTGCCTTTATTTTCCCTGGACCTGTCTTTCCTGGCCATCAGAGTGATAACCTCCACAGAATGCAGGAAGGATGTTTGCATCCCAGCCCCACTCACTAGGATTCTGGGGTCCTACTTGGGCATTTGTGACCAAAGCTCTAGCTGTAACCAGATGCTCCTTTGACTGGTTTATCTCTTGTGCACAGGACTCTTTAGAGGGTTGGGAGTGGGGGTGCCAGGCTAATACAGAAACTAGCTAATTGAAGACTTAGATATGATAAGACATGGATCCCAATCAAATACTGTTTCTCATCATTAGTAGCTTTTATTTATCTTCTCATCAATAAATACCTGTCCCTTAATATGCCCAGCTGCTGTTCTAGATGCTCAGGACTCAGCAACAAAAGAACAAACAAAATACCTGCCTTCGTGGAGGAAGAAAGATGATACCAAAATAAATAAAAAACATAGTATGTTCTATAATAATACATGTAATGGGCCTAAACAAAAAACAAAGAAGAGTGTATGGAATGGTTGAATTTGTAATTTTGAGAAGAACGGTTGGAGAGACCTCACTGGGAAAGCGAAATTTGAGTATAGGCTTGAAGTGGTGATCCAGCAAGGTGATGACAGATACAGATATAGGTGTAGTTATAGGTATAAATAGAGATACATATATAGATACAGATGTAGGTGTAGATATACATATATGTGTACATATACACATATGGTGGAGACAGTGAGGAAGGGTGAGATGCTTGATACAGCACTTAAGGAGAGCCACAGTGAGTTGTCTCCAATGTCAGATTCATGGGAAAGAGGAGTATCAAGGGGAATTCAAGGTATTTGGTTTGAGCATTGGAAAAAAATTGTTACCAATTGGATGAGGAAGAATATGGCATCAGGGTGGGAGGAAGACATCAGGAGCTCGATGCTAGCAATACTGGGTTCATGTTCCTTAGAGACACTCATGTGTAGATGTCTAGTTGGTGAGTTTGAAGTTCAGAAGGAAGGTCTAGGCTACAAATAGATGTTTCAAGGCATGTGATTGGATGGGATAACAAGGGAAAGAGGGTCAGTACAGATAAAGAAGCGATCTGAGGATTGAGCCTGGGCTTCAAAAATTTACATATTAGGAAGAGGATAGGAATCCAAGAAAGGAGACAATGAAAAGGAAAAGGAGTAAGAGAAAAAAACTAGAGACAGTAGCTTCTCGTGGATGAGTGAAGGAGTAAGTAGAACAATAGGTGAAGTACCAAGAGGACTAAGGAGTGATCACTGCCATAAACTTGTGGGAGTGGCTGATGGCCTTGAACAGGTTGCTTGCATTGGAGCAGTCGGATGGAAACCCAATGGGGCAGGTCTGAAAAATGGGGGGAGGGAATGAAACTGCAGAGAGACTTCATTCAAAGACTTTGCTATAAAAGGCAGCAGCAAAATGAGGCACTGACTTGAGAGAGAAGTGTTTGGAAAAGGTAACATATTAGTACTGTTTATAGTATATGTAACAATACAGATTTGTACACAAACATAATTTACTTTATAAGTACTGTTTCTATACATTACTTTATTACTATACATGTATATATAATTTCCATATTTACATGTATAATATGTATATATGTAATCTCTAGATATACACTATTACACAACTAGAGAGAGAGAGAGAGAGCAATAGAAAGAAGGAAAGAAATGACCTTTAGAGTGTGCAAGACAGAGAGGAGACTTGCTGGAGTGATGTCATTGAGAAGACAAGAGGGAAAGGGAGAGGGAATGACCTCCAGTGCACAGGAGGTAGGCTGGCCTGGGACAGAGGCACAAATGACAAGAGAGTGGCAGAGCATACCCGCATGATACAACACAAAAGGGGGTATCAGTATGGTGGTGGGAGCTTCTATGTCTTCTGATTTCCTCTATTTTCTGAATAAAATGGAAAATAAGGTCATTCATTGAGGGTAACCATGGAAGAAGAGGTGTCAGAGATTTAAAAAGAGAAGACAGGTATGAAATAGTTATAAAGGAAAGTGGGATGGTTAATGAAATGAGAAAATTGAGTATCACTGATAAGCAGCATTAATCAAGGACCCTTCTGAGGTGAACAATCACATTTGGAGATGCAGGGCAGTCAGCTGGTGGTGCATTTTTCTCTAGTGCCTCTAAGCCAAAGTGGTGGTTTAGCTAAATAAGGTTCAATAAAGCAAAAGAGAGGCCAAGGAGTCAAAGGTTTATTCCAGAGAGTAATTGTCATAGAATCTAAACAGGGTAAGAAAGGAGGTGAAGACTTGAATAGGGTAAAGAATAAAAATGGCAGCATCCAAGTAGAATTAAGCAGTGGTGGGATTTGGGACACTGGATGGAGTCCCAAAAAAGAAGTGGCAGTAGGACAGGGGGAAGCATGAAGCTCAGTTTATGAAGATACCGCAGTTATAGGTAGTGATAAGTTCTCCATATGATCACGTGAGTAAGACACTGAGATTGGGTGGGAAACGAAACCACCGGAAGAAAACAAGGAACTGTGAGGCCAGAGTATGTGGCAGATTTTCTAAGGAGACACTGGAATCACCTAGAATCAGGACAGTAATGTCAGAGAGAGTGACAGACAGAGGCCAGGAGCTGAGACCTCCAAAATATGAGGAGAGTGAAGTAAATTAGGAGATGAAATCAACCAGGAAGACCGGTGGGCATCATGGACTGATGACATGAGATTCCACCCTAGAGGAATATAAGGAGGCAGAGAGATGAACTGTCTAGAAATGGCAAGGAGGAGCAAAGAGGTCCCATCCACGTCCACACCCAGTGGAATGACAACTGAGCAGTAAACATCCACTGCATGAGCCTGCTACAGGAACAGAGGCCCCTCAGGGGACAGCCAATCTGCAGTCAGAACAAGAAGGTGCAGTAACATTCAGAAAGGAGGGTGAGGATACAGGGCACTTTGCTGATGAGCGACCTTGTGTTCTAAGAGGCACCAGAAAAGGAAGGGGCGGGAGATGGGTCAGGAAAGGGGCCATGGTATTGAGAGTCCACAAGATGAGCGATGGTCTGGGGTCCAGAAGGACATGAACTGGGATAAAGGGAGTGATAAGACTCCCCTTGTCTCAAGGTCGAGAGTGGTGGCTGGTCTGTAAGTGGCAGGAAGGACCAAGGTGGGCTCTACAGGAACCATGGCAGGTTTATGGAGGTTTGAAGATGGGACAGTGAAGAGTCTTGTCTGAAGCACCCAGAAAGTTTTGGGGTGTTTTCCTTGCTCCCCATAACGATTTTCATGAAGTCTCTTGTGTAGCCCAGGTGCATTGATACTCCTGGATTCTAATAAGTGAGACGGCGGGAGGGCAGAAATGAGGTTGCGGTGGTCAGCAGGGACAGGTTATGGAGCACTGTGCATCATTTTAAAGACTTGGGCCTTTATCCAGCAGACCAAGGTTCTTAATCTTTGTAATATGACCGGGGCCCCTTGAAACTCTAGAGATTGGGGTCTTACCTCCACTCCCACATAGCCCTGCACACCCACTCTGCCTACCATTTCAGGGACTTAAAGATTTGTCATTTGTGTATGTCAGTGTTCAACCAAAGAACCAGAACCAGGAGGAGATAATATATATTAATCAATGTATGGCAAGCAATCAGATTATGCAATGGTGAAGATTGTCTGGAGACTCTGAAATCTGTAGGGGACACCTCTCGTTAGGACATACTAGGACTTTTAGGCATGAGCAGGTGCTGTAGTGTGTAGGTAGAATGTCTTCTTTATCAGGGAAGCTTCAGCTCTGCTCCTGAGATCTTTTAATTGACTAAATCATGCCCACCAGATTACTTAGAAAAACCTCCTCTACTTAAAGTCAACTGGTGGGGTGCCTGGGTGGCTCAGTCAGTTAAGCATCCTACTTCTGCTCAGGTCATGATCTCACAGATAGTGATTACGAGTCCCGCATTGGGCTCTGTACTAACAGCCCAGAGCCTGGAGCCTGCTTCAGGTTCTGTGTCTCCTTCTCTCTCTCGGCTCCTTCCCCACTCATACTTTCTCTCTCCTTCAAAAATAAATAAACATTTAAAAGAATTTTTTTTAATGAAAAATAAAAAAAAACAAAGTCAACTGGTAATGGATTCTAATCATCTCTACAAAATACCTTCACAACAAAACCCAGATAAATGTTTAATGAAGAATAGGGGACTGGAGCCTAGCAAAGTTGAAGCATAGAACTGACCATGACATTAGTGTATTCCCTAAAATTTACAGATCCATGGCTGGGGGCTCCTTTTCTGAGCAACCAGGAATCTGTGAGGGAAGAGGAGGTAGATGGTCCACCTTGTAGTTCAGAAAGATCAGATCTCCATGCTTAAGTGGTAAAAATTCTTAGTAAAGAATTTGAGTAAACAGTACTAAAAATAAAATATGACTTTCTCCAGTGCAAATCCATGTGAACTACAGTTGGTCTCAGTGGGAAATCAAGCAAGTTGGAAAGAACCCCAAAGAAAAGTTATTCCAAATTTCCCTGGATATCTCAAGAAAGGGAGTAAATGAGTCCAGTACACAGAATTTTAAAGTAATCGTTCAAAATTATTAATAACTATCCCATCCTCCACTAAATTCATGCTTACTGAATTGATAAATATTTATGGGCACCTAATACATGCCCAACATCCCAAGGAAAAAGGAAAAAAATAATTAGCCACAGTCCCCCTCACCCTCTGCCAAGAAGCAGTCTATTTGTGGGGGTCTGTCAGTTAATGCTCTTTCAACTGAAAGTGACAGAACACCTAACTCAAGATGCTTCAAAGAAAGAAATGGGGAGGGGATTTCTTTCAAAAAAAATTTTTTATGTATTTTTTTTATTTTGAGAGACAGAGAGCAAGAGGGGGGGAGGGTCAGAGAGAGAGGGAGACACAGAATCTGAAGCAGGCTCCAGGCTCCGAGCCATAAGCACAAAGCCCGATGGGGGCTCGAACCCACGGACTGTGGGATCATGACCTGGGCCAAAGTCGGATGCTTAACCAACTGAGCCACCCAGGTGCCCCGGAGAGGGAATTTCTTAATGCATAGAACTAAAGTCTGGAGGATATAGGGGCGCCTAGGTGGCTCAGTTGGTTAAGCATCCGACTTCGGCTCAGGTCATGATCTCACGGTTTGTGGGTTCAAGCCCCGCATCGGGCTCTGTGCTGACAGTTAGCTCAGAGCCTGGAGCTTGTTTCAGATTCTGTGTCTCCCTCTCTCTCTGACCCTCCCGTGTTCATTCTCTCTCTCTCTCTCTCTCTCTCTCTCTCACAGAAATAAATAAAAAACATTAAAAAAAATTTAAATCTGGAGTAGATATTCTGGCTTCAGGTTCTGTTGGATCCAGTTACTCTAAGGAGATGCCCTGAACTCTGCCTTCCCACATCTCTTGGCTCTGCTTTTCTGAGTTGACTTCACTGTCAGTCTAGTCTCTCCTTGAATTGGCAGAGAGGGTCACCAACAGCTACAGGCCTCCACCCTGAGCTACAGCTCAGGAATCCCAGCAGAACAGTCCCAACATTGAGTGGATGAATGAATGGTTGTGACCAGTCTAATGTCACACCCTGGAGAGGCTGGAGCATGTGTAGGAAGACCTCACATGAACCACAAGTTCTGAGGTAAGGAAAGAAAAATAAAATAAAATAAAAAAGGTCCCCAGAGGAAAATCAAGAGACTATTCCAGAAGAAGGAATAGATGGGACGCCTGGGTGTCTCAGTTGGTTAAGAGTCTGACTTCGTATCAGAAGAAGGAATGGGTGTTGGGTAAACAACAAAAGTCAAGGTCCTCTACAGGAACATCATCGCAACTCAAGGTCCAGAAACTAGTGCAAGTCAGAACAGAGCTGGGAATTTCATCGGGCTCCCTGTCCTAACCATAAGGCTGTTCCCTCATCTCTAAAGGGCAGCTAATAACAACAAACTCACTATGTCTCACAAATACAAGCATTTTTATTTTTTTTTCATTTTTTTATTTTTATTTTTTTATAGTTTATTGTCAAGTTGGTTTACATATAACACCCAATGCTCACCCCAACAAGTGCCCTCCTCCATGCCCATCACCCCCCTTCCCCTCTCCCCCACTCCCATCAGCCCTCAGTTTGTTCTCAGCATTCAAGATCTCTCATGGTTTGCCTCCGTCCCTCTCCCCCACTATTTCTCCCCTTCTTCTCCCCCATGGTCCTCCATTAAGTCCCTCCTAATCCACCTATATGTGCAAACATATGGTATCTGTCTTTCTCTGCCTGACTTATTTCGCTCAGCATAACACCCTCATCCATGTTGTCCATCCATGTTGCTACACATGGCCAGATTTCATTCTTTCTCATTGTCATGTAGTATTCCATCGTATAGATAAACCACAACTTCTTGATCCATTCGTCCGTTGATAGACACTTAGGCTCTTTCCATGTTTTGGCTATTGTTGAGAGTGCTGCTATGAACATTGGGGTACATGTGCCCCTATGCATCAGCACTCCTGTATCCCTTGGGTAAATTCTTAGCAGTGCTATTGCTGGGTCATAGGGGAGTTCTATTACTAATTTTCTGAGGAACCTCCGCACTGTTTTCCAGAGGGGCTGCACCAGTTTACATTCCCACCAACAGTGTAGGAGGGTGCCCGTTTCTCCACATCCTCACCAGCATCTATATTCTCCGGGTTTGCTCATTTTAGCCACTCTGACTAGCTTGAGGTGGTGTCTCAGTGTGGTTTTGATTTGTATTTCCCTGACGATGAGGGACGCAGAGCGTCGTTTCATGTGTCTGTTGGCCATCTGGATGTCCTCTTCGGAGAAGTGTCAAATAAGATATTTGCAAATATACCTTATAAATAATAAACATTATATATTTAAAAAGATACGATGATAGCTTTACTGCTGAGGTAAGGCTTGGTTTGTGTTGAAGAAAGGGGGAACCAGGAAGAAAGAGAACAAGGAAGAAGTACCACTACTGGGACAAAGTTACAAGTTAAGAGATTTGTTCTAGAGATAATTAATCAATGTAGTAAACATAGTAGTTAACATAGTCTTAGTTTGTATTCAGAAGTCCCATCTGCAAGAACGAATTAAAGTAATAGTCATGAGAATACAGACTTGTTCTTTACTGGCTGTGTGACTTTGGGAAAGTTTTTTAACTTCTCACTGTTTCCTCATCTGTAAAATGCCATAATAATAGTACCAACCTCATACCGCAATGTTCATAGCAGCACTTTCAACAATAGCCACATCATGGAAAGAGCCTAAATGTCCATCAATTGATGAACGGACCAAGAAGATGTGGTTTATCTATACAATGGAATACTACATGGCAATGAGGAAGAATGAAATCTGGCCATGTGTAGCAAGATAGATGGACCTCGAGGGTGTTATGCTGAGCGAAATAAGTCAGGCAGAGAAAGAGATACCATATGTTTTCACTCATATATGGAACAGGAGAAACTTAACAGAGAACCATGGGGGAGGGAAAGGGGAAAGAATAGTTAAGGAGAGGGAGGGAGGCAAACCATAAGAGACTCTTAAATACTGAGAACAAACTGAGGATTGGTGGGGGAGAAGGAAAAAGAGGTGATGGGCATGAAGGAGGGCACTTGTTGGGAGGAGCACTGGGTGTTATATGGAAACCAACTTGATACTAAACTATAAAAGAAAAAAAATCAAAGACACCTAAAGCTATTATAAAGGTACAATTTTATAGCCCATCATTCTTGCATCTTGCCAAGAAGGTTGGAAGGAATTTTTCATGAACAGAATTCCAGGATAACTCCCATAGCCGAATAATCTCAAGTCCTGTGATAGGACCAAAAAATAAATGCTTCTTGCAGATTAAAAAAAAAATTTAGTACCGACCTCATGGAATAATTGTGACAATTACATCTGTTAATGTTGGTAAAGTGCTGGGCAGAAACTAAGTGTTCTACAAATATTAACTATTGGTATTAGTCCTCAGAACCGCCTAGATTGGTAGGTCTTCATATCACCATTTTTCTGTGTTAAAAAACTGATGCATAAAACAATTCAGTAGATAAGGTAGGATTTGAACCCCAGTCTGACTGACTCAGAATTTCATGCTCTCCCTTTTGCAACAAAGACTTCATAAATCTAGGCAGGCAGGGAGGGAGGTAAGGAGACAGAGAAGGAGGGAGGGAGAAAAAAGCATTCATGAGTATCCAGATCCTTAACCTGAATTTACTTTAACAACAGTTAACCAGATATTCTAGAATATTCCTTTAGCTCTGGATTGATTGATATTAATTTAAATGGTTTTGTCTGGGAAAGTTTTGGCCAGTGCAATAAGTAACAATTTTAGAAAAGTGCCTTAGACACCAAGCTGAATTTAAGTGTTCTTCTACGGAAATTCCCAAACTCCCAAGTTTCTATGGAAACTTGAATCCATTTCCTGCCAGGGAACTGAGGTGGCACATTCATCTGCCTCACAGTCCATACCTGTGTCTATCTAGAACTCTCACCCGACATCCCTCATTCTCTCCTCCACACAGCAGCAGAGTGGATACAATATCATCACACCCCCACAGCACAGATGAGGAGAGATTGGCAGAGCCATTTGTGAACCTCACAATCTAAGCCCTGTGCTCCTGCAGCTAGCCAGTGCTGGCATCTGTCTGGGGGGAGCGGCCCCAGCCCCAAGGCCTCGGCCCCTCCCATCACCCTGCACAGCCCCAAGGCACATCCTTGTCCATCCAGGGCCTTTTGGGAAAACCCGGCCTCAGCCCTTCCTCAGAGAACAGAGCTGAGTGATACCAGAAGGTTCCCAGTCACCTGCAAGGCAGAGCACAGGGCTTAAGGAAAGAGACATTAGAGCCAGATATTCCTTGGGGGTCCTCTTTGCTTTCTGTGGGCCTATTTCCTTTCACTATCACCTAACAGTAAACAGCATAATTACCATCTCAAAAGAGCACCAGCAGGTTTTTCAAGAGGGATTTGAGTGAAGTGTAAGTGTAGGAGTGAGAATAACCAGGAAAATAGGCGCACGCCAAACCCTGGAGATTTTGCTATCCCCCAACAAGGAAGTAATCATAACAATTGCAATAAAAGCCCAGAAAGAGACTGTGAGCTTGTCTGGAAGACACAGCCCCCTAACTGAGAAACAAAGCATCCAACACTTCTCCCTCGAGGCGGTCTGCACAACCCTCCCTTGTGGTCAGAACCCACAGTGCCTGAGCTGCTGGAGAATAAAAACACATTCTAGGTCAGCAGTTCCCAGCCCTGGCCTTTCTCAAAACCTCCTGGGAGCAGGTTATGAGGCAAACTCTTAGTCCTTAAACCTAAAGATCTTGATTCTGAACATGTAGGGTGGTGCGTGGACATGTGTGGTTTAAGAGGATTCCCTGGAAATTTTTGGTTTAAAAACCACCACTCCAGGGGCACCTGGGTGGCTCAGTCGGTTAAGCATCCGACTTCAGTTCAGGTCATGATCTCGAGGTCTGTGAGTTCAAGCCCCAAGTCGGGCCCTGTGCTGACAGCTCAGGGCCTGGAGCCTGCTTCAGAATATGTGGTTTCCTCTCTCTCTGTCATTCCCCTGTTCCTGCTCTGTCTCTCAAAAAATAAATATATGTTTAAAAAAAATAATTTAAGAAAAACACCATTCCAGTTAACTTCCTTGCTGTGTGGCCTGGGCCAAGGGAGGTTACCTTTCTGAGCCCGTTTTCTCAACTTTAAAATAAGGCAAACCACCTCTTCCATAGGGTGGTTGTGAAGAGCCAGACAATGTGAGAACACTAGCAATAAGCAGGGCTGTTCACAGTAAACACATATACTCATTGAGGACTTGCTATGTGCCGGGCTCTGTCCTAAACATGGGGGATATAGTGAATGAACAAAACAGAAACTTAGTATGCACCTGGACCTTCCAAACATAAGCCAGTGACTACTCCTTATCTCATCACTCAGGGAGAAAATAGAGCAAGGTGGGGGGCACAGGGCTAAGGTGGGGGAAGTTATATAGCAGGTAAAAAGGGGTCAGATGTGTGATGTTTAAGCAGGACCCTGAAGGAGGTGAGGGCCCAAGCCTATGCTTGTCTAAAATATAAGCATTCCAGGCAGACAAACAGTCCTGTGCAAAGGCCCTGGGGTCCGCATATGTTTGGAATATTTGAGGAACAGTGAGACATGTAAGATAATGTGGCTGAGGTAGAGGTAATGACAGGAGCTGAGGTCAGAGAAAAATCCAAGGATAGTGGAGGGCCTCATCAGCAGCTGTAGCTCTACAGTGAGCTCTCTAGAAATAGTAGTTAAGTCGGCACAAAATTAAAGACAGCCTAAATATACATCAAGAGGAAAAGGCCTAAATAAGTCATAGTCTACTCATACCAAGGAACTCTGGCCAGAGACAGACATTCACCAACTATTGTTGAGTGAGGAAGCATGTTGCAGAAAAGAGATCTGTTTGGATCTCATTTTTGAAAGAAACTTATCTCGATATGTATACATGTCTGTACAGAGTAAAACAAGTGTGGAAAGATGTGCACAGAAATCATTAGTAGGCATCTTTGAGGATCAGGAATGAAAGGAGGCAATTTATGGAGAGCGACCCTCACATTTAGCTTCATATCCTCCCATATCATGTTCAATTTTTTGCAACAAATATATTTATTTTATAATTTTCAAAAAATAAACAATATGTATTGGACCCAAATAGAATTGGTATCTACCCTTCCCATTTCAGGGCTCACAGATGAGATAGTGAGGAGTCTTATAGGTTGTGAGGCAAAAGCCTTGGCTCTGGCACTTCCTTACCCAAGGAACCAGACATCTGTCCTCAAGGGGATTCTAATTACTAACAACAATTTGAACACTTCATTTGCTTCCCAAAAGGATTTAAGCAGGACTTTTTTTTTTTTTTTTTTTTTTTTTTTCTAGGAGAGAGAGAGAGAGACAGCGTGAGCAGGGGAGGGTCAGAGAGAGAGAGGGAGACACAGACTCTGAAACAGGCTCCAGGCTCTGAGCTGGCAGTCAGCACAGAGCCCGACGCGGGGCGCGAACCCACGAACCGCGAGATCATGACCTAAGCGAAAGCCGGACGCCTAACCGACTAAGCCACCCAGGCGCCCCAGGACTATCTTAAAATGTACCTGTGGGATTTTAACACAGGGAGGTGACTGATATTACAGAGAGACTGAGACACTGAAAGATCTTTATTACTTCCATTTCCTGAGAGGAAAGGTGTACCAGGACACCCCAGACGACATGAGGAAGCACCTATTATGGTTAGAAGACAGAGGGAGAGAAATAAAACCCTACGCCTGAATCTATGTTGTGTTTTCTACGAGAAAAGTAAGACAGGTCAGAGTATACAGGACTGGCTAGTTTGAATAATTCCAGCAGGCTCTGGGGCATAGGAACTGTCCCCAGGTGTCAGGAAGCTGGCCCTGAGGTGATTTAGGGCAGGAGGAATGAATGTAGACTTAAGATATGAGAATTTGATAAAGGATTTGTTTTGGGGGGGTCTGGGCTCTGGATTGGATTTTGAGTATAAAAGTCATGCCCCCCAAGTAAGCCTTTTTTCATCTCTAAAAATTGGCTAGAAGGAAGCAGTCTCTCTTGGGCAGTGAGGTGGTAAGTGCCAGAGCATCAAGAATATCTAGTATAAGACAACTAGTGAATTTATTAATTGGTCCTGTTATGAATTAATGTCAAATAGATTCATAATCTAAGAAAACACAGAACAGTGACCCATTGAAAAGAGGCCAGTCTCCTGGATCATAACTCAAGACATACCCTGCCAGGAGGCATAGCCGGCTGTGGGTTGAGGGGGGAGACGCACGGGGAGACAGGGCCAAGACTCGGGAATCAAGAGCAGGGTTAATAATTTAAATGACACCGAAAATAACAGCAGAAAATCCTAGAGCTTTCAATGAGCTGAGCCAATACAGAGCACTCTAAAGATATTTACCTCTAATATACCTAATATTACCTCTAATAACCCTTTGAAGCAGGTGTTACAAATCACATTTTACACACAGACAAGAAAACCAAGGTTCAGAGAGGCTAAGCATCTCACCCAAATTCATCCGGCCAGTAAGTGGTGAAAGTGCGGTTTCATCCTCAGTCCATATGATTCCAGATTTAAAGCCTGATTCCTCATAAATGTGAGCTTAAACCTGGGTAGATGCTGATTGTTAAGGAGATGGATTCTGGTGAGTCAGGAGGAAGGAAGAAGCAATGGCGGCTGTCAACACTGGGTTCCCCGGTCAGGGCGTGGCTGCCGGACAATTCCAAGCAGAGCTGCCAAGCAAGACATTTATCGTAACCGAGACTTTCACAAGGATCCCAGGGCAGATGTCATTCCGAGCACAGCCTGGCAGTAGGAATGGGTACGGACTGCCGCTTGAGGGTACCCGGATGTGAAAACTCGGCCACCTGTCCTGCATCCGGGAGCCCCTTAGTCCAGATCCCCACCGAGGTGGCCTGAGTCAGTGCCAGTCAAGTTTGACAATAAGACCGGACAGAGAAGGGCCAGCTGTGGATGGGAGGGGAGTAGTGTGCCTGCAAATGGGAGGGCCCGGAGGCAGACAGGGACTGGCACAGAGGACCATGCATGTAGCAGAGCAGGAGAGGCCCTATCCAAGGTCAAGTGAATCAGCACAGGTGCACACTGATGCTTCTGCGAGCTTCTCATGTTGTGATCTGGGAGGAGTTGAGCAGATCTCTCTCTCTCTCTCTCTCTATTTATTTTTGAGAGGGAGAGAGAGAGAGAGCGCACACCCAAGTTGGGGAGGGGCCGAGAGAGAGGAACACAGAGAATCCGAAGCAGGTTCCAGGGTCCAAGCTGTCAGTACACAGCCCTACATAGGGCTCGAACTCACAAACTATGAGATCATGACTGGAGCTGAAGTCAGACGCTTAATCTACTGAGCCACCCAGGCGCCCCTGAGCAGATCTCTTATATTGGATCTGTATTTACTGAGCACCAACCATGTGCATGACACGGGGAATCATACTTGGGATTTCCCAAAAGCAAACCCAAAGACCAAGACTCAGGGGCAGGTTGTTTTTGTGAATAAAGCAAAAAGTGGGGGGAAGTAAGGAAAGAGATAGTAAAGCAAAAAGGAGAGGAATTATTGAATGGATCAGCACTGGAAGCAGCTAGCTTCCATGCCTCTGGAGATCCCAAGGAACTGTGTAAAACACATTTCACAGTGATCTCATCAAAGATAGGGAGGCTGAGCTTTTATCCACCAACCCACGTCCCTCCTGGGTTGCGGGTAATGCCAGGGGCTTCCCATCTCCAGCACTTGCTGGCAGGTCAAAGGTCCAGTAGTTCCAGAGAAATCCCCCAGGCTGGGAAGCAAAGGCCACGGAGGCAGCTGTCCGTGTGGATGGGGACTTCCCACTGCAGATGCATGCAACTCTGGGGTGAGTTGAGGCCCTGGAGCAGGATAACAATGGTTTCTGATCCACGAAGAGCCTTCACAGACTCTGTGCTTCCATACTGAACTGTTTGCAGTTACAGACACCCCACCTTGGCAACAATCCAGGCCTATGCTCAGGAATTCTCCATCGGATTGGAAACCTCCTAACCAAACTCCTGAGCTGAACTCAGACATTCCTTTCCCCAAAGGTCCTTTGTGACCATCCATCCTTAGGCAACAGTCTGTTTCTGGCATAGTCAGTGGTTAAGCTCACGTACTCCACTGGGCTGGAAATAGAAAGTCATGGCTCTTATCTTCAAGGGGCTCATGGTCCGAAGAACAAGAATATCCCAAAACCTTCTAGGCTATGAACACTCTTGAGTCTTTAAGGCTTCACTTAGAAACATGCTTTCTGAGGGGCGCCTGGGTGGCTCAGTCGGTAAGCGTCCAACTTCAGCTCAGGTCATGATCTCACGGTTCATGGGTTTGAGCCCCGCGTCGGGCTCTGTGCTGACAGCTAGCTCAGAACCTGGAGCCTGATTCAGATTCTATCTCTCCCTCTCTCTCTGACCCTCCCCTGCTCACACTCAGAAATAAATAAAACATTAAAAAAACTTAATAAAAAAAGAAACATGCTTTCTGAAAAATGAAAACAAGCAATATTCTTTAAAATCAGCTTCACTGTAGCTCTTAAATTAATCAGTGGGCACCTAGTAGCCCACCTAACACAGCCCCACCACAACCTGGGAAATCCCCCTCCTGATGCTTGTAACTACCAAGCTCTACTTACAAGAATCCCCAAATCATCCAAACCAATTTTGAAGGTGCCAGACACACAGTGGGGTAGCCATACCATCCCCACCTCCTACTCCTGTGCAGAACACATTCTCAATTAACCCATGAGCTCCTCACAAATCTGGTTGTTTTTGCTTTTTTTTCTCCACCTTGGCTAATGTCATTAATCTACATATTCATTCATTAATTCACCCATTCAGCCAGCAATTTCTTGGGTGCCAGTCATGGGTCAGATGCTGTATTCGGTTCCAGGAATGCCAATAAAAATGAGGCATGGGCGAAGGTAAAAAAGAGCTTAGCGACCATAGACAGGATAGTTATTTTACCCTTCCACACCCAGCTGAAAAATTTTAAACACTTGGGGTACCCAAGAGTTTTAATGAACCCCAGCTAGAATCCATTTCCCAAAACCGACCAGCAAAGCCAGTCATCTTGGGCTTGGGCTTCACACCCAGTACTGGTCTCCCATCAGGTGCCCAGCTCTTTCATTTGCCGTCTAAATATCTTGATCAGACCCAAGCCTGTCCTCCAACACTGATCCTCCCAGCCCTGTGCTTCTAACAGTTGCCCAGGCTCAGGTTTCCTCTGAGGGGTCACCCCAGACTCAGACTTCAGGGCTGAGCTCAGGCATCCTTTGTCCAAAGGCCTTCCATGACCATCCATCCCACGGTAGTTTTCTGGTGCCAATCTCTAGAGGCCCTGGAGATGATGGTTAAATATATGCCCCTGAGTTCACACTGCCTGCAGTTCCCATTCCAACTCTGCTGCTCTGCGACATGGGCCCGTTCCTTCATACCTCTGTGCCTCAGTTTCCTTATCTCTAGAGTGGGGATAGTGATGAGGGTATATGTAGGGCTGATGCATGGATTTAAGGAGATGGCCCACGTACAGATGAAGCCCTGTGCCTGAGCACACAGGTAGCACTCCAATGCTAGCTACTGTAACCTCAGAATATGCACATCTGATTTTAATTGTTACCTTAATTTGACTGTCACCTCATGATGTACGTCTTGCATAACAGTAAGTAACTATATATTCATTAAGTACATGAATAAATGCACCGATAGGCCACTTGCAAAATTAGCAAAGTGCTTTCAAGTAATAGGTACTGAGTGGCCACTGGGGACCAGGCACTGTTCCAGGGTCTTTCCCATGTATCAGCTCATCAGCTCTTCCCAGTATTCCTGTGGGATTAAAAAGTCCACTGCTATTATAGCATTTCTGCAGATGAGAAAATAAGCTCAGAAATTTTATGCAATTTTTCTAGGCCATGCCAAAGAATGGCCAGGCTGGGATATAAGCCTAGATGGTCTGGTTCTGGGGAAGAGGTGTCACTATAGAACTAATATGTAGGCGGGGCGCCTGGGTGGCTCAGTCAGTTAAGCATCCGACTTCAGCTCAGGTCATGATCTCACGGTTCATGGGTTCAAGCCCCACGTCGGGCTCTGCTGACAGCCAGCTCAGAGCCTGGAGCCTGTTTCAAATTCTGTATTTCCCTCTCTTTCTCTGACCCTCCCCTGCTCATACTGTCTGTCTGTCTGTCTCTCTCTCTCTCTCTCTCTCTCTCTCAGAAATAAATAAAAATTAAAAAAAAAAGAAAAAGAAGAACTAATGTATAGGCTATAGACAAAACCGGGGCTGAGACATTGTCTCTTGGCCCCAGCAGTAATTAAAAGATGCAAGGTTTTATTTTTAGGAAACACTAGGATAGTACACACCTTTTTTAATTACAGAGAGAACAAATAACTTGACTGAAAAAAAGAGAGAGAAAGAAACATTTACAGATTATAAATTTCAAAAAGCCCTGAAGGCAGCAGCTCCCATGGCCCTTTGGCTCTTTAAGGGATACATGATCAGTGTAACCAATCAGAACTCAACCCAGTTTGCTCAGAGGTAGTAATTGAGGCTGTCAGCAGCAATACATCTGGGCAAAAGAAGATGTGGGAAAGGAAGCAAAGAGAAACAAACCCAAACAAGGTTAGATTCCATTGTTTCATTTCCCAGTGAAGGCAAGAAATCTGAAACCTTCTGCAATAAGACGCCTTAATTTCACAGATGCTACAAAATTTCCCCTCCAACGTACAAGGAAGTCATTGAAGCTAGCCAATGTCCTGGACGGGCGATGAATGGTCTGGCTCTGATGTATACCTTGCAGCCAGCCCTCCCCACCTCCCCAATGCCCAGGCTCCCTGACGTTTGATACAGAAATTGTTGGCTTTTCCCGTCCTGTATTGGTCAAAGACCAATTTCAGTGACTTAAAACAGCAAAAGCTTTTTTGTTATTATTGCTCCTTACTGTTGCTGTTACAGTATGGTTACTGCCACATGCTCAACATGAGGTAACTGGGTAGGCACTTAGAGAACTCACCAACTTCACAATCTTCCTATACCACTATCATGGCACAAGGCTTCACAGTTCATCATGGAAAGTAGAAGTGGCTAAAGTCACTTCCACTCACATTTTGCTGCTCGAGCAATTCATCTGGCCATGCCTACTTTTTCGAGGTGATGAAGGGTGTGTCCCAAAAGAGGATAGAACTAGAAATACTGGTTTGCGTCAGTGCTGTGCACCGCACACAAGACGAGTCAGAATAGCCCTACAAAAATCCACCTTCACATTCCTGATAACCAGTGGGAAAAGGAGGGGCAAATAAATGAGGAGGAACCAGGAAGACCCGCCATGTTTATTGTCTAGGACGCCTCTGGTTGGACAGCCTGCCTGAAATGAAAGGGGGAGAGTTGGACGGGGAGGGACAACACCCGATTCCCTGCTTCCTAAGCCACACTGACCCCCTGGAGACCAGTCTGAGGGAGACATTTCACCGAAGCTGTTTGAATAGGAGGGAAGAGACCACAAACTAATTTGGTTAACCATGCCCTCCCATGCCCCCTCCACACTGTGCCCCCACCACATCAATATTTGGATGCACCTACTCATGTTTCAGCGATACCAAAAAAGAAACCAGGCGGCAAGGACCCCAGTATGAGCATTCTAAGAGGGGGGAAATAGGAAGAAAATATAAATTCTGAAGGCAGATTAAAAATATATACAGCAGAAATGATCTATGCCAGAGAACAGAAACATTAGTTCTCCTCAGTATTAAATCATTATCAACATAGTTTTTCAGAGGAAAAAAAGTTCAAAGAAGGACTAGAAGTGATCAAAAAAGAAATAAGAAGAAAACCAGTTGCAAAGTGACCCAGCAGCGCTCAGGAAATAAGTGGAAGCTAAAAATAAAGCAATTATAGAGATGAAAGTCAACTTAGAAGAAACCAAAAATAGATAAATACCATGGAAAGCACAGGCTACGCTTAAGAAATGACATGAAATGAAATAGAAGGGAACAATAAGATCAAAATGATTGCAGACAAGACCATTCACATTGAAGAAAAAGCCAGGCTCACATCCTCAAACTGTTCAGTTTTTTTTCTGAACAGAAAAAAAAGCAAGGGAACAGAAAAAAAAAAAAAACAAACTTAGAGACAATTTTGAAAAGTTTCTTGAAGTAAAATAAAGCTAGGTGTCTCCAGATTTAAAGGACGTACTGTATCCCAGGAAAAATAAGCAAAATTAGAAGCGTCGGGACATGTACTATAAGCTACTGACATTCAAGGGGGCGTGCAGAGAACAAGAATCATGTGATTCCTCCCAACAGCCACTGCCGACATGCAACAGGAAAACATCAACCAAGTTTGAAGGGGCAGAAGGGAGACCTGAGAGTTTTCTACTCAGCCAAAGAGTGCCGCTACCATAAAAGAAACCAACATTCCTAAACATGCAAGAATTCAAGGACTACAGTAACAAAGCATTTCCTAAAAAAAAAATATCTGAATATCTGATGATGGAGGCACCTGGGTAGCTCAGTCAGTTGAGCGTCCAAGTTCAGTTCAGGTCACAATCTCATGGTTCGTGAGTTTGGGCCCAGCATCAAGCTCTGTGCTAACAGCTCAGAGCCTGGAGCCTGCTTCAGATTCTGTGTCTCCTTCTCTCTCTGCCCCTCCCCTGCTCACACTCTGTCTCTCTCAAAAATAAATCAACATTAAAAATTTATTTAATATATAATGATGAAACCCAGCATCACAAGGCATGAATCAAAATTAAACACCCAGCAATGAAGAAGCCACCCTATACAACAGAAAGCACCAGATCCATTTAAACACAGAACCAAAGATAAGCTGCAATGGGAATGAGCTGACAGAACAGAACAGAAATATTGCAATTCCGGGCAATCCAAAAATAATAATGTAACTAACAACTCTCAGGGAGGTGGAAAGGAAAAGGAAGTGTATAAAAATCCCCCTTTTGTAGCAGAAAGTAATGACCTATCATGTAAAGTTGAAACCTTTCAGTTTTTAGAAAGTGGAATCATTGCAAACTCTTCATATTTTTTTCATAATTGTCTCTTAACCTTAGAAATGTCTTTTAGGAGCTAAAATCTCCTGTTATAAACAAATATTTATGTGGAGTTCAACAATTCTTTCTTTTCCTCCTGGTAAATTCCAGTAGACTCGGGTTTAATAGTTTTTATAAAAATAGCATGCATAGTATGAATCTATTTTTGTAAAACAGTATCTACCAAGGCTTCTGGCTAAATATGTGCCTAGAGAGATGTTCTGGACAATGTTCAACAATGTTGACAAAATGGTTTCTGAGAGGTTTAAGTTTTGCTTCACTCTTTTCTTCTTTGGTCTTTTCTCAAATTCTTAGATTTTTTTTAAGTTCACTTATTTATTGTTGAGAAAGAGAGAGAGAGTGGGAAAGTGGCAGACAGAGATGGAGAGAGAGAATCCAAGAAGGCTTTACCATCTTAACACATAGCCTGATGCGGAGCTCAAGCCCATGAACCATGAGATCATGACCTGAGACAAAACCAAGAGTCGTTTGCTTAACCGACTGAGTCACCCAGGCGCCCCTGAAATTCTTAGTTTTTTTGTAAAGAGCAGACATGTCCACAAATAGTACCACAGTCTCAGGCAAGTCAGTGACTCTTCCATCTCCCTGGCCAGGCACTGAGATCCATTCTTCCCCCAGACCCTGCACAAGCCCAGCCCAGCCGAGTGATCTCTCTGATCAGAGAGAATGTGTCTGGCCTGCATAACTCTTCTGTCCCTAACATCATAAGCAATAAATGTAGCCTGTGTTTCTTATTTCAGACACTGAGTGTTGGTTTCATCCTGTCCCAACCTCTTACCCTAGTGATGTGCTGGTTTCCTAGAGCTGCATAACAAATGACCAAAATTGGTGCTTAAAGCAGCAGAAATGTATTTTCTCACCATTCTGGAGGCCAGAAGTGCAAAATCAAGGTTTTGGGTTGATTTGGTTCCTCTTGGAGACCTGAGGTAGAATCCTTTCCATGCTTCCGTGTAGCTGCTGGTGGCTGCCCCAACCTCCAGGCTCCATGACTTGTAGACGAATTACTGCAGTCTCTGCCTTCATGTCAGCTTCTTCTCTGTGTCTTCTCCCCTACTCTCTTCTTCTAAGGACATGTTGGATTTCAAGTCCACCCTAATCCAGGACAATCTCATCTCCTCAAAATCCTTAACTTAATTACATCTGCAAAAAAAAAACACATTTTTTCCCCAAATAAGGTCACATTTGCAGATTTTGGGTGAACCTGTCTTTTGGGGGTCAACATTCAATCCACTGTAAATGCTTTCTGAATGGTGTGAAAACCAAAACTGTGCTTCCTCCTCTGCGGTTCAGGGGAGCCGTGAGCAACCCTCTAGATGGGGCCCAAGGATCCCTAAAGATTACAGGTTTTAGAATCAGGTAAATATCCAAGAACAAGTTCTTTTTGTCCATTTACTGAGCTTTAGGAGTTTGGGGAAATGACTTAACTTTTCTGGGTCTTGATTTTCTTCATCAGGAAAAGCATGTCTAATCTGCAAATTGTGTTGAAGATTAATTTTGGATTAGAGATCATTTTTATAAAGGGTTTCATAATATGCCTAGAGTAGAGTAGGTGCTTTTCATGCTCTTTTATAAATTAACAGTAATTTCAAAGGATTATGCCACGGAGACCACCCCCTCCCCCCAAGTAATTTCACCATGGAAAAGGGAATGTCACAGAGGCATTTGCATGGATCAGTGACCAGCATCACTGAAAGTGTGTTTCCTGATCTGAGATGTGCACTTGGGATTTTAAAATGGCAGTCAGAGCCAGCTTGGCTGGAGTAAGGGTGTCATGTGACCCTTAATGAAAACTGAACAGTCTGAGAGAGAAAGAAAGCCTCCAGCACAGCTCCTCTCTCAGGTAAAGGACAACTGCACAGCATGGTAGAGAGCATTTTTACATTACATGGCAATTTAATAGCACATCTGTAGCATCGAGATCATGAGCTCGAATCCATAACACACAAGTTTCCCAAGTTAGGTTTGGTGATTGTTTCGATTTTAATATACGATGACTTATTCAATACTTTATTGATTTGAGTAATATTATGTGGAATCACTAATGGAGTCAGTTCCTACTTTGCCAAGGTAATAAATGTATCAGTTAGGAATGCTTTGGCTACAATAAACAGGATACCTAAGGAACAGCAGCTTTAACTAGTGGGGGCTTTACTCCTTCCCATAACAAAAAGTCAGGGGGTTGCTGGCATTAATTGTTCAGATGCTCCTTCAAGCCATCAGAGACCCAGGCTTTTTCTCTCTTCCCACCCTGTCATCCTTAAGATGTTATCTTTCATTCTCATGCTTGTCATTGAATGAGAGTGAGATGACTCTATGCTTGAGACATCACTTCTGTTCTAGTCACAGGCAGAGGAGGAGGTAGGGATGTGCCAATTGCATTGTCTCTAGGCAGTGTTTTCTTATACCCAGTTGGCTAGAATTGTGGCACATGCTTCCCAAGGCTACCTGCAAAGGAGGCTGGGAAGGAGGCCAAATTGGCACCTGAAAAAATCAGAATTCTGGTAGCAAAGATAGAGGGATTGCATTTTGGATGTACCTAATTTGATAATTTTTAAAAAATATTTCCATTTATACAAATCAAAACCACACTGAGATACCACCTCATGCCAGTCAGAGTGGCTAACATGAGCAAATCAGAGAAATCTAGATGCTAGCGAGGATGTGGAGAAATGGGCACCCTCCTACACTGTTGGTGGGAATGTAAACTGGTGCAGCCCCTGGAAAACAGTGTGGAGGTTCCTCAAACAGTTAACAGTAGAACTCCCCTATGACCCAGCAATACCACTGCTAGGAATTTACCCAAGGGATACAGGTGTGCTGATGCATAGGGGCACATGTACCCCAGTGTTCATAGCAGCACTCTCGACAATAGCCAAATCGTGGAAAGAGCCTAAATGTCCATCAACTGACGAATGAATCAAGAAGATGTGGTTTATCTATACCATGGAATACTGCATGGCAATGAGAAACAATGAAATCTGGCCATGTGTAGCAACATGGACGGACCTTGAGGGTGTTCTGCGGAGCGAAATAAGTCAGGCAGAGAAGGACAAATATCGTATGTTTGCACGTATAGGAGGATTAGGAGGAACTTAACGGAGGACCATGGGGGAGAAGAAGGGGGGAAATAGTGGGGGAGAGGGAGGGAGGCAAACCATGAGAGACTCTTGAATGCTGAGAACAAACTGAGGACTGATGGGTGTGGGGGGAGAGGGGAGAGATGGGCATGGAGGAGGGCACTTGTGGGGATGAGCACTGGGTGTTATACGGAAACCAAGCTGACAATAAACTATTTGTAAAAAAAAAAATTTTTTTTAAATGTTAAAAAAAAATACTTCCATTTAAGGTATCTGTTTGAAAGTCAGAAAATGAGGAAATGTAATGGTGTAATGCTCTGAAATATAAAAAAAAAACTATAAGTAAAATCAACTGAATAAAAATAAGATAGAGGGGAAATGGATATTGATTTTTTTTAATTATAATTATTGAAATAGAGTTGACATACAATCTTACATTAGTTTCAGGTGCACAACATAGTGGTCCCACAATTCCTGGATATCGATTTAATAACAGAATCTGCCACAAGAAACAACTGGGAAGGCTCAGGAAATGACAACTCAGAAAATCCTGTCCCTTCCTCCTGGCCAATATCTGTTCAGGAGTTATCATTTTCCCTCCTGAGTGTTAATCATCTGGATCGTTTTGATTTAGGATAAAATTTGAGCAGAGTGATCTTTTTAAAATGAAAGCCAGGGGCACCTGGGTGGTTCAGTCAGTTAAGTGTCTGACTTCAGCTCAGGTAATGATCTCATGGTTTGTGAGTTAGAGCCCTGTGTAAGGCTTTGCACTGATGATGCAGAGCCTGTTTTGGATTCTCTTTCTCTCTGCCCCTCCTTCACTCAGGCTCTCTCACTCAAAATAAATAAATAGACTTTTAAAAAAGTAAAATTCTAAAAAAAGAAGAAAGAGAGAAAACCAGATCATGTTCTTCTCCCACTGCCTTCAAATCAACTGAACATCAAATAAAATGTGAACCCCTCCCCATGGCCTCTGAGACCCAGCACCGTAGCCCCTGCTTTCAGGCCCATCCGTCTCTCCTGCTGTCCTGGGAACAGCCCCTTTGTTCCTGACTCCCCTCCCCCAGCCCTTGGAGTGGCTACTCCTCTGCAAGGGGCTCCCTGCCACAGTCACAGGCCACACCTTTGCACCACCCAGATCTCTGCCCAATGGTGGTTTCCCCGGAGAAACTTCCTCTGAGCCCCTCCCAGAGACTTCCCACCCTACTTGCTTCCTCGTCCACCTACCATTTATGGCTACTTGAAACCATCCCTGCCTGTGTTCCCTGGTTTGAGGTTGGCCTACCAATCTCCAGGGGCACTCCTCGAGGGACCGACCACTTTCTGTTTCATTTGCCCTGTTTCCCAGCTCTGGGATCCACGCTTTGCACATCAAAAGTTCTCAGTAGATCTCTATTGAATGAGTGAGGCTGCAGACCAGAGTTAAAACCACAAATGTCAAATATCCAAGCAGAACAAGCAATGGGAAACAAGTTCGGGGTAATGGGCTGAAAGCATAAGGCTACAGGGCTATATACTGGAGAGGAGAAGAGAAAGAGAGCATGTGCTCACTGCCCTCAAAAGAGCACACAGTTCCCCCAGGAAGCCACGCATGCATGGACAGTGCACACGCGTGCACAGACAGTACCCGTGCATATCCAGGCAGTGCACACACATGTATGGACAGTATACACACATGCACAGGCAGTACAGGAGAATCTGCGAAGGGAAGTAAGAGAAAAAGAGGGTGTGGGCCCCATATGACAGCTGCCAGCTTCAGACTTCCAAATTGGAAAATGGTGCACAGAGATTTTGCTAGAGGGATGCGTCTATCGTGATGTTGTTGGCAAAAGTAGAAATTGAAACCACCAAACCATTCAACAATAGAGAATTAGCTAAGACAATTTCAATGCATCCATATAGTACAGTTTAAACATTACATTCCAGAATTAGATTTTCTTATATGGAAATGTGAGTAAATATAGAGTAAATGACAATACAATTCCAAAAAAAAAAAAAAAGGAATGGATAGAATAGTGCAGTTTTAAAAAGAAGAGAGGAATAGAATCTGTATCTTTCCAGATGTAGATCCCAAAATGATAACAAGGTTATTTCTGGGTGGTCTGATGATTACAGCTGATTTCTATTTTCTTCCTTTTGTTTATCCATATAACCTATTTTTTCTATGATTAACATGTACTAATTATGTAATCTTTTTCCACTTTGGAACAACTGAACTAGGAATCATGTTTTAAATCCCATCTCAACAGTACAATCAAAACATTAGATATCAGAAGAGTTTTTTTTTTCTTGAGTAGAACAGGCTGCTGTTAAATATTATTCCAGGCACACGGAAATGGTTAAGAGGTTCAGCAGTCATAGGGACAAGTCCCTGGATGGCCACACCAATGGTGCACCAGGAGGAGGCATAGGTGTCTTAACTTGAGAGCCAGTGACACTGTATGAAGAACCACCACTGGCAGAATGCTTCTTATGGTTGTACCTCGCCGGAGTCACTTTATCTTCAGAATGTGCAACTTAGGCATTACTCTTCCATTTTACAGATGACAATCCTGAAGTTCAAGGAGGCTCAGTGAACTGTCCAATATCCTCCAGAGGGCAAAAGTTAGACCAACTTGGCCTGCCCCCAAAGGCCATGTCTGTTCCTCTACTTCACAGTCAATCCTCTTACATACTGTCAGCCTCAAGCCATCCAAGGGGAAGACAACTAGCCAGCAGCTAGTCCGGTAGATAGCAAACATTTCTTCCTGTTGTTATTCCGGAACCAATGATTTGAATAAAATTTTAATCAGAGGCAAAATCAAATAGGACACTAAATGCAACATGATATCTTGGATTGGATACTGGAAAAGACATAGAGCATTAGTGGAAAAGCTGGTGAAATCTGAACAGTCTGGAGTTTAATCCAAAAAAAAAAAAAAGATAGATATTAGATAGATAGATAGATAGATAGATAGATAGATAGATAGATAGATGAGAATTGCTCTTATTGAATAATGAGTTGTGGAGGATAGGGGGAGGGCTAGCCTACTGAGATAGAAACCTGCCTACTCAGTCACCAACACCCCTTCTCCATCTCAGCCCCAAAGAATGCTTTAGGTTTCCCAGGAGAGCACTTTGGATACCCTTGAGCTGGTCCAATCAACTTACATTATAGATGAGGAAATTAAAGTCTGACAATCAAAATAACTTGACAAGAGAGCTCTCAGTTTAACATGGCAGAGCAGACTAGATCCAAAGTTACGGCTAAATGTTGACTCCCCACCAAAATCCATCTATTGAAACCTTTATCCACCATTGTGACAGTATTAGACGTGGGCCTTTCGGACATAATAAGGTCATGAGAATGAGGCTCCCATGATGAGACTAGTGTAATTATAGGAAGAGGAAGAGAGACCAGAGCTCTCTCTCCACCATATGAGGTTGTGACAAGAATGGCCATCTGTAAGCCAAGAAGAGGGTCTCATCAGGAACTGAACTTGCCTGTACCCTCATCTTGGACTTTCTGGCCTCCAGATCTTGAAAAATAAAAGTCTGTAAAACCAAGAAAAGGTGAACCTGTTTTCACAAACACCTATATTCCTGAGAGGCTGTATGAACTGAAATATTGTTGACATATGCAGAGTGAATTTGCTATTTTTTATTGAATTGGGTATAACTGTATCACTGGAGCAGTGGTCCTCAGCCCCAGATCCTGCACTCAAATTATCTGGGATGCTTGTTAAAAGTCCAGGCTCTGGGGCAAACTTGGGAGATTCTAGATCATTAAAACATGAGAATGGGTCCCTAAGACCTACATTCATTAGTGTTCTCCATTTACAGTGGTTTTCTCAAAGAAGACAAACTGGGGAATGACAGGTGGATGTAGAAGGAAGACTTATTTTCACTGTATATGCTTTTTATTATATGGATTTTTCAAACACTGTTGTGTCCTGCCTATTTAAAGCTGAACTACACTTAACTCCCCATGCACAGCCATGGTAGGGAGTGATGAGTCTAGGGAGAAACACTGTTGGGTCCCTGAAAAACAGAGGATTATACAGAATCAGCTGGAGGGTCTCCGGGCAGCCTCGTAAGCCAGCATCCTGTCTGAGATGATGAGCTGTGGCACCTGACAGCCCAGAGTCTGGACCTGCATCTGCCCCAACCAATTAGCATTCACTTTTCTGAACATCTGTTCTGCTAAATCCATACAATAGAACCTACCTCACAGCCCCGTGAGGATGAGTGGAGACATAAACTCAGCACAGAGCCTGGCATATAGCAGGCCTTCTGTAAATGATAGATTTTCTTTCATTTCTCCAGAGCCCCTGAGCTGGAATGGAGGTTACTGATTTAATCAGAATTGAATTGCTTTGAAGAGCGAAGCTTTCCTTTGTTTCATGAAACCCAATCAGCTGACTTAGAGCAAGAAAGTGTATGTGTTAGAATGGTCTCCACATGCCCTGCTAAGTGCTAATAGCCAAGATTTCTCACCACGGGGTTCCTGCAATCTGCCCTAATCTAGGAAATTAGAACCTCTTGTGCATTTTCATTTGACTCGTAAATGTGCGCATTCATGATTTTCTTGGACATCTTCCACACTACTGTGAAGCTTTGGCTTATTGCTTTATGGTTTTTTAGCTAATTTTTCCCTTAAATATGTAAATAGCTATATTACTAAATATTTGGAAAATAGAGGGAAGAAAAAAACTCACAATTCTATGGCATGGACGCAAGGGATGTCAGTATTTTGTTATATTTTCTGCTAGGCTGTTGGTGTGTGTTATAATCATCATAAGCATTTTATTCACACCAAACAACGTTTTGTCTTGATTTTTCTCCCATCAGTATATTGCAAATGTTTTTTCCATAATGGCAAAGTCATTATAGCCACACTTTCAACTAGCTGCAAAATATTCCAATGAGTGGCTCTACCACAATATATTTAACAGTCCCCCGGTTGTCTAACATTTCCATTTATTCCTCTTTTTTGCTGTTTTTAATAATGCTGCAATGAGCATTTTTGTATGTAGATACTTCTACTGAATTAAAAACTATTTCCTTAAGCTAACTTCACACAAATTGTAAGTCTTCCACTTTTCAAATATGAAATCATATTAGAGAGCAGTATTATCCTAACTGGATAAACTTAGAAAAATAATGATTTCATGTGAACAAACTCTTTCTCTGTTTTTCAGAATTATCAGGGGAATAACTTTTTTGCATAGCAGAAACAAGCAGCCTGTGGTCTACCAGAGACTAACAGAAATGCAAAAAGTTCACAGGGCCACATTTTATTTGGCTGTGACAGCTTCAACATCAATTTTGAATTTCAAGCAGGAGACAACACAGAGCTTTGAGGAGCATCAGTGCCATTGCCCCATTTGAATCTCGTTGTCCACATGTGAGCAGGAAGGGAAAAGAGACAAACTGCACTTGCCCTCACTGGAAAAAAAAAGTCCATGGAAATGAACATATACACTAACTAAAAAAATCCTTTGACACTGTCCAACGACTGTCTGGTGAGCTCCTACCAACACCTTGATGCAATGCTCTAATCATTCTCCACTATTCCAGAAAAACAGGAATTCATTCTAGTAAGAATTTGTTTATATATTAATAACAACTTCTATTTACTGAGCACTTACCACGTGCAGATGTTCTAACATATTATATCCATAATGTATGTTAGCTTTCATCCCATTTTTAGAAGGTACACTGAGGCACAGAGACCGGAGTTTTCTCAAGATCACAGTTAGTAGGTGGCAGAGCTGGGCTGCAAGCTTAGGTGTGCTGGCTTTAGAAATCATTATGTTGAGCAGCCCCAGAGACACCTACTCTCATGTTGCCTGGGGCTGAAGCAGGTTCCACCTGTATTTGTTTCCTACAGCTACTCGAACAGGTGACCACAAGCTTAGTGGCATTAATCCGCATAGTTCTTACCTTACAGCTCTGGAGGTGAGAAGTCTAAAAGGGTTCACAGGGCTGTGTTCTTGGAGGCTCTAGGGGAGAAGCTGTGTCCTTGCCTTTTCTTTTCTAGAGGCTACGTTCCTTGTCTCTTTCTCCACCTTCAGAGCCATCAGATGGCAGCTCCTTCTCTCACTCTTTCCCTCTGCCTCCATCCTCACATCACCGTCTCTATATGTAACACGGACCCTCCTGCTTCCTTCTAGTAACGACCCTTGAATTGTCATCAGGGGACACACCTGGATAATCCAGGATGCTCTCCCTCTTGCAAGACTAGTAACTTCATCACAACTGCACAGCCCCTTTGCCAAGTAAGGTAGCATACTAACAGGTGCTGCGGGCTAGGACATGGATGTCTTTGGGTGGCCATTACTCAGTTTACCACACCTGAGAACTAACTAGAGCTAAAATACAGCCCAGAAAGCCATGGGTGTACCTGAAGAGCTATTTTTTTGGGAGATGATATAAGAAGGAAAAGCTGTCAGGCTTAGAATCCCAGTGATCCTGGCAGAACCAGCATTAAGAACGGAGGCAGCATTAAAAGAGCGTGTGTCAACCCTTCTGTTTCTGAGCAGCTAATATGATCCACATCCTTCACTTAATCCATTTTATCATCACAACACAACTGACAGGGAGCTTCCTTGTCCCCAACACAGAGCTGAGAGGCTCAGATTAGTTATGTAACTCTCCCAAGGACACACAGCTAGCCACGGTGGTGGGCACCAGGCTTGTGAGTAAGACCCAGGGGACAGTGACACCAAAGCCCAGGGGCACCCATCCTGCCCAGGCAACTGGTGATAAATCTGATTAAAATGAACCACACAAGCAATGTGCACACAACCCCTCCACTACCACCCTCTGAATGGCATTTTAGCACCAATTTCCTTATTCATTTGTTTGTCTACATGTTTGTTATCTATCTCTCCGCAAAGGTAAGAATCTTGTCTGTGGCTGACTGCAGTCACCCCAGTCCTGAGAACAGGCCAGGCACATAGTCGACACTAAATAACTGTTTGTGTAACAAATGAATAATACTTCTTTGACCTGGAGATAACCAATGTGAGCAAACTCAACCACTTACAACATGGATGAGATGCTAAAAAGTAACAAACACCCCAAAAAAGTCTTCAGTACAGCCAAAGCAAACAAGTCTTAAGTCCAAGTTAATGCACTATCTCTTCAGAAAACCCTTTGAGACCCAATCCAAAACCCATGTTCTCTTTCTGGAAAGTGATTTCTAACTATTTGTTGAGCTCTTTATTGCTCTACTTCCTGCTAAAAGTGATACGCTTTGGTGACTGTTAAAATTAAAAAGGAAGATTGTCCATCTAAAACACATGATCCAAAGGGGCAAGGTAACCACACATTAATATCATAGAATTCAAGAAATACATCAGTGAAATTACAGCCTCTGTAGTGGAGACAAGGATTCAGAGGAACTGATTCATGACATTTCCCAAATTGACCAGTTGCAAAGCCCCAACCCCAACACTGGTGTGCACCTCCATCTAAATACATTTAACTAGACAGAACAACCTAGACACGAAGAGATCGTGTTCTTTCATGAGTACAGGACCCTGGCATTATGGTCATATGCACTTAACTGTTTTAAAATTTGGTCCTGCATGTAAATATAATACCATTACTTTTTTTGATTCACACTTTGACCTCAAATATACCTCCTTCATGGCAACTGTTCACTTCTTATCTATTTGTCTCTCTTCCTAAGAGTGCTGTAAGCTTCTTCATGACAGATAATTAAATCATCTTTGAATCTCTAACGGTGGTGATTGGCACCTGCATGTTGGATGAATGACTGAGTCTTTTATCATAAAAATAGTGCATGATCATTAAGAATTTCAGAAAATAGAGAAAGGTAGAGAACAACCAACATAGTTCCATGAATGTCAGAAAATAGAGAAAGGTAGAGAACAACCAACATAGTTCCATGATTGTGAAAAAGCAGGAAACATTTTGTTACATTTTTCTGGGTTTTTTTTAAAGTGATTTTTCTTTGTTTCTATTTTTCTCCTTAGAAAATCCTATGCACACATTTCTAAGTTGGGACTTTTTCACTGAACATTACAACATAAGCATTGCCCCATGCCATCTCAAAGTTCTGAAGCTTGATTAAAGATATAGAATGCCCTAACACGGCTCTTGAGGGCACTAATTTTATGCCATTGGGCACATTATCAACTTCAACTCTGGTGTAATCCAGAGAGAATTCCTTCTGTGTCATAGCTACTATAAATCAGGCTTCGCTTCCCCAACTCAACCAGAAACTCCTTTTGTTTTGCCTTTGTTACCTTTTACAATCCATGACCTAAATTGAGCTGCCCCCATTTCTTCTCAGTTAGACAAGCAGCAATAGACATCTGAATCTATCCCTAAAACCATCCAGCAGGAGCCTTTTGGCAAAATCCAGTATAGGGCACTCTCATTCTAGTGCTGTTCTATGAGGTTTTTTTTTCTATTAAAATAAATGTTTTCATGAACTCACAAATGTGTTAGTCATAACCATCACAGAGGTCCAGTTGATGATTAAAAAACAAACTAGGTTTGGGAAAAAATTCAAGATGCCTTCCATACTCCAAATTTGTTCCCAGTCAACAGAGAACAGGGGCCAATGCCTTGAAACCAAACATATTTTTATGAAACCAAACATCATAAAACATGAGTGAGAGTACCCTTACATCACTCAGACCACTAAGATTAATAGACACGCTGAAAGCATTTGCTTCACACTTGCTCAACTGAACAAATACATCTTTTCACAAAACTGATCCAAAATCTTGGCCATTCCCAGATGTCTAAAATCCAAGACTCTTTGCTCTCAAATTCCTCAATGAGAAAGTGTAGAAGAGGAGAATTTGGAACTTTAATCAAATGTTTAAATCTGGCACCAGGAAGAGAAGAAGCTAAAGTTGTACACTGAAGAAGAAAAGAAAAGAAAAGAAAGGGGAGGGGAGGGGAGGAGAGGGGACAGGGGAGGTGGGAGGGGAAGAGAGGGGAGGGGAGGGAATGGAAGGAAAGGGAAGGAAGGAAGGAAGGAAAGGGAAGGAAGGAAGGAAGGAAAGGGAAGGAAGGAAGGAAGGAAATGGAAGGAAGGAAGGAAGGGAGGAAAGAAAGAAGGAAGGATGGAGGGAAAATAGAGGAGGAAGAGAAAATACACTGAGATAAATATCTACAAATAATCTCTTATGTTATCAATGTTTTATTTCTTTTAGACAAAGGACATTCCTTCTATCTGTACATGATCCTATACACTGGGTGGGTAGACTGAATTTGTTTTGTTTTGATGCAGCATTCATTTGTTGACTTTTTAAAACCAGAAGGAATATGCTTATTGGCTCTCATGGAAATTTGGAAACCACAACAGAAATGAAAGTTGAAACTATAAATCACTCATAACCCCTCCGCAGAGCAATAAAGCCACATTAATATTTGGTACTGTGGCTTCTCATCTTTGTGATACATATATTACTTTTTAAAGCCAAAATGAATGTTCCAACACTAGAAACACTATTTGGCAGCCAATTTTTTCCTTAATTAACACATAATAAATGTTTGTCTTTGTCATTAAATCTTCTTGTAGAACATAGACTTTAGTGGCTGCAAAGTAGTCCTTTTGTTGATGTGCCATTGACTTAACCTATCTGTAACTGTAGAAGAAATCATTTATAACCAAAAAATGGCATCATTATACATATAGCTTTGCCTACATTCTTAAAATTTTTCTTCAAATTAAATCACAAGTGTAGAGACAAAGGGTGGCATAATATTCAGACTCTTTGTATGTATTTGTCAACATAAATTTTGCATTCCTAAAAGGCTGTGCCTTAGGAACAACTTTGTGTTTGTACAGCCTATGAACATGCCTGCCTTCTAGCTGGTTTGAATTCTGTGCATCTTTGCCAATTTAAAACCATTTTGTTTTGCTATCATTTGTTATTAAACAAGTGCTTATCCAGCAACTTCTATATGCAACGTCTATCTTTGGGTAGGAGGCATCACAATGAACACAGACTCTGGCACAGACAGATGGTGTTGGAATCCCAGCTCTGTCTTGTTCCCTCTGTGACCTTGGGCAGGTTCCTCACCTGAGCCTCCATTTTCTCAGCTACAAAATGGAGGCAAACACAGCCCACCCAAGTGGTGCTTCTAGACGTTAGCCACATGGACATGTGCACAGTGATTCAGCCCAGGCGGAGTCCTGTGGCCCCTCAGTAAGTGCTGATGCTTAAGATCTGCTTCCTCAGATCTGCAAGCCATGGCAGCTACTCTGTTTTGCACCGGCTCTTCCCATGACATTTTATGGAGCCTCCATTGGGAAGCCTCAGCCCTCCACCCACTGTGCTCTTGTATCTCTGACAACTTCTTCATCTGAGGGAACAGAGACTAATTATTGGAAGCTGATATTTGTAGTTTGTCAGATCTCACACTGACAATGCATTCATTTTAAGATGGGAACTTTAGCCACACACATGGCATCTAAGTTTAATGACCTTGAAGTCTCTCCCTTTACATTAAAGTCGGAGGCTTTAGTAGATGGAGAATTAGGCTGAAATTTGGCCAACTCTGCCTTCATGCTCAGCTATACTACTCTGTTTTGCCTTAGCTCCCCTTCTCTCTATGGAAGAATTCCAGCATTAACACAAATGATGCTAGGTTTTTACATTTTAGATCTTTTATAAAGAAATAAAAAATTTATTTATCTTTATAGAAAATAAAAAATTATAGGTTTATTTAAGGCTCCATTTTGATCCTTTCCTTGCTCTTCAGTTAACCACTAGCCTGGAGCTAGTGCATTTCATTTCCATGCATTAGTTTTTATGGAGGTGAAATGTACATGATATAAAATTCACCATCTTAAAGTAAACAATTCAGTGGTATTTAGTGCATTACATTAAATGGCTATAGCCACCCCCTCTAGCAAGTTCCAAAACATTTTCTTCATGCAAAAATATAGCCCCTATAACCATTCAGCAGTCACTTTCCATTTCTTATGCCAACCTCCAACCCTTGGCAACCAATCTCTTCCTGTCTCTACAGATTTACCCATTCTAGACATTTCATGCAAATGGACACATATAAAATGTGACCTTTTGTGTCTGGCTTCCTTCACTTATAATAAGTGAAGGTTCTTCCATGTCATGACATGTATCAGAACTTCATTCCTTTTTCATAGATGAACAACATTCCATTGTATGTCTACACTGTCTAAGTTGGGTTGAGTTCCATGTACACCCACTTGCTGCCTACTTCATTGTGCCAGGATTTCTTATTTGGTGATGATCTAAGCAAAAGCCCTGCTTCCCTAACATGTAAGCCTGGGGATGGTGAGGGCAGGAATGTGGCTGGGTGTTCTTGCACATGGTCTTTGGCACCAACAAATCTGGATTCGAGCCACGGTTCTAGCGCTTCATACTTATGTGAGTGTGATAAAGGCAATTGGCCCTCTTCTCTAAAATGCGGATGAAATATCAACCACCTCATTTGGGGTTGCTGAGTGTAGCACACAAAACAGTGCACAGTGACTCTGTGCAATGATGGCACACAGTAAGGACCAATTCAACACATTTTCAAACCACTTATCAAGTACCTGCCATGTGGCAGGTACTATTCTAGATGGCAGTAGTGCAACAGTGAGCAAAACAATAAACAATAGATAACTCACAGTCCAGAGAGAAAGCAGACAACATAAAGTGAAAACCATCACCAGTGTGATAATAGGCTGGGGGGCGCTATAGGGCAGAAACAGAGTGCTCCATAGCTAGCTGGTGCTGACAAGGTCAGAGGTTCCCACAGGAAACTGTGCCTGATCCATTAAGACTTAAACAAAAGTACGTTTAAAATCTCTCCATTCCTCTGTATCCCCTGACCCCACAGTGCCTGACTGGCTGCATCAGTCTCCCGACTGGTCACTCATCTCCTCTCCCGAGCCCTCTCTCATCTGCTGTCCACACTACAGCCAGAGAATCATTTTAACAGTAACAAAGATGACGATTTCCCCTACTTGGCAGCTCTTATTACTCTTAAGATACAATCTAAACTCTTCAAGCCGTGAGTGATTTGATCTCATCTATTTCTCTGACTGCCTCTGTTATAGGACATCTTGCCTTTTCTAAGCCCCAAACCACTCTCTTTTCATTGCTAGAATTCTCAACACCCTCTCCTGCCTCAGGACCTTCACATAGCCTCTTCTCTCTTCCTAGAGGACTCCATTCCTCTCTTCACCCAGCTACATCATCCTCAGAAATCTCCTTAAATGTTCCATCCTTAATGTGGCCTTTCCTGACCCCTAGAACTAAAGTAGCCTCTCATGCCCTTGAGATCTGGCCCTACCAAGGGGGCAACTCTGGTGTCCTCATACAGCTGTCCACCTAGTGAGACAACAAGATGACTTCAACCCAGGCAATGTGTCTCATCACCTATATCCCATCTGCCAAGGTGAGCTGGGCACCCACTATGCACCCTAGTTCTGTGAAATTACAAATGGCCAGGGCTTAATCCCTGGAAGGGGCTGTGTAGGGAATTTGGGGCCACCTAGCCCAGAGATGGTACAATTGTCAGTACCACTGTGGAAAAAGGTTCAGTGTCCTTTCCATAAAACATACTGCTATGATCAAGGATCAGTAGAGGTCAACTTTGCTGACCTTTAAAGTTACTTCCAAATTAAAAATTCTGTGGTTCTGTCTGTGTTCCAGGGACTAAGGGTGCCTGATTCTTGGAGAGCTCACATTCCCCTAGATTTTCTTCTCATACAGGAATTGGGCAGTATAAATTCACACAACCTTTTGGAAAGCAGTTTGACAGCATGTACCAAGAGAGACATAAAACATCCAAATCTTTTGACCCAGTAATTCCATTTCTGGGAATCTATCCTAAGGAAATAATCTTAAATAGGGGTAAGGGCTTATGCACAAAAGTTTTCAATGTAATCTCATTTATAACAGGAAAAAATGGAAATAGCTTAATTGTCCAATCATGAGGGGAAAGAGATTAAATAAATTATGGTATAACTACTTGATGAATATTGTTTGCCCATTAATGTTTCCAAAGAATAACAGAGGAGAAATGCTTATTATATAATATTAAGTTAAAGAAAAAGCAAGCTGATGATCCAGCAAACCCACTTCTGGGTATATACCCAAGTGAAAAGAAAACGGGATGTAGAAGATATATCTGCACTACACTATTTATTGCTACATTATTCACCATAGTCATGATATGGGCCACCTAAGTGCCAATCACCAGTTGAATGGATAAAGTTGTGGTGTGTATCATAGAATATTCTTCAACCATGAGAAAGGAGGAAATCCTGCCATGGATGGATCTTAAAGACATTTTGGTAAGTGAGATAAATCAGGCAGAGAAAAACTATATGATATCACTTATATGTAGATTCTAAAAAAGCTAACTGTGGCTATAGTGGCCATCATATATTACAATACATAAATATATCAAATCAACATGTTTTACACCTCAAATTTGCACAATGTTATGTGTCAAGTACATTTCAATTATAAAGAAAGAAAGAAAAAGCAAGCAGCAATCATGATAGATAATAATACAAATCTCTGCACAAAGAATCTATGCATGTGTGCAAACATACACAGAACAAAAAATAACGGAAAAATAAACTAAAATGGTAACAGTGGTTATGAAAAATAGAACTATAGTTTAGTTACTTTTATTTTTTCCACCTTTTCCTCTTCTACAAGTTTTATTTTTTAAAGCTTTTACTGTTTTTATATATTTTTGAGAGAGAGAGAGACAGACAGACAGAGTGCAAGTGGGGGAGGGGCAGAGAGTGAGGGAGACACAGAATCTAAAGCAGGCTCCAAGCTCTGAGCTGTCAGTACAGAGTCTGGTGCAGGGCCCAAACTCACTAACCATGAGATCATGACATTTAACCAACTGAACCACCCAGAAGCCCCTACAAGTGTTCTTTAATGACTAGATATGTAAAATAAAATATGAATAATTCTCTATGACAGTTATACTCAGCATATAGAGCATAGAAAATAAATTTTGAGGTTAAAAAAGAATACATGTATTTTGATAAAAAAAACTTTCTCAACTATGAATAGGAAAACATATTAAAAGGAAATCACACATATAAAAACATACACCCACACAACAAAACAGAAAATGAACAAACCAAACCTGTTACCAGTTCTATTCCAAACATGATCCACGGTTGGATGTTTTTCTTACCTCACCCAAGGGTGCTGTCTACCATAACCCTTCATTCTTGCCTTCCTCAATCCTTCTTGACACAGCAGTCCAACAGACCTTTTTTTTTTTTCTTTAAATGTTTATGTAATTTTGAGAGAGCAAGCAGGGGAAGGACAGAGAGAGAGGGAGAGAGAGAACCCAAAGTAGGCTCCATGCTGTCCACACAGAGCCAAATACGGGGCTTGAACTCACGAACTGTGTGATAATGACCTGAGCTGAAGTTGGACGCTTAACTGACTGAACCACCCAGGCATCCCTAAGAGATCTTTTTAAACTGTATGTATGGTCCTGCCACTCCCAATCTTACTCTTCACTTACTTCTTATTACTGTTCAGATAAAGTCCAAGATCCACAACAGCCTTTCCACTCCTGTGATCAGCCTCTGCCTCTGTCTCCATCTGCATTTCTCACACTGTTCTGCTCCTCACCAGCTTTCTCCCAGTTTCTCCAAGGTATCCTGTCCCGTCTCGGTGCCAGGCTTTTCCTCAAGCTGTTAGCTCCGTTTGGAAAGCCTACTCTACCCCACCTCACCCCTATTTTCCCAGATACCTGACATCAGCCTTCAAGTCTTAAGAAATTGCTTAGAAGCTATTTCCTTGGGCAGTTTCTCTAACCACATAGTTGAGATTACTCTGAAAACACAGATCTAGAACCCAGAAGGGGAGCCACCAAAGAAAGGCATTTCCCAGCACCAGCAAAAAGATGAATTCTAAATACTGTTTTTTTTAAAAAAAAAAATGATTGCCTTTGTGTCACTTGGATGGTTCAGACCATTAAGCATCTGACTTCGGCTCAGGTCATGATCTCACAGCTCGTGGGTTCGAGCCCTGCAACGGGCTCTATGCTGACAGCTCGGAGCCTTGAGCCTGTTTCTGATTCTGTTTTCCCCTCTTTCTCTCTACCTTTCCCCCACTCATGCTCTGTCTCTTTCTGTCTCTCAAATATAAAATTAAAACATTAAAAAATTTTTATAAAAAGGAAGGTCTCTGACTTAAAATTGCTTCTCCTTTCACCAACAGAAACCACCATTTCTTGAGAAGCACAAATGCCAGTCAATGAGGTGCATTACTTCATTAATCTTAACAATCATCCCTGGTTTGAGCAGTTTTCAATTTTTACTTTTGGAAGAGCAAAGTAAAGTTTAGGCAGGGCATGCAAATTGCCCAAGGGCACATGGTTGGGCAAAAACGACTTTAACCTTCAAAGCCCGTGGTCTTACTCTGCCAGCTGACACAAAGAAATGTCAGTGGGAAGAGAGAAGATGTGGAGAGTCCTGCTAATTTAGACTGTGGTAACATTCCATTGCTTTTGTCTTTTTTTGCCAAAACCACTCTACTCAGCTTTCTTCCCAAGCACACTATGAGTCACTGTTGGATTTCCATCCACTGGGATGGAGTCAGTGAGAATGTTGTTTTGGCTGGCAGGGGTTATGTGTGCAAGTGGTACCACCTGCTGCTAAATCTTTGTCTTTGTTGGGTCTATTGTCACTCTGGACTCTGAGACTGGCTGGCGTCCACCAGGCTCCTCCCAGAATGCCTCAAATGTTTTCAGCAAGAAGCAAAGCAGAGAACAAGGGTCATCCTTATCTGGGTAGAGTAGACATTTAGAAACACCAGGCTGTTGGAATAGAACTGAGATGCCCCAAAAGAAGCTACTTTAGGGGTTTTCAATAAATGTGCGCTATTGTTATGATTATCACCACCATCATCACTCTTTTTCTGCTTAGATAATGTCACAGAGATGCTTTCAACCCCCTCAGGATAGGGAGGTTTCATCACTAAATGGCAATGTCGCCTCTGGCCTCCCTGCAAACAACGATGGGCCTCTGGATGTTTTTCAGTTGCAAACAAAGTGGACACAGAGAACAGAGGACAGACAGTTCATCAAAAAATACAGCCAAAGATGCAGGAGTCAGAGCAGCAGAGATAATGCCAGCAACATTAACTCGCCTGGTAGTTATTGAGCACCTACTATGCTCTAGGCAACGTGTGACTCCTTTTCAATGGATTATTTCAATTAACCTTGACCACAATCATAGGAGCTAAGCAGTGTTACTGTCCTCATATTAAACAAAAGGTTTGATTTGGGAGTCAGAAAAATATGAACTTGAATGTCAGATCTATCACTTAGGAGCTGCACGACCTTTGCAAATTCTCTCATTTGGGACCCTCAGTTTCTACATCTATAATAAAAAGATAATAATACCTACTTCGCTACATGGCCAGGACTCACTGTGGCTAGCATGTAGTAGGTGCTTCCTAAATGTGTGATATGATTTGCTACCTTCAAATTAGGAACCCCAATAAATGACGTGGATTGTTAGCCCCTTGAAGAATCTCCTCTGGGTTGCTAGCGACAACCCTTCAGATAGGTCCCCTGCCCTGGGCCACTGGCTAACCCTTCCTGGAAAGCCAGATAGGTACTTTTCAGTGACTATCTGAAAAGAGATAAGAGCGGCCCTGTGTGGCCAGCTGGAAGGGAGAGAAGATGCTTTTGGCTTTTGGCAGCCAAGGTGCTCTGGGAAACTAAGAGCAAGCTGAGTCTCCCCATTCCAATCAATGCCACCCACACACTAGCAAATAATCCTTCTTCCCATTTGTGCCTTCTGTGATTGTCTCTTGTATTTGCCCTGACTTGCAAAGTCCTATCTAATGGATATCTTTGGGTCAAGAAAATTACAGAGTGGATTTAACTGTTGGAATGGATGTAAATAGGAAAGTGAGATTATTCATTCATTTAGCAGATATTTATTTATCACATCTCCATTGTTTTGTAGCACACAAGAGCTTGGACATGAAGGCAGAAAACTGCAAGGCCAGAGAGAGCAGGTCAGAGACTGTTGCCATAGGTCGGGGGAGAGACAGGGAGCAGGAGAGCTACTCACACGGCTGTTGAAACATATTGGTCAGTGGCTGCCTTAGAACCCAATCAGCATTGAATACTCTGGCATCTAATTAGCATTAGTCATTAATCCATCAATTATATGCTGCACCTCTAGATTCTTGGCTGCATGGAGGTAGCACAAAGATGAGTAAGACAGGGTTCTTGTTACAGAGGAGCATATATAAAGTGTATACTTGTACCTGAGTCTGTATCAAGTCTAACTCATGTACAGAAACCTGAATTCACAACAGAGATTGCAAACCCCTTAAAAATAGGTGTTGGCTTCCCATATTTGGCCCCTCTTCCCTTCTGGAACTCCAGAAAAATTAAGAAATAAAACAAAAGATTATGAGCATCCACATTGTGTAAATAAGTGAAGACTAACCAGATGAGAACAAGAAAAGATTATGAGAACAAGGGAGTCAGCCACCATCACTTGCTTTTTGGCAGAGACTCAAAGACAGGCAGAGGGGCAGGAAAGCTTTCTAGCAGAAAAAAATGGGAGGCTTCAGGTATTGCCTGACGGGAGACTGTCAGTATGGGGAAGAGGAGGTTTTGGAGTCTCGCTCTGCCAGTTACCAGCAATGCTCGTAAGCCATTGCCATTGCCAATGGCTGCAAAGACAATCTGCCCCTAACGTCGGTCCCCATGCCCACCATGAGGAAGTCCTAGCAGCTACCTCATGGGTTCTTGATAAAGAATAAACAAGAAGTACATGTAAAGTGCATAGGACAGTGCCTTGCCACAATAAACACTTGATGAATGGTAACTAATTTTTTATTTTTCATCATTCAAAGATGCGGCATCTCAGAAACAACCTTAAGTGTCCATCGATGGATGAATGGATAGAGAAAATGTGGTATGTATATATAATGGAATATTATTCAGCCATAAAAAAAGAAGGAAATCCTGCCCTTTGCCATATGATGGATGGGCATTATGCCAAATGAAACAAGTCAGACTGAGAGAGACTTATACGGGAAATTTAAAAACAAAAACCTGGGTGCCTCAATCAGTTGAGCTCAGCTTCAGCTCAGGTCATGATCTCAAGGTTTGTGAGCTCAAGCCCCACATCGGGCTTGCTGCTCTCAGCCTATCAGTGCAGAGCTCACTTTGGATCCTCTGTCCCCTCTCTCTGCCCCTCCCTCACTTGTTCTCTTCCAAAATTAAATAAATATTTTTTAAAAAAACAAACAAATAAACTCTTACTACAGACGCCATATTGGTGGTTTCCGAGGCTGGGGGTGGAGTTGGGTGGGTGACATGGGTGCAGGGCACCAAGGGGTACAAACTTTCAGTTATAAAATAAATAAGTCCCAGAGGGTGTCATGTGCAGCAAGGTGACTGTAGTGAACACTGCATTGAAGACCTAGAAGTTTCTAAGAGAATAAATCTTAAAAGTTCTCAGCACAAGAAAAAAAAAAACAATTTGTAACTAAGTGTGGTGATGGATGTCAACTAGACTGTGTGACCATTTCACAATATATACATCCACTGAATCACTATGCTGTGCATCTGAAATTAATATAATGTCATACGTCAACCATATCTCAATTTTTTAAAAAAAAGAACACACACACACACACACACACAGATACAGCATCTCTCACATGCCTGATGTGTCTCAAGAGAGTGTGCAAATTGAAGTCAGCATAGCCCAGAGGCATAGCGGTGATGAAGCAAACATATTGAGGTGGTCTGTATTCCTGGCGGTCATGCCCAAGTTCTCCCCCTGGTCCCTCTGGTCCGACTGCACCACGGTGGGAATGGAGGCGGCTACAGAGACCTGCTTCCCCCGGGCAGATGAGCCCCATTCTCTGCGGGTTGGTCGACTCTTAAGCCCCCAAAGCAACTCATCACCCCACTGAACTTCACATTCTGAGATTCTTGGATTATCTGACTTTTAAACACAGCATCGACTCTCTAGTGTTAAAAAAAAAAAAATCTCAGGACAGTTTGACAGGTCGTGTTAGTGACAGCCAGCCGAACACCGGAGTACCTAGCACCAGCAACACCCATGCTGGACGTTCAGTGTGCTGCACCCCCGAGCGCGAGCCCCCGCCCCCACCTCCCACAACTCTGCCTGGGGCAGGCCTTCCATGAACCCACCGCTTCTTGGAATTTCTGTAACAAGTCATTGGAGAGCTCCCCATGCACTCCAAAAACTTCACTGAAGACGCTTGACAGCCCCATAAAATTACATTTCAGAACTTTAGGGCACAGTATGGCAGTTTGTGAGTAAAGCGCTTTTAAGACATTTTTGACTTATCTAAAGTATGCTCGTTTTTTTGGTTAAGAAGCCTCAAGGGGCAATGGAGCTGCAGGGTGTCAATCTGTTATTTATTATCCAAGATGATAAAAAAAAAATGCTAGGTTTCCTGAACTAGTTATGGAATAAATGATATGATGGGTGGAATGTGCTTCACAACAGATGAAATGAAGGGATTGGGGGGAAGGGATCATAAGTGAACGGGGGCACCTGGGAAACAATATTTTTCCCTCAGGTAACTCACCGTGGGACGCTGGGCACACCAGATTTTACCCTGCGTTGCTTTCCTGTATGAAATTTTCTGCAATTTTTAAAAATTTTCTTATAATTTACAAGAAGTGATATTTTGAATGTAAAGGGAGGGATCAAGAATTCAGGTCTGAGATAGTCCTATTTGTTAATTCTCAATTATCCACAATGATGGCTATCGGTATATATAAAGAATACTGCAGCGTGTCCTCCATGTGAAGTCAGGAATGAGTACTTGATGACAGGCTATGCTGTGTGAGGAGTGACTCTTGGCAATGATTCAAAGAATGCAAGTTTTAATTCTAACATCGTGTGTAATTGTGAACTTTGAGCAAGTCATTTGTTTTCTGGTCTATAAAATGGGAAAATCAGGCTGATGCCTTCTGGGGTCCTTCCTTCCCTGATGGCATGAAATTCTTGTTGGGATGTGAGCTCCGTGCACATCAGGATCCTGTCTTCCTCTTTCAACTCTTACCCCTACATGCTTTGAACATGCCTAGAGTCAAATCAGAAGGTAAGAGGGACGCCTGGGTGGCTCAGTTGGTTAAACGTCCGACTTCAGCTCAGGTCATGATCTCGCAGTCTGTGAGTTCGAGCCGCGTGTCGGGCTCTGTGCTGACAGCTCAGAGCCTGGAGCCTGCTTCAGATTCTGTGTCTCCCTCTCTTTCTGCCCCTCCCCTGCTCACATTCTGTCTCTCTTTCTCTCAAAAATAAATAAACATAAAATTTTAAAAAAAGGTAAGAGAATTAGAAAATTATGATTAAAGTATTTTTACTCAATATGTGCTATTTGCATGGTTCTCTCCTGGCACACATAGCTGTGCCCCAAGTCTTCAAATGCCAGCTCTCTCTAGTTGAACATATTCCCAGGATTGGTAGAAGCTTTCTGAGAGACCTCCATACTATAGAGTTTCCTGAATGGATGGATCACTCCTTGGTTGGTATTTTGCATTGCCCTGTGACAGCCTTAGCTTCTGTATGTAGTTGGTGGCTTCTTAGTGGCTTCCTCACACTAGGAAGACTCTATCCTGGCTTAAGGTTCCATCTAGATGCCCCAGTCCCAGCTCATCCTCCACACCATCTGCCTCTTGGGAAACTCATGTACCTTTGCCTCTCCAATGGCTACCCTTATATTGGCTCTCTTCTCCAATGGCCTTCTGACTTTACAGAACTAGAATTCTCTGGTTTCTATGATCACATAAGACATCAAGTTCCAGGGGTGGGTCAAGCTCCCCCACAAACTGTTTATCACATTTCTCTGATTTCTGCAAAGCTTTCAGCTTTGCACTGAAAGTGCTTAGTTAAACATCCAACTGGAGAAAAATTAGCTTCTTTTTTGCAGGCACCTTTCACACTATCAGTGATCCTTTGGGGTCCTCATTACTTGGCTGGAAAGTGGGTGTCACTTCTCCCACCTCTCTCATTAAAAAGGAGTGGAGAGGGGAGCCTGGGTGGCTTAGTCAGTTAAGCGTCCGACTTTCGCTTAGGTCATGATCTCGCGGGTCGTGGGTTCGAGCCCCGCGTCGGGCTCTGTGCTGACTGCCAGCTCAGAGCCTGGAGTCTGTTTCAGAGTCTGTATCTCCCTCTCTCTCTCTGACCCTCCCCTGCTCACGCTGTCTCTCTCTCTCTCTCTCTCTCTCCTAGAAATAAATAAAAATATTTAAATACATAAATAAATAAAAAGAAGTGGAGAGCTCCTCAGCACTCCCTTATCAGCTAACAGCTCCCTACCTTGAAGGCTTTCTTCAACCATTAATCATTTTTGAACTTCTAGTTTTGTCTTATGTGGACTGAAAGTGGATGCTGGTCCAGCTATTTTTAGCAAGTCTTAAATGGATATGTGGGGACTGATTGCCCACTTATTCACTACTTTGGGTCCTCATATGAAACTTCAGGATGATGGGAATTCATCCTATTAAACATAGTTCTGTGAGTATTTGATGAATACCTGTCTTTTCCACTAAATTTTTCCTCTATAAGAGCTCTATGTTTACTCTCCCTTGAATACCAAGACCAAACATTCAGTGTCTAGCATATATTAACAGCTCAATAAATATGTGATGAGATAATGAATAGAAAACCAAGATCAAAGAGGGAGAAGACCAGATTTGTATCATTGAAACACCCTGGTTTGGAAGGACTAACAGAAGGGGCATCATTTGAACAATAGAAGAGCAGGCAAAGATTCCCAAAACTTGGCTATCCGTCAGAATTACTCATGGAGCTGTTGAAAAATAAAAATGCCTAGATATAATCTGCTGGTATGGTGATTCAATAGATCTAGTTGAGAATCCATGACCTAAGGTGCATAAGAGAGGTCTAAATAATGTACCAGGAGGGCTCCCAGGAAAGGAAGGCTGTACCTGATGGGGAGTTTGGAGGAGACTTTCTGGAGCATCAAGGAGACTTTCTGGACAAGGCAATGCATAAGGATGAAAAATTTGAGAAGATGAAGAAAGGGGCTGGGGAAGACATGGTTAACAGGAACTTGCAAGCCAGAGGAAATGAAATAAGCAAGGCACTGTGGCTAGAAAAATATTAGATTCTGGGCAGAATCTAGTGCTCTGGGGAGTTAAGAGTCAGGTGTGCATTCCACCTGACTGAAAGCTCTTTGGATGCAGAAACCTGACTTTCTAAAGTTAGCAACATCCAAGGGAGGTATATGGTATAGTGTGGTTGGGTAGACGAACTATGGATCAGGCTTCCTACATTCTTCATCTATAAGAGAAGGAGGATGAAATTACTCACCTCAAGAGGTTATTGTGAAGCTTAAAAGAAGTAATGATGTAATGTGTTAGCATATAAGTGCTCATTATATATCAGCTATAACTTGTTTTTAATAATTCTAGTACCTAACAAAGTAGCCAGTTCTGCAACTATCTTCCCAACTTTGCATTAGTCAAGGTCAGGTTTCAAGTGGCTTGAAATTGGCCATGATGGGAAGTTTGTTGTTGTTGTTGTTGTTTTAAATCACTAACCACCAGGGAAATGCAAATCAAAACCACAATGAGATACCACCTTCCACCTGTCAGAATGGCTAACATCAAAAAGACAGGAAAATAACAAGTGTTGACAAGGATATGGAGAAAAAGGAACCCTCGTGCATTATTGGTATAAATGTGATTTGGTGCAACCACTGTGGAAAATGTATGGAGGTTCTTCAAAAAATTAAAAATACCATATGATCCCATAATTCCTCCACTGGGTATCTACCCAAAGAATTTGAAAATGCTGAATCAGAAAAATACACCCACCCTCATCATGGGAGTGTTTACACCAAGGAAATTGGCAAAACTACAAACTTGAACCCTTTCTTTGAGAGCTGAATCAACACCTTGTTAGATGTTCTGTGGATATTGATTGGATTAGCCTAGGTTGAACGGACTTCAGTTGAAAAGTGAGTTAAGGCTACAAGAAAATAAAAGCAACAAGCTGAGAGAAAAAACTTCTCTTCATAGGCAAATCAGAAGAATATCTTGGCCTTGGAATGACTGGCAAATAAAAATGGAATATGAGTTTTATTCTAACCTAATGAAATAAGCTTTGGCATATTATTTCATCCATCACTTTCACCATTGTCTCTAAAATAAGCATCAAAAAAGCTGAGTGAAATAGTCACTGACAAGCCACAGCCCCATCAGAGCTCTGAATGCTCTCGGAGACAATTTCAAAGGCTAGTTCTCTCTGAAAAGAAGAACATGTCAGAGAAGGTACAGATCATAATGAGCTATCTGAGATGAAAAATAATTTAAAAAATTTAACATTGCAGAACAAAAAAATGCCATGATGCCTTAATAATACAAGAAACTTTATCATTAAACATTAAAGAGAAATTAAGGAAGTTGCAAATGACACAGGAAAGTGAATAGAAATGCCCATAAATCATATCAACACTCAGCCAAGGTAAGACAGTAACACAAGAATACATCTGTTTATTTTGGATGTCAACAAACCATTTCTAAGTTCTTTAATGGAGATTGCACTACTTCATAGAGTGAATAAAAAAGTCCTTTAAGAAGTCATTACTTTATAGAAATAAATTAACATATCCAATGGCTAAAACACCTGAAATTAAACTTGTAAGGACTAATATTCTAGTTCAGCCTCTTACAACACTTCAGTGTCTAGAAGAGGGGAGATTCCTTTAAGTCAGATAGTCAAGGCTCTCTTATACATAACAAAGTGTTATTGTGTGATGTTATATTGGTACTGAACTAATGGAAGCAGTTAACCCCAGGGACCTGCTTTCCCTGTTCAAGTTCAATACAGTCATGTGGTTTTTCAATATGGCCATACTTTTTCTTCCCCAATGAATTGCTATCGTTCCATTTGCTTTTATAGCACATGGACTACTCAAGACCTATATCTTCCTTTACATGAACAATCTTGGTTCAAAAGTAGTCATCCTTATTTCCAACCTACTTCCAATGAAAACGTACAAAACAAAACCCTTAATTGTATGCCCCATCCCCCCACCATGGATTTAGCTGCCACCAATTGGTGACATTGTTGAACACTAGTTATGTACATTCCAGTAGATACTTGTCCATTTGTGGGAGATACTCTTGCTGACCCCAATAGTACCCCCTTACTAAGTTTCAGTGTAATGATCCTTTTAATTCACAGTGTTTAACCACTGTCCTCCAAAGGATATCTGCTTTGACAGAATGACTGAAAGCAGACAAACTCGCGGCCTCACTCATACACTGTACCAAATCCACCACCCCGAAATCCTTTAGACCTTTTTGCCCAGATTCCCACTTATCTCCTGGCCAATTCCATTCTGTGATCAACCGTGTCCTTTCTTGGGGTGTCCTTTCTGGATAACAGGATTTGGGCCAGGCCAACCTTATAGTCCATGACTAACTTCCCTAAAGTTGCATCATGGAGAGGAATTGGACCCTTGGTTCCTTCCTTCCAGAAGACCATGGAAGCTTTAAGCAAATAATCTTAATACATCTCCAGCCAAAAATCCCTAAGAGGAAAACACCTTCATCAAGCTACTACCTAGTGCCTCCTTGTATGCATGGCACTAAAAGAGTCACTTGAGTGACTTCTCTCAGGAACTGTCTCCTTCAAGGCATATACAAACATGCTACATGTATAGAAGTGGCATTTTTTACAAATTCCATCTCATCAGGTACAACACATTGTTAGGGGACATTAAGAACTGTGAGAAAACTTAAAAATAATGAAGGATACCATTTTATTTTGAGGATGAGAAGACAAACCCAGACTCCATCTGATTAAGACCATACTCTGTAAAATGATGGTAATCAGGGAAGGAGGGGGATAAAATTGATGGAGTTTAAGGGTACTAACTTGTAACAAGCGGTAAATAAGCCTTAGAGCTCTAAGGCACAATAAGATGAATATAGAATATTATTGTACTATAATTATGTAATTTGATAACAGCAACAATCATATTACAATATTTAAATATACCAAATAACATTGTACACCTTAAACTTACACAATGCTATATGTATACATAAAGTTGACTAATTAAAAAAAAATCCTCCTAGAACTTAACTGAGGACCAAGGGGGAGAAGAAGGGGGGAAATGGTGGGGGAAAGGGAGAGAGGCAAACCATGAGAGACTCTTGAATGCTGACAAAAACTGAGGACTGATGGGTGTGGGGGGGAGGGGGGATGAGCATGGAGGAGGGCACTTGTGGGGATGAGCACTGGGTGTTATGTGGAAACTAATTTGACAATAAACTATTTGTTAAAAAAAATCCTCCTATAATTTAGCAAACAAACAAACAAACAAACAAAACCTGTCTCACTTCTGTGCCCAAGGCATGGTTTTTACTACCTTATGATAGAATTCATATTTTGGAGAGCCAACAAATTCAAAAGACCATTTCCTCCAGATGGGAGGGTGGACAGCTAGGATAAAATGCAGATCATCGAGATGGGGAGCCCATCCATCTTCTTGGTCAAATTTATCATCAGTGTTCACCTCGATAACTTTGAAAATACTTCTTCCAATTAGCGTTCTCAATTGCTTGAAAGGAACGGTGGGGAAAGCAGGATAACAAGGTTTTTCAGACATTGAATTTCCATAAACGACATCATGAATTATATATTGCTGTTGCTAAGGAGATGCAAGAAGTACGTATCAGAAGGAAACAAAGAAACTGATTACACCGAAGATGAGCAGTCACAGGCTTTGGAGAACCATTCTGCCTTTTGAGTTGTTATGATCAATTCTCTATAGTAACAAAGACATATCAGTCTTCTAAAAATACCCAATTATTTATCCATTCAGCAGAAAACAAAGAAGAGATCAGGGCAGTCCTGATGTCCATTTCGCAGCACATAGGATGAGGGACACTTTTCCTGCCTTATTTACCAAGAATATTTACCACCTCTCCCTGTTCAGTCCATGAGACACCACCCAATATCCAGAATTTGAAGATTCTACCTTGAAAATTCTCAAATAGGAAATGACTCTTTTCTCTAAGTTAACAACTAATTTCCAGTCAGTGAGTAATTTTTTTCCTGAAACTTCCACTCAGTGGAAAACAAATTAAGAAGGAAAAACTTAAGTAAACAAATCTGAAAAAGAGGCCACGACACACAGAGATGGAGGAATCTCTAAACTCACCCGTCAAAGAAAGCAGGAGCTTCAGGTTTATCTCAAACAAAACTGTAATTTTGATCAGCCCCTGATTGAGCCTCACCCCCATGAATGACTTCCAGGGCCTCTGGCTCTTTGGGACTAAAGGAGAAAATTATTTTTAGCACAACTATTTGGAAACCTCTGAGAACTTGGATCTCTTTTTCTGTCTGGTACCAAAGCAAGTTTTTCGCTGAAGCTCTCATGAAAGATCCTCAGTCTTTTGTGGATTTAGAATCCTGGAGCAAGCCACCAACCCAGAGCAAGGTATGGTGTTTCTTTTTTTTTTTTTTTTTGGTAGAATTTTGGCAAAGGTAGACGCAGTGGCCCATGTCATTATGGTAGCTTTTGAGTTTATTAAACAGACAGCTCTGTAAGAAAAATCCATGAAACTGAAGACCTGGGTTCAAATCTCAGGTCTGACACTAGCTTTGTGGCCATAGACAAGTTACTTGACTTCTTGAGACACCAGTTCCCTATCCAATCAATCTACCACAAAAGAGTCCTTTCAAAAGATGATACAGACTTAAAATTGCTCTGTAGACTACAAAATCTTTGCCAAATGTCAGAATATTTTATTGTTGTGCTATCATAGAGCTTTACATAAAGCAGGCAAAGCTTCATAAATCATGAGCTGTTGATATAAATAAATATTGAGAAATAAATATTTCCTTCATTCAACCTTTGTTGAGCCCCTCCTACAGACCAGTCTTTGTTTAAATGTTGGTGATACAGAGTTTATATTTTGGTGGAGAAAAAGCAAGGAGACAGATAATCCTAACATAATGTGGTTGTGAGGTGCTGCTTGCTGGGTAGTGACAGGAGAAGGGAGAGCTTTCCATGGCCAACAGGAGAGGCAGTTCTGAGGAGAAAAATTGGAGCCCTCAGAGACATAGCTAAGGAACTAACGTAACAGAAGCTACTGGTATATGAACACCTAAGCTCCCCACCCTGTTTTACTCACTCCTAGTGTCACTCCTAGGGCAGCTAGGAAAGGATAAAACCTGCTATTGTGCAATGTTTTCCTCTGCAGGCCAAGGATATGTCATGTTTTGGCCATCCCTGGTTACCTATCTTCTCCCTAATGATTTCCAGGCAAAATACATTCTCAAGTCAAATTAATAACCAAGTCAGCCCTTTGTCATGAAGTGATGTTACAGTTTCCCTACATGATGTGGAAGAAAACTCAAGTGTTCGGAGACAAGAAGAGCTCAGTTCAAATCCTGCCTGTGCCATTTTTATGGCTATTTGGACTTGGGGCCCTCAGAGTCTCAATTATCTTGTTTGTAAAATCAAGATGACATCACCTACTGCATAAGAGCAGCTTAGGGATGAAATAATGATGTTTTAAAACACCCAACACAGCGCCTGGGTGGCTTAGTCGGTTGAGCGTCCGACTTTCGCTTAGGTCATGATCTCGCGGTTCGTGGGTTTGGGCCCTGCGTCGGGCTCTGTGCTGACTGCCAGCTCAGAGCCTGGAGCCTGTTTCAGTCTGTGACTCCTTCTCTCTCTGACCCTCCCCTGCTCACGCTGTCTCTCTCTCTCTCTCTCTCCTAGAAATAAATAAAACATTTTTAAAAAATTTTTAAAAATAAAAAATAAAACACCCAGCACAGGGGCGCCTGGGTGGCTCAGTGGTTAAGTGTATGACTCTTGATGTTGGCTCGGGTCATGACCTCACAGTTCATGAGCTCAAGCCCCATGTCAGGCTTCGCACTAATGGCATGGAGCCTGCTTGGGTCTCTCTCTTCTCTCTCTGCCCCCCTCCTGTTCATGCTCTCTCTCCCACTCTCTCAAAATATAAATTAAATAAATAAATAATAATTAAAACACAGCAATAAAAAAATACCAGTATGTTCCTGCTTTCCAACTCATCTGTCTTTTTCACTTAGTTTTTCTATTATGGTAAAATATACATAACATAAAATTTATCGTTTTTAAGTATACAGTTCTGTGGTGGCAAGGATACTCACACTGTTGTACGACCATCACGTCATCATCCATCTCTCTGCCAAAATTGTTTGAAACTTTGCACTCCTTAAACATTGACCTCCACCTCACTCCTCAGCCCCTGGCAGGCACCATTTGACCTTCTATCTCTACAATTTTGACTATGCCAGATACATCATGTAGGTAAAATCATGCAATACTTGTCCTTTTGTGACTGGATTATTTCACTTAGCATAAAGTTTTCAAAATTCCTCCATGTCATAGAATGGGTCAAAATTCCCTTTTAATGGCCGAATAATATTCCATTGTATGTGTGTACCATATTATGATTATCCATCCACCTGCTCATGGCACATGAGTGGTATCCACCTTTTGGCTATTATGAATAATGCTGTGATGAGAATGGGTGTGCAAATATTTGAGTCCCTGCTTTCATTTCCTTTACATATATACTCAGGAGTGGAATTCCTGGGTCATAGGATAATTTTAGATTAAAGTTTTTGAGGAATTAACTTACCGTTTTACACAGCTGTTGTGCCATTTTACATTCTACCAGGCACATTTTTTCCAGGTTTGTTGAGATATAATTGACATATAACATTGTGTAAGTTTAAGGTATGCCATGTGAAAGTTTGATACATATATGTATTATGAAATGATTATTGCAGTAGGTTAGTTGACACATCCATCACCACACATAATTATCATTTTTTGTGTGCAGTAAGAACATGCAGTAACATCTATTCTCTTAGCAACTTTCAAGTATCTAAGACAGTATTATTAATTACAGATACCATGCTGCACATTAAATCCCCAAAACTTATTCAGCTTATAACTGAAAGTTTCTACGTTTTGACCACCATCCCCATTTTCTCCGCCCTCCAGCCCTGGGCAACCACCATTCTACTCTCTGTTTCTATAAGTTCAGTGTTTTAGATTCCACATACAAGTTAGATGGTACAGTATTTGTCTTTCTCTGACTTATTTCGCATAGTGTAATTCTTTCAAAGTTCATTCATGATGTCATAAATGATAGGATTTCCTTCTCTTTATGACCTAAAAATATTCCGTTGTATACATACCACATTTTCTTTATCATTCATTTGCCAGTGGATATTTAAGTTGCTTCCATGTCTTGGTTATTGTGAATAATGCTGCAATGAATGTGAGAATACAGATAACTCTTTGATATCCTATTTCCATTTCCTTTGGATAAATATGCAGGGGTGGGATTGTTGGGTCATATGGTAGTTCTATTTTTAATTTTTTGAGAAGTCTCCATATTGCTTTCCATAGTGGCTTTACCAGTTTACATTCTCACCAACAGTGCACGAGGGTTCCCTTTCCTCCATATCCTCACCAAAACTTGTTATTCCTTCTCTTTTTGATGATTGCCACTCTGACACATGTAAGGTGACATTTCATTGTGGGTTTGATTGGCATTCCCCTAATGATTAATGATGTTGAGCATCTTTTCATGTACCTATTGGCCATCTGTATGTCTTTTTTGGAAAAAAATGTCTACCAAGATCCACTGCCCATTTTATTTTTTTAAAATTTTTTGAATGTTTATTTATTTTTGAGAGACAGAGGCGTGAGAGTGCACTAGCAGGGGAGAGGCAGAGAGAGAGAGGGAGACACAGAATCCAAGCAGGCTGCAGGCTCCAGGCTCTGAGCTGTCAGCACAGAACCTGACATGGGGCTCGAACCTATGAATGGTGAGATCATGACCTGAGCTGAAGTCAGGTGCTTAATGAACTGAGCCACCCAGGCATTGCCCATTTTAAGTCAGATTATTTGTTTTGTTCCTGTTGATTTGTATGAGTTCCTCTTATATCTCCTCTTTACTATATGGTTTTTGTGCGTATTTTCTCTCATTTTATAGGTGCTTTTTCATTTTGTTGATTGTTTCTTTTGCTCTGCAGAAGCTTTTTACTTGGATGTAGTCCCACAATTGTTTATTTTGCTTTTGTTGCTTGTGTTTTGGTGTCATATCCAGAAATGCTACTGCCAAGACCACAGTCAAGGATCTTTTTACCTGGGTTCTCTTCTAGAGGTTTTAGTTTCAGGTCTTATATTTAAAGCTTTAATCCGTTTTGAGTTGAGTTATTTGAGTGGTGTAAGTTAGGGATCCAATTTTATTCTTCTACATGTAAATATATAGCTACCGCAACACCAATTTATTGAAGAGATGATTCTTTCCCTAGAAAGTATTCTTGGCTTCCTTGTCAAATATTAGTTGACTGTATATACATGGGTTTATTTTTTTAATATATAAACACATGCTATTTACAAAGAGATATAAATCTGTGGACACATTTCCTAAAAGTTCAATTTTTGCAATGATTTATTCAGTATTTCTCCAAGTATTTTCATGGTGAGTTTAGCAGGAACAAAGGGTTCTATCCCTAAAAATCTTACAAAGCACTACATACTACATTCTTGCCTTACACATTCAAAATATGTATTAACATAAAGACTGAAATCTACAGACCATAAAGTAAGTTTAAAAAACTAGAAACCTGTTACTTTATAATCCCTACAGAAAAATAGGATACATTAGCTTCCCAAGACAGATCTGTACAGGATTAACAATATTTCCAGAGCTTTGATTTTCTCACTCCAAAGGAGCGTGATGTGGGAAAAAATACATTTTAGCACATATTCTACATAAATTTGCATATTCAATGCAATTCTTCAAAATACTTCGTATGAGGCATGACTACAAATGTGTATGAAGTTTCTTTTTGTAGTTTTGAAAATGACCTAAAAGTGGATTATAGTGTATATTGAGTTCTATACTTTAAATTGGTCCAATTTATGGTGTGTAAATTAAATCTCAATATAGCTGTTAAAAATATTATAATGTTTATAAAACCATGAGCCACATAGTGCAGTCCCAGCCAAAATAACCAAATTCAACTGCAACCCAGTGGGACAGTGGGCAAAGGATAGATTCTTCAATATAAGGTGCTTAAAAAACACAGTTGGATCCCTACCTCACACTTTTTATCAGAAAACATTCTACTGGGTCAAAATTAAATGTGAACAAATGAAACAACAAAAGAACTGAAAGTGGGAGAATTTTGTTTTAGTATCTTGGAGTGAGGTAGGCCTTTTAAACACAATAAATTAAACTTCAAGAATGTTTTTATAATAAAATTATTTTAAAATTCATTAACAAAATACAAAGGCAAACTGGAAGAAGCTATTTGCTGTTCATATCATAAACTGTGTCCACACATATACACACAGATTTATTGTACTATTGCTTATATAGGAATGAAAATATCTCAAATACCCATCAGTAGGAGACTGGTTAAATGTAACACAATCGTATGGTGGATATTCTATAGTCACTAAAAAAAAGAATGAGGCAACTCTATATACTGATAACAGAAAATCTCTTAGCTGAAAAAGCAAGGTACGGAAAGTTGCATATTTTTTGCCAAAGTGGGTAAGAAAGACACACAAGAAACTAGCAACAATGATTGCCTCTAGAGAGGGGGCCTGCATTGTCTGGAAGATTGGGAAGAAGGAGAGAGATTTACTTCTCATTGCATACCTTTTTTAAATTTTATAAATGTGCATGTTCTATCTTTACCAAAAAAAAGGGTAAAAATTTAAAATATTTCTAAATACTTAGACAATGCAAAATTAAAACAACTCACATCTTTTGTTTGTATTTTTAAACACTGTGAAAGGGGCCCACAGACCCTATGAATGTTTAAGTTCTCTCTTTTCTCTTTCCCTTGTAATATTCTCATATTCCATTCTCCCTTGTTTTTCATTTTGTTTTTCACAAAACACACACCTCCCCGTCAAAAAAAACAAAAAAACAAAAACCAAAACCTTCTCCTCTGTCCACAGCCTGAGTTTTTTGTGCCAGACACTGTTCTAGATGGTTGTAGAAATCAATGACTAAGACGAAGATCCCTGCTCTATGCCCTTATCCCTTACATTCCATCAGATGGAGATATACCATATTTTTAGAGCATAATAAAGGTAATAATAATCTAGTGTGTTAGAAGGTGGTGAGTACAAAGAAGAGTAGAAAACAACAGAGCATAATGAGGGGGGATGGGCAGTATGAAAAGGCAGATTGCAATGTTAAATACAGTATAAGAATTGGCTCTAGGAAGAGGTTGGCATTTGAGCAAAGACTCAGAGAGGGAGATGAGTGAGTGAGACATGTAGACATCTTGGAGAAGAAAGTTCTAGACAGAGGGAAGAGACAGCATGAAGACCCTAAAGCAGAACATTCCTGGTGTCTTTGGGAATCACCAAGGAACTCTGAGTGACTGGAGCTAGAGAGGAGAGAAAGTAGTGGAGGATGAAGTTAGGGAAGTAAGGAGGGTGTGCCCAATCCAGTAGAGCCTTGAACCATGTACCATGAAGCTTCTGGCTTTTAAGTAAAATGAAAAAACAGGGCAGGGTGATGCCACTGTAGTTTTCTATTATAACCCACATCCTACTGGCATCCTAATAAACTGAGTCTCAAGACTCCAGTGGCCAGTTACCACCATTCTGTCATCATGCATCAAGCACCACAACATACTATTCCTCAATTCTGATGAGGATTGTTAAATTAACAATCCTTTTGAGAGCCTTTCAAAAATAACTGGGGATACTTCTAGCATTTAGACTACCATACAGACAATATTCTAATTCATTTGTCAATGAAAGGCAAAGCATTTGTTCAATGAATGCATCTGTTTCAGTTGTATTAATTTTTACCTACTTCGAGCACCTTTTTGCCTGGCTATCAGAAATATTTATATCCTTTCTTCCAAGCACATCTTTAAAATTTCTGTTTTTTTTATTCACCATAACCGGGACCCTTAACCCAAACTTCTTTGTAGACTGATCCCTGACTATTGGCATGTTCGTGTTCTCAGCCTCTCCATCATAATGTCTGAGAAGCCACTGCCCAAAGCACCTTCCCTCCAAGTAATTTCAAGCCCCTCTTAGAACCAAGTCTTGGCCTCCGCTACAGGATCCCATCCCATGTCTCTTCAAACACCTTTTTACGAGTATCTCCTATGAGCATGTTCTTTTCTTTCAAATTGTTTCTCAAAGCTTCCTCTAATCCATTTTTTACAAGAAAAAGCTAGCAGTTTCATCATTGCAGTTTTGTTTTAACTGTGGCGGGTATGGATAGAATGTTCTTTCATTTTCTATAATCTGGGACACCTTTGAAAAGGCTGGTATCTTTATCAGATCCACTGGGCTTTTCAGAAAGTGCCTTAATCCCGGTTGAGCAATGGAATCAGTAATGTTGAGTTTGTGTTCTATTATAAGCAAACTGTGCACAGCAAAAATGTTCTACTGGATGTGGGGGAGGGAAGATGAGTGGGGAGAGATACTGGTGACATGAGATTAGGGTCATGGATACAGGGTCTATATCTGGGTAAGTGGCTTCAGTTTCTCACTAATAAGATTTCTAGGAATCAGACTTATTTTGAATCACATGTGCACACTGTGTTTTTCTCAGTTTGTCATTCCTATGCTCTGGCAAATTTCTAGGTCTAATTCCAAGATGTTGCAATTTCCCCATGAGTATCATAAAACTGGTACAGTGTGCCTGGTTAATTTTCTGATGTGGCCATCAGAAAGCAAGGAAGCTCCATCTGATTACTTTTTTCACATTTTATGATTATTTCCTTTGGGCAAGTACATGCCAAAGCATATATATCAAGCCTTGTTGAGATTTCTTATTAAAGCACAGGTCCAACTACCTGAACACTATTCATTTGCATTGTCCTAAAGCCATGTGCAAACATTCTCCCATCCAGAAAGCTGCTAATCCTAGGGACCATTTAGCCTAGAAACTCAGGTGTCTCAGCCCATACAGCCCGCCCTTCAGTTTATAAGCCAAATGCCATGCTAATAAATGATCGGTCATTCTCAGGATCCTGTTTGTGGAGGGAAAAACCAAGTCCTATTAGACCATAGCTAAAGAGACCTGTTGTCTGCTTCCCTAGGTGCACATGGCACCATGCATGGTTTAATTTCACTCAGCTCTTTAATTGAGCCCTGATGCTAACAGCTTAATCGTTCACTAGGGCACTGTATTCTGCAGATTTTAAATTAAAGTTTGAGACCTCCCCTTTAGGACACGCACAGTACTCCAATTAGCACTAATTGGTTTTACACATGATTATCAAGTGAAAAACTTCGTTTTCCTGAAAATGCCACTTCTTTTCTCCTGCTTTAAAAACCCCATAAATTTTAAGAAACTTCTCATGGATGCATGCAAAGACTAGATATAAGGATGTCTAGCGTAACGTTTATATTGGCAGAAAACTGGAAGGAAATATCTGCAATGGAGAATCGCATACACAAAGAATAGTGCATAAAATGCAACATTTTTTAATGTTATGAATTATTTTTGACATGGGAAGACGCTCATGATATATTGTTAAGTGAAAAAAGTTGGAGACATAGAAGAGTCGCATAATATTTTTCTCCACAGCATAGAAAGAAAGGCCGGAAGGATGTCTGTATCAAAATGTAAAGAGTAATTATCTCTAATGACGAGAATAGTGTTGATGTTTATCTTATTTGTTTGAATTTCTAATTTTCTAAAAATAATGCATTACTTCTGCAAGAAGAAACCATCATTTTTCAAAGTCCACCACTGACCCTACAGGAAAAAAAAATGCAACAAGTGGCTTTATTTTGAAATTTTAAAAATCAGTCCTTCATCTCCACCAACCCCTGTGTGGGACACTGAGAATCCTCTATCAGGAACGTGTTCGTAGTTTACAATAGAATTACGAGAGTTAACAGAAGTTGTATACATGCACGGAGAGGTGAGCACTGAAGTGCATGGTTGCAAATGCCCGTCCTCATATTCATTTATGCCAAAACTGCCACCTGAGAGGGTGGATTTATGTCCCTGTGTTTCTTTTCCAGAGCCAAAGATGTTTATCTTGCTCTATGTTACAAGTTTTGCCATTTGTGCCAGTGGACAGCCTCGGGGTAATCAGTTCAAAGGAGAGAACTACTCCCCAAGATATATCTGTAGCATCCCTGGCTTACCTGGACCTCCAGGACCCCCTGGAGCAAATGGTTCCCCTGGGCCCCATGGTCGGATCGGCCTTCCAGGACGAGATGGTAGAGACGGCAGGAAAGGAGAGAAAGGTGAAAAGGGGGCTGCAGGTAATGAACGATGAAGTGCCATTAAACACCCCTCGTCCACCCCTGTCTTAAACTCTGTCCTTTCTTTGTTGCCTTTTCTAATGAGAATTGCTCCTGAAATCCCTTCTCTGTTTCACCTTCCTTATTTATAATAATGTATTGAGCCCTTACTATGCTTTAGATATCGCTGCAAACTCTTTACCTCCGTCTTATTTTATTGTAATGACAACTCTTTTGGTTATCCCATTTTGCAGGTGAGAACCCAGAGCAATAACATGGTTGAATAGTTACTGAAGGCAAAAGTTCACTGCTAGTGACAGGCAGAGCTGGACTCAAATACTGATGCCCGTGATCACAAGGCTGTACTAGCTAGCAGGCAATGCCTGGGTGTGCAAAGGCATGGATGGATAGACAGATAGATGGACGAGGAAGGGAAATGGACAGACGAAGCAGAGGCAGGAATTAGGAGCCAAAAAGCACAGATCCCATCCTGATCTGTGCTAAATATCCTGAGCAAAGTTGCATAAAGGACTTCCAGGTTTGATTTTTCACAGATGAAATAACAATAGCACTGTATAGCCCACTTTTTGTAGCTCATGTCTTTCCCACCTGTCCGGTCCCAGCTAAAAAAGTACATTCGTATTGCTCTTTACAGCAACACAATTGCCCCCTACTTCTTCAGTAATTTTTTCTTTTTTCCCACAAATAAACTGGCCCAGGAAGATTGCCAGACTCTGCAATCCTTCAGAGTAAACCGAATTGAAATTCTCTTAGAGAAACTGTGTTAACTCTAAAAGAGGAAGTGATTTGGCATCAATCTTTAAAAACAAGTTTCCGAGTGTAAAGACTGGGACAAAAGATAGGAAAAGAAAGGTCTATCAGCCTAAGAAACACGTCTCTCTCTAGTCATCACACCTGATTTACTGGTGTTATGTGAAACAGTAGCATAATGCATATGCAAGTTACTGGATAATAATTCATTTCTGAATTTGTCATGCAGAAAATACTTGGAAAATCAGTAGCTACCAAATGTATGAATATTGTTCAATATTAGATTAAAAACTTTTAGGTAAAGGTTCAACATCAGATAAGGAACCTTTAATTTGGAGCTTACATCTTATCTATGGTAACACCTATGGCTACAACTTACTGCTTTGTCATGATCATGAATAGCCTAGAAATCCTATAATAATAACATGGCCGTAGTTGAATATGACCAACCCTTTTAGTTTATTTACTATGTCTGGAAGCAATAATGTAGTGCTTACACACTTCTAAATATAAAATTCAGTCAGATTTATGCTTAGACCTTGGCTCCTTCAATTACTAATTTAGTATCCTTGGACAAATAACTGCTTTGAGCCTTATTTCCTCATTTGTAAATTGGGAGTAGTAAAGGTGATTGTGGCAATTAATAATCCAATAATACATGGAAAACACTCAGTAGGATAGCTGCCATGTGGTAAGCACTCAGTAAATGTTAGTTGTTACTACATATCACACAGTGAACTCCAAACATGAGTCATAGATAAGTTCCTGAATATCCAAAGTTATGTAATAAACTGGAAATGAGTGATTGGTTTCATGAGGTGGTTCTAGTGTCATTTAAAAGTACATGTGGAGGGGGGCGCCTGGGTGGCTTAGTCGGTTAAGCGTCCGACTTTTGCTTAGGTCATGATCTCGCGGTTCGTGGGTTCGAGCCCCGTGTCGGGCTCTGTGCTGCCAGCTCAGAGCCTGGAGCCTATTTCAGAGGCTGTATCTCCCTCTCTCTCTGATCCTCCCGCTCACGCTGGCTCTCTCTCTCTCCTAGAAATAAATTAAAAAAAAAAAAAACATGCGGAGGGACATCTGGCTGGCTCAATAGGTAGAACATGAGAACCTTGATCTCAGGGTTGTGAATTTGAGCTCCACACTGGGTGTAAAGATTACTTAAAAAACAAAATCTTTAAAAATATAAGTATGTGGATATGCATTCAGGGTAAATTGAATGTTCATAATTGCTACAAATTTAACCATATGAGGCCAACTACACCCCCATATTCATGGATACACCCATGCATTATTCTTCAACAAGCTTCTTGTGTGTCTATTGCTATCCAGTATTATTCTAGACCAGTGTTTTTCAACCTCCACCCTAATGTTATTTTAGACCAAACAATTATTTACTGTGGGTTGGCTATCTTGTGCTTTTGAGGACAGTTCAGCATCCCACTAGCTGCCAGTGGCACCGCCACCAACTGTGACAACAAAAATGTCTCCAGCCATTGCCAACCATCCCTTGGGGGTAGTATAAAATTGCCCCTGGTTAACATTACTGCTCTAAACAAGGAAAACACAAACATTAATCAGACATTGCCTTGATAAACATTTGAGGGTGGGAGGCCACTATAGAAACATAATAATTGCAATATTCATCATCATCATCATCATCATCGCCATTTATTAAGAACTTACTACATCAGAAATTTTACATTTAATAGTTAATGTTTATCATAAGCCTATTATAAAACACTATAATCAGCAATAATAATGTTACAATGGAAAAATTGAGATTTAAAAATAAAATTACTTTCTGAACCTGAGATGACTTAAATCCAATATACACACATATACACATAAGGACCTATAACATCTAAGAAAGGTAGGAATGCCTTTGTGATCAATGAAGAAAAACACACCTTATTTACAAACAATAGTAACAGAGCCCTGGGGCTTTGGGGATAAGCTTTTAATGTATCTGGAACTGGGCACAACATGGCTAATAGTCTTTGATTCTTCTTTCCTCTTTAATGACACCACAAATGTCTTCTCCTTCATGTGTCCTTGATAAACATCCCCACCACATCCACCCCAAGCAAGCACAAGCAGAATCAAGCATATTTTTGTTCAACTTCTCTACCTTAAATTACAAATACAGAGCTTATTATACTAATTAGAAAATTTCTATTATGGGGCACCTGGATGGCTCAGTCAGTTAAATGTCTGACTTTGGCTCAGGTCGTGATCTCACGGTTCATGAGTTCGAGCCCCACTTCCAACTCTGTGCTGACAGCTCACAGCCTGGAACCTGTTTCGGATTCTGTGTCTCCGTCTCTCTCTACCCCTACCCCGCTCACACTCTGTCTCTCTCTCTCTCAGAATAAATAAACATTTAAAAAATTTTTAAAGAAAAAGAAAAGAAAATTTCTATTAAAAATCTGTCTCTTTCACTGGTCCATAGTAATTACTGTTGTAGTAGAATAGTACCATTTAATTTAATCTGAATGCACATCTATATAAATATCTTCTAATAACACTAGAACCACCTCTTGAAACTAATCACTCTAGTTTATTACATGGCTTTGGATATTCATGAACTTAGCTATGACCCAAATTTGCAGATCACAGTGTAATCGGTAGTAACAACTAACTTGAGGGTGAAATAGGTGTCATTCATGTCAATGTCCCACTTAGTCCCTAGCATAGTGCCTAGCATGTAGTAGATGATCAATCAATATTACATGGTTTAGATGTATGTATGCATGCACACATAAACCCAGGGATGGATGGATGGATGAAGGCATAGATGCATGCATGGATGGATGGATGAAAGAAAAAAATAGCACTGAAGAAGAAATCTTTGTAAACCCATTTCATGGAGAACTAAGAAATCCTTTCTCTCCAAGTGTTAGCACCTAAGCATGGACTAAGCAGTACTCCATAATTCTCCTTCTACATATGTCTAACTGAATAGGAAGAGGAGGAATGATTCATCCCTTCTTTCCCTGATTCATTAATGGGCCATTAGCACAGGTAAAAATCCTTCATGCAAATGGGAAGAATTACTTCAAGTTATTATAGTTAATCTCTGATTAGCTAATTCAATAACTATAGAAAATCCAAACACTGAGATTGTAAAGATGGCCAGCCTTGTAAAATTGCATCTTAGTATTTGTGGTTTTGTCTCAAAGAATTTTCAATAGGATGAGGCCTTAAGCAACGTAGTCCAACACCTTCATTTCAAGGACTGAGAAACAAGTCAGAGAGATGGAGCCCCTTCTTCAAATTCACCTAATGAATCCATGGATGAACTAAGGTTTGCTGGTCTGCTGAGCCACTGTTTACTGCTTTTCTCACTAGGTTTGGAGGGGATTTAGATCCAATTCTTCATATTACACATGACGCATTTGAAACGCAGACAACAAGTGACTTGCCCAAAGTCATAGAGACAGGAGGACTGGAGTACATAATGAAATTTAATAGTCAAAATTGTTGCTGATGCCAAAAAAGTTTTTCTGTTAGTACATCAAAGGTCATTCATGACCTTCACTCATGAAGACAGCAAAAGTTAAGCTCCTATTGAAGATAAAAATAACAATTTAGAATTTGTGGTCCTTGATTCAAAAGTAAATTTAACAGTATTATAGTATTCATATTTTATTTCTACCAAAAAGAAGCAAACATTGAAAGATCACCCTATTATGGGCTTATTTCAAGAAATAAATACCAGAGTATATTCTGGCTGGGACCAAGGGAATTTCAACTTCACAACAAAAGCCATCTAGAGCTTTAGGACAGTTCCGTGATCAGTAACAATACTGATCCCAGTCACCAAAAAAGACATTTCATTCATTATTAGAATCTTTGGTGCATCACAAATTGTTAAACAACATCTTTCCAAAATTATTAAAACAAAATACTGGATGTTTTAAACTTCTAAAATTTTCATTATCCAGAACATTTCATTTCTAATTTGCCAAAGTGAAAATTAATTAAACTCATACACCGGTATACATGTAATCTTCAAACAAATTATACCAAAGCACTATCAAGATAAAAAGACTCAGCTTAATAAAAGTTCCTGAGAGGAAATACATAGTTAAGAGTGAAACTACACAGTATATCCATAATATATTTTCCCTGACTACAGAAGTACTTTATAAACTACAAATAATTTGGATATTTTTTGAGCGTGTATCACTACACAAGCACTATCTATGGAATGGATTTGGCCATAAACATTAAATGACATTTTTATGCTATTAAGTCATTGTTATTATATATATGGTTTAAAAATTAAATAAACGTTATTTATCCCTTTCAACCAATGATCACAATTTCTCTGCATTTAGCCTTGGGTTGATCTATAGATGTAAAAATTTGGACAAACAGAAAATATTTCACTGTGGTGATTTTGAATTTGTTGAAATCCTTTCACAGATATTATGTCTTTTCTATATATAAGGAGACCCAGAGAAATTAAGGGACTTGCCTAAAATGATACAACCATTTAGCTGCAGAGCCAAACAGAATTTAGGATTCTTGATTCCAGCCCCAAAGGTAAGAGGCACTTTGATGAAGGGGAAGCATCATTACACTAAGACTTGGATTCCAGTCCTAGCTTGATACAGAAGCCAGTTTCTTCACTTCTCTGGGATTCAATTTTCTCCTCCAAAAAAGAGCTGCTGCCGACAACAGCTGATGTTGGCCACCAGTGGTGGCCATCACTGTTCTTCGTTATTGTAGCATATTGAACCCTCACTATGTGCCAGGTGCACTTTACACTCTAGCCACTGCCCTGGGGAGATGCTCAGGCTCCAGAGTCAGGAAGGCATGAGTTCAGATCACAAGTCCATTACGTACTAGCTTTGTTTCCTTGAGCAAACTGACTTCTCTGTGGCTCAGTCTCCCCATCTGCAATGGAAGTAATAATACCTAATTCATAAAGTTGTTGCAAGACCTAAAGAAGACAATGCCTGTCAATAAAGTGCTTTCCCTGGTACATAGTAAATGTTGAATAAATATGAGCTAATCTAATTTTGATTAATTATTTTATTATCATACTAATAGAGGTAGGATGGGACATGAGACTAAATAACTTCTAAGGATTCATCCGGCTCTGTCTGCTCCCATGACCTCACTCTGGAAAATAATATCATTATGCTTATTGAATTTCTCCTGTAGTGACAAATAATGTATGTGACTGATTTAGGTGCAGATGATCCATCATCAAAAATAGCGTTTAAATGATCTTTCATATACTCAGGAAAATTTACCTGAAACTCTGATGAAAATTTTCTATTTCCATTTTAATGCGTCAGTAATTTTTTTTTAAATACGCATTAGTATTTAGTAGTGTCCTTTTGAAAGTTGACTGGAGAGACAAGTTTACGGTGTGCTGGCACTATGTGGACATGCTATTTGTGACCGTATATTTAGAGAAACTATGAATTAAACTGTAAACTCTTTTTAAAGGTTTGAGAGGTAAGACCGGACCACTGGGCCTTGCTGGAGAGAAGGGGGACCAAGGAGAGACTGGGAAGAAAGGACCCATTGGACCAGAGGGAGAAAAAGGAGAAGTAGGTCCAATTGGGCCTCCTGGAGCAAAGGGGGACAGAGGAGAGCAAGGGGATCCAGGGCTGCCTGGAGTTTGTAGATGTGGAAGCATCGTGCTCAAATCTGCCTTTTCTGTTGGCATCACAACCAGCTACCCAGAAGAAAGGCTACCAATTATATTTAACAAGGTCCTCTTCAATGAGGGAGAACACTACAATCCTGCAACAGGCAAGTTCATCTGTGCCTTCCCAGGGATCTATTACTTTTCTTATGATATCACATTGGCAAATAAGCATCTGGCGATCGGGCTGGTACACAACGGGCAGTACCGGATAAAGACCTTCGACGCTAACACAGGGAACCATGACGTGGCTTCGGGGTCCACGGTCATCTATCTGCAGCCAGAAGATGAAGTGTGGCTGGAGATCTTCTTCACCGACCAAAACGGCCTCTTCTCAGACCCAGGTTGGGCAGACAGCTTGTTCTCTGGATTTCTCCTGTATGTTGACACAGATTATCTAGATGCCATATCGGAAGATGACGAGCTGTGATCAGGACTGCCATCCTGAATGTTCCAAGATTCTTGTGGCAGACACTTTGACTTGATCTGGGGCCCTGGAAGGTGGAGCAAGCAGCAATGAGATCCAAAGAAACTCCCACTCAGATTCCAAAGCATTTACAGAGAATTCTAGCATAATCTATTAAAACAAGATGAACCACTAAATGGTTGAATCCACACCAAGATGAATTATATAAAACAATAACCCCAGATAACAATCCTCTTGAAAAGTAATGTTCATAAATATTTAAACAAATTAAAGACAATGTTAACAAATTTTCTGTTAAACTCCCTGAGTGATAAAATCAGCTGGCAATGATATTGTCTCATTAAATCTTCATAAAATTACATTTTTTGCTTGTTATTTAAGAGAATCATCACACCCCAGACAAAGTCTTTAACAGTTCTCAAAAATCAAGAACTAAAGGTAAGAGATACTGAGTAATTGCAAGTAAGCTAAAATAAAGTGGTAGCTTCCCTTTTTTTGTTATGCATTCCTTCATGCTTATATATGAATTCATTTGACAACTCTTAAATAAGCCTGTGTGAGCCAGACAGTGAGGTGCTAGGTCAGATATGATAATGAGTTAAGACAAAATCTGTGCCTTCATACCGGCTGGTGTGTGAGGAACATGATGTCACAATTCAGAGAGGTGAGCACCTGACCAACAGACTGACTCCAAGCTGGACATGGGAGCCACTCTTCCTGGGGACGGGGGCCAGAGAAGGTTTCATATGTGGAAAAATACTAACCATGCTAAGTCTTGTGTGTTTAAGGAGGTGGGAGAGACACAAAGGAAACAATGAATTCTGCAGGTGCTTTACCCCATCCCATCCTCAAAACATCATTGGTATTTGCAGTCAGAAAGGGTTGGAAAACCCAGAGACAGAGGGGACGTGGGCAGGGTAATGGAAATGAAGAGAAACAAGTTACTGAGATCAGCCAGGAGGTCATTCTCCTAAATTTTTTAGCTTGATGGTTTCCAAGACAATTATTATTCCTTACGTAGCTTGCACACTAATGAGGGCACTACCTTATATTGTCGGTAAGCATTATTCCTCGTGGATTTCCCAGGTATTGAATCCAAATAAAAGTGAAATATATGTGCACTGATTTATAGTGAAGTGATGACAGTGAGTAGGAGGAAGGAGAGGGACCAGACGTCTGAGCAGATAGCTGTCCCTTCCAAGCATCATGGCTCCTGCAGTTCCACTTTCCCTGGGGTACATGATTTCACATGATTCCTCGTGACTTCCACTGACGGTCGTAGGATTCCCTTACTCTCTTCCTTTCGGTGACTTTTTTTTAAGTGTTTATTTATTTATTTTTGAGAGAGAGCAAGAGAGAGGGGGGAAGGGGCAGAGAGAGAGAGGGAGAGAGAAAGTTCCAAACAGGTTCCACACTGTCAACACAGAGTCCAGCGAGGGATTCAAACCCACAAACCGTGAGATCATGACCCGAGCCAAAATCAAGAGTCCCATGCTTAACTGACTGAGTCACCCAGGTGTTTGGATGGCTTCTAATTTTTCTTCCATTCCTTCTCTCTTTGCTCATTCACTTAATAAACATCTGTAATGCCTCTTATGTGTGAGTCACCAAACTGGGTTCTGTGAAGGTGGAGGAACACCAAGGTACATATGTCACAGCCACTGCCACCACATGTCTAAGGATATGAGACAGGAAATGGCACACATGCATATACACAAAATACCAAGAATTCTAGAAACGAACAGGCTAAAATATGCTAAGTGCCAAACTGGACATAGAGACCAATGATCTGGAAGACAAACTGAAGGCGGCAGGTGTATTCACAAATTGAGGGGTAAGAGAGGAGGGCTGGGGAAATCTCCTCTGCCCCCTGGGCCTTCAGTGGTAGGTGGGACATAGAAAAGCCAAAGTGGGGACAGCAGTAACAATAGGGACAAAACATGAAAGTGAGAACAGAGACCCAGAAGAGCCTCGAATGCAGCCTGACAAGTGGAGACTTCATTAATGAAGAACTATCAGCCCCTGTGTGCCCCAGAGCTGGGTGCTATCCTTATCAGAAAAGACATTTGAGGTGATGAAGCTGATGTGCTTAAGAGCAATGCTCGCTTCTCTCATCTGCAGACCTATCTCCCATCATCTTCTTGAAGATGGAGTTTGTTGGACTCCATCTGAGTCAGGACACAGGTCTGGAAGGCTAAGGGCAATGAAAGTATTCAAAAGAGAGAAAGCAAAGGTGGTTTGAGATAGTCACCTGCCTCTAGATAACAGCTGAACCTGGAAGGCCAGGCTACAGAGTGTAAAAAAAACAGCCAACAGCAGAACCTGATCTGGGGAACATGAAAATATGGACCCTTTGAAGACAGTGGGGTTTGCTGAAAAAACTGGAAATGGAGGAGTTATTGCAGACAGTCATGACCTACAAGGTTATTGTGTAATTAAGAACTATTTCTGATTGTGATCCATTAACACAGTCATTTTTTGTGGATGTTGTTTACTTATCTTTTAAATGTTCTTTTCATTACAAAGCCTCTTCTGAGTAGCTTTCTTAAATGCATGTTTCTTCAGCTGGTTCTAGGCCCAGAGATGAACTTTATTTTGCAATATCTGGTGGGATGGTGATGGAGATCACAAAGCTTAAGTGGGAAGGGAAAGGGTATTTTGGTTTTAAAAGGATAAACTCCTTAGGCAAACATGGGTGTCTTTCATTACATTAAAAAAAAATGACAGATACAATCAATGTATCCGCACTTACGGGTATTTGTGTAAAGAAAATAGAAGACAGATTTCGGTTTAAAAAATTCTGATTTTTTAGATTTCAATCATTCTTTGTAAGGGCTGATTTGTGATGAATATGTATTTAGAGAGACTTATTGACTATATAACATCTTGTTCCAGAAGGATTTAGAGTCACTCGCATAGATGGATAAAACACAGAAAGAATGCATTAGTCTGAATCAGGTGAGAATAAAAGCAAAAAAAACAAACAAAAACAACAACAAGAAGTGAGACCTACACAAAACTGTATAGTGAGCTTGGGTGTGCCTGTATAATACACTTTTGGGACATGTGTGTTTCTTTGGACCTGTGTGTGCTACAAGGCATTCTGAGATCATGTATCATTGTGAAAGATGCTGTTTGTGGTGAAAAACAAAAGATCCTATAAACTCCGAATATACTTCTTCCCTGCCACTCTGTGAAAAAAGATCATGGACATAAAAATATTTCAGAAATTGGCTAACGTGTTGTTTGATACCTTCCTCTCTTTTGCCTTCTGTAGCTCCATTTACAGCAAACAATATCCATACCCACCTTGTCGCCAATGCCAAACCTAAGGGACATTCCAGATGTCATTCTTCCCCTCCTCATTGCGTTTTGTTCAGTGTAAAATTCTTAATGGTTCTAGCTCTTACATGTACATTTCTGAATGATTGCATCTTTCCATCCCCCTAGACTAGCAAAAAGCTTTCTAACTGACCCTTTGCCTCCAGCCACAAACCTCCAATCCATTCTCCACAAATACAAATATGGTCATGTCAATCCACAGCTTAAAGGCCAATAACAGCCCTCCAATTCCTGCAGTTTGAAAGGGATCTTGAATTTTTGGAGGCTTTGCTATCTGGCACCCATTCCATATCATTTTTCTGACATTTGTACCTAATTTCCTTCTGAAGGACCTCCATCCTTTACATGCTAAGTCTTTGAGCTTCTGAACGGAAGTGACTCCTGCATATGTTAAATCACTGGCCTGATCGATCAGAACATAGTATTCCACTCACCAAAATAATTGGCCCTGGTGACTCAGTCAGAGACTCTGAGATTTTACTGGGACTTCTTTCCCATTGGACTTGAGGCTGTGAGCCTCTATGAGCCATCTTACCATTACAGAGTATAATACCATTTGAAACAGAGCCACCCACAGATGAAGTAGAGTCAGAGATAAAAGGAGCTGCCATTGGAATACTAGGCATGCCTATAACCCATCTTCCTTTGAACTTTTCAGTTACGGTAGCCATTAAATGCCATTTTTACCAAGCCCGTTTTAGATAGGTATTCAATCACTTGCAAAAGATATCTTACCTACTATTAATACAAACACTCTTCAGCAAGGCACATTAGATCCTTTGGGATTCAGCCTCTGTTTACTTTTATAGTCACATCGCCAAAAGTCACCACATGCAACTTACAATCCGAGCAAATACAAGGTGCTCACAGTTCTAGGAGGTCTTGTTCTTATGTGCCTCAGGACCTTTTCACACACTGTTTCATTTGCTCATAATGCCATTGCTGTCTTTGTCTGCCTGCCTAGCTCACCTTTCAAGACAGCTAGAAAGTTACTTCCTTTTCTCTAGTATCCTTCTTCCCCTATGCCCAAGGGGAGTCATGGTGGAGCTTACACATTTTCCTTATGATCTGGGAACTAGTGCAGAGTTACAACAGCCATAGTGAGGCCTTAGCGCTATTTAAATGCTTTATGTATATTAGCTCACTTGGTCCTCACAGCAGTTATTCTCTCTATTTTACAGATGAGGAAACTGAGAAAAAAATATGTGTGAAGTAAATAGTGTCACAGTAGACCCAGGCAGCTGAGCACCAGAATCCACTCTTAATCACCATGCTGGATTCTTCTCCAATTAGACACTCATTCCACAATCATTCCATCATTGCACTGCCCATATATTTCTACATTTGGCTATCTATCCTATTCATCTTTATACTCAAGAACTGGACACAGTGCTGGCCTTAATATGTACTCAATAAAAAATGTGATGGAATGGTCATTGCCATGCCAAGTTCTTTCCAGCCTCAGTTTTTACATAGATTATTGCATTGTGAGAGAAGTGACCCATTCCTCCACCCTCTCTCTTTGATGCTTGTAAATATCATTTTCCTCCTGTTTCAGCTGGAAGCTAATCCCATCACAGTCAGGATGGCCTCCTCCGTGATCAAAATACGCAGTGTTGCTAGAGCAGGCAGCTCTGCAAACTCTAGGGGGACAAAGCTGCACTAACTTCCCTTGTTCTGCACGAGGAACAAAGATGGGCTCTGGCATAGATGCCCAGTCTGTGGGTCTGGTTTAGTTCTGCCAAGGAGAAATCAAGCAATCTTTTACATCACCATGTTTATTGTTATGCTTAGAAAGGTCAGGCAGCCTGAACTCCTCTCAGTTTTCTTCACAAGACAGTCCTATAGGAAGGTCTCACACACACACACACACACACACACACACACACACACACACATCCTCACAGAAGCCAGAAGCAAACAAGACTACACTTTGCACATGCCTCATGTGCCCCTCAATATGGTTTATACTCAAGCCTAAGACATGCCAAATATGTTGAGTAACTGAAGAGTCCTTTGGAGAAAAACAACTTAGCACACGCACAATTTTCAATAGGAGTGTTTCAATGCGGCCAGGGTTTCCAGAGACATGATAGTTCCTTCTCTTTTTGCCCTACAACAGGATTTCTCAGCCTCAGCAACACTGACATCTTGAACCAGATCATTCTTTGTTGCATGGGTCTTTGTTGTGCATGGTAGGACATGTAGCAGCATCCCCGCCCTCTACCCAGTAGGTGCCAATAATCCCCTCCAGTCATGACAATCAACGATATCTCCCTACGTGGCAAAACTCTGTCCCCAGTTGTGAACGATTTCTGTACAACCTGGTCATGGCGACAGATTCCCCTCAATCCCCACAATCCACCTGTTAGCCAACAACCATTTTCCAGTTGATCTTTTCTTTTTACAGACACAAACCACGTGGCCAGTCACCATGTCAAGATATTTTTTCCTTTCAAAGGGATCCACCAGTTGAAGAGCACCCTGACCTTAAAGGTACACAAAAAGCAGCAAGAAACTATGCCTTCATCCCAGTTTTGCCTTGCTGTGACCAGAATATTTCTTTTGTGTTTTGTCTAAGGTACAAAAACATCAGTCTCCAACTTCTGGGAATATATTTCAGGAAAATAATTAGTAATGTACGTAAAGGTTTAATTACAGAGAAAACCTTACAGCAAAGTTTATAACATGGAAAACTGGGAAATAGCCTAAGTGATAATAGAACATTGGTTAAATGAGCTGTTATACTTCCATCCAACAGAATATATACAGTGCCATTAAAAGTTATGGGAATGAAAATCATTGACCCCATATTCATAAAATACAAACAGAATGCAGGGATTACCGAATAGTATTTCAGTGCTTATCCCACTTTTAAAGTGTTTTTGCATATATGCATAGAAAAAATTGGATAAAAATAAGTAATTAATAGGGATTTTAAAATTTCTACTCTTTGGGGGCGCCTGGGTGGCTTAGTTGGTTAAGCTTCCGACTTTCGCTTAGGTCATGATCTCACGGTTCGTGGGTTCGAGCCCCGCGTCGGGCTCTGTGCTGACTGCCAGCTCAGAGCCTGGAGCCTGTTTCAGAGTCTGTGACTCCCTCTCTCTCTGACCCTCCCCTACTCATGCTGTCTCTCTCCTAGAAATAAATAAAACATTTAAAAAAAATTAAAAAAAAATTTCTACTCTTTGTTCTTTATTTTCATTTTTGTAATAAACATATTTTACTTATTTTACCTAAAATGATTTTTAAATTGTTTTTTTTTCATTAGTTTATTTTGAGAGGTAGAGAATGAGTGAGGGAGATGCAGAGAGAGAGAGAATGCCAATCAGGCTTCATGGTGTCAATGCAGAGCCCAACGTGGGGCTCAATCTCATGACATGTGAGGTCATGACATAAGCCAAGATGGAGAACTTGATGCTTAACTGACTGAGCCACCCAGGCGCCCCTACATAAAACATTTTTATATAAATTCTTGGATAGTCAGGGTAGTTGCACACTATTATGCTCCCAAAGGAATGCAGAAAAAAGTCTAGGGAGAGAGAGGAACAAAAGAACCAAAAATTGTAGGTTAAGTGTGAAACAAATTCACCCTTTAAGTTTCCGGATACCTGGATGTCTATTCCAGAGGATTCTTTACAGCAAGAATAAAACTAAATAATCTTTGTTTATATATATTTTTAAATGATCCCACCCTAACTTTCCTTCCTCCTTGGAAGGAAATAAGTCTTGAATTGACATCATTTTATTGAGTTTTTACTAGTCCGGAACTATAAACCCAATGGATTAGCCACAGTATGAAGTCATTCCGAGTCGATGCATCTGTCAGATGGCAAAGGCATTTATGAACAGTAATATGAGGACCAAGTCTGTGGCTTCACTCCAGTGCCATCATGGAGGTGGCAGAACGTATTGAAATTTTTATTGCCTTGCCCAAACTAGCCAAAATTCCAAGAAATGACCTGAAAGCATTGGAAATAGAAAAATCATAAAGCCTACAGTGTTGTATGGATGCCCTTACATTACAAAAGTGCTATCTTTTACAAGATTGCTCATGAGATGCTGCTTTGGCTGAAATAAACAACAGGAAGAGGCAAAGTATCTGTAATCTATCCCTACCACAGCTTCAGATAACATTCTTGGCACTGCAGTGCATCACTGTTGTTATTGAAATTACTCTGGAACAATGAAAAGGAGTTGCAAGGATTTTCTGCAGAAAACACCCAAGTCTCACTATATTCATGACAAAAAATCAAAGCTCAGCTGCCTGAGGTGTTCCAGGTGGTCAGCCTATTGACAAAAAATAATTAGATAGTTGGTAGGTGAGATTGTCAGGATCCAGAATACATATTCATCGATATACCAAGATACACACATACACACACATGCACAAAGTCCTTACCTACTTGACTCCCCCTAGGCATAAAATTCAGATTAAATTTAGGATGTCCAATCAAATTTGAATTTCAGGTAGCCCAACAAATCATTATTGAGTGTAAAGATGTCCCAAATATTTAACTGGGTGCCTTGTATTTGTATTTGCTAAGTCTGACAACTCTACTCCCTTAGAATTCACCTGCAAAGGCATAGTGTGAATCCAAGTGACTTTCAGAAGGCCTCTGCACAGAGATTTTCATGATAATAAAAATTTTCTTATGAGGAGGGATTCCTAGCTTCTCAAAAGAGCTTCAAAAGTAAATAAAACTGAATCAGAAAGACATAAGAAAAGCTAGGTGGAAAGTCAGAAGATGTAAGATCTAGCCCCAGCAATACTAGTAAGCACCTTTGTGTAACTTTTTTGACAAGTCACCTATATCCAGTAAGTTTATTTTCACATCAGATCCATGGTGTAAAATACATGGCCGCCTTTCTTTCTCTGAACTCATGCAGACCTTGCTAATCGATCTCAGCATTCTTTCCCACTGTGCACATGGGCAGCTTCAGGATCCTGCTCAGCCAAATCTCCAGGCGACCATCATTCATCATCCACTGACAAGTGTCTAACCCTTGAGATGAAATTGCCTGTCTGCCCTGAATTAAATGAGCCTGGGGTTTCCCTTCCAGCTGTAAAGTTTAGCATTCTTAGGAATTCCAATTCAATGCTAAAAAGCAAGATCCTACCTAGCTTCACACCCTCAATTAAAAACAAAACATGACCATTGTCTTTTCTGAAATAGAATTCTTTCAAATTCAGAGCAAGACTAATGGATACAGGAGTCCTGACCTTTGATCTGACCTTGTGGGAGCTGGATGGCTCCAACAGCCCTTCAGAACCTCAGTGGAGGACAAGGTAGGCCGTGACTCCTACCTTCAGTAATGCCTTTGACTCCACTTCTCTTCATGTTTTCACTTCTTTCTACACACCATGGGCTTTTCATACTACTCACTGGCTTCCTCTCCCTCTATATTTATATGTTTTCTTCCTCATGAGTTCTGCCTTCTCACAATTCCAACCTCTCCTACCCTCTTGTACTACCATGCTAGTTCATAACATCTTTTTTTGTTTCAGCTCCAATAGCTCAATCTCCCTGATTCTCTCTTATTTGCCCCCAGACTGAGGGCCTCAAGGCTTACCTAGCTCCTCTTTGCCAAAGGACCAATCCAGGGATTGGCTGGTAGCTCAGTCAGCATCCATTGGTCCTGTCAGCTATGACTGTAAATACCTAGTATAAAATATGGTTACCTGGGTGAAGCTCATCAGCAGGGGATGTTGGGGGGGGGGGTGTCAGGGGATTTGTTCTGTTTTTTTTTTTTCCAGAGGGTGTGATGGGTACCATGATGTCTAGTTCATAATTTTACAGGGTCTTTTCAAACACCAGATATGGTAATGTATGTGAAAAGTGACTGCTTTAGCTGGTTTCCCCCCAAAGAAGAACCTGAGGCAAAAAATCAGAGTATAAATAGCTCATTTCAGAAGTGCAGGAAACACCAATAGGAAGGTGAGGAAACAGAGGCAAGTGATGTGTGTGTTACTAACAAATGGCCCCCGTAGTTGCTGCCTGAAGCTTATCCCAAAGGGAAGCTGGGAGAAATTGAATAAAACACACATCCCAGAAGGAGGTCACCACAAAAGTGAGGAAGCTTGAGCATTTAAAGACCAAGTCCCAAGAGCTGTTGGGTGAGGACTACTCCCCAGCACTTTGGGCATGCATCGGTGCTTTAGCAGAGTGACCCTCCAGTGTTCTGGAAAAGGGCCTCCAACACAGAGATGTAGGGAAGACATTCAGAAATCTACCCGTGCATCCTGAATCTGTTAAAGCCCAAGGAGTATGGGAGAGGCACAGACATCTCGTTGCTATAGCACTTAGTCAACTCTAAAATAAATGTCAATTCTATGAGGGCAGGGATACAGTGCCTGGCACATAACAGATGCTCAAATCTATGGGATAAATGAGTAAATGGATGAATAAATGAATGATAGAAAGTTCTATACAAATGAATGGAACTTTTTAATGTTTATTTATATTTGAGAGAGAGAGAGACAGAGACACACAGAGAGAGAGAGAGACAGAGAGAGAGAGAGAGAGAGAGAGAGTGTGTGTGTGTGTGTGTGTGTGTGCATGAGCAGGGGAGGGGCAGAGAGAGACTGAGACAGAATCAGAGGCAGGCTCCAGGCTCTGAGCTTTTAGCACAGAGCCTGACACGGGGCTCAAATCCATGAGTCATGAGATCATGACCTGAGCCGAAGTTGGATGCTCAACCCTCTGAGCCACCCAGGCGCCCCAAATGGAATCATTATTATTGGGGTAATGTCATGGATCTTTCACATTTGTTTTTTTCTTTATGCCAGTGAAGTGGTGATATAATGGGAAAGGACGAAGAGGAGCCGTGGGACAAAGGACCACCAGCTAGTACCAAACAAGCCTGGGTTTTAATAACAACTCTTTTGGGGGCACCTGGGTGGCTCAGTGGCTTAGCGTCCAACTTCAGCCCAGGTCATGAGCTCATAGTCCATGAGTTTGGCCCCGCATCAGGATCTATGCTGACAACTCAGAGCCTGGAGCCCGCTTCAGATTCTGCGTCTCCCTCTCTCTCTGCCCCCTCCCCCCACTCACACTCTGTGTCTCTCTCAAAAATAAATAAACATTAAAAAATTTTAATAACAACTCTTTTTGTACCATGACCATGAGTTGGACAAAGCAGAAGAGACATCTTTCTCCTACACCCTCCTCAGTTGTACTTTAAGGACTTACACCCTTTGTCCTTGTGCTCGTGTTAGTTTGCTTTCAGCTGTAAGAAATGACGATGAATGGAGGAGGCCTATATGTGTCTTCTTTCCCTACTCCTATGTCCCCAAGGACAACTCTGAGCCCTACTCTTGCTTACACCTGACAACAGCCATTTCACAAACAAGACAACCATAATACGTTGTTGTGAGAAGACAATACAAACCCACCTCCCCTGATAGGACTTGAGAGGAGCTTCTGTTCAGTCCTGCTCCCCTGTGACACTGCGGAACCAACCAAGAGATACTCTCAAAAGCCACAAACGAACCAAAACACCGGTTTTCCCACCCATGGCATAAAATCAAAGAATACAATTTGGATACAAGGCTGAAACAAACTTTCGAACGGTTGCCTCTAGGTCTAGACTTGGGGGACTATTTGCTCTGCGGATCAGAAACTTCTCCATTCAGCCTCAGTGAGGACCAAGGTCTCCCTTGCTCTAAGTCAAGTTTATAGAACCCCAGACGGCCACACCTGCAAGTGGCCCTTTGCACACAGTCTGCTCCCAAGTGCCACAAAAGCCAGTAGGTTCTCCAGTCAGAGAAACTACCCCTCTTCCCTCCCTCCATGGGAAGGAGTCATTGAAAGATAGAGATAAGTCATTGGCAATTCTAAGTCAATAAGTGAGTAGAAGTTCCTATTTTTCAGGGTGGCGGGAAATCAGGGAGAGGAAAACAATAATACCTCCCCATTGCCCTTCTAAGAGAGAAGAGCTGATCTGAAAACCTATTTTCCCTTTCAATTCTCAGTGACCAAGTAGGAGCAAGCCTCCCACTGGAGAAGCTGAGGGGCCTGCTCTACATAAGAATCATTTTCAATTATTTTTTCATTCTATCACACAGATATCAATGCCTCTAAGTCTGTACAGAAACCATGCTTTAGTAACTAGGGCCGTATCTTCTGTTCATCTCAACTCTCTCACTGAGACTGTTAGTAAACTCAGCAGTGAGCACTTAGCAAAAGGAGTCAGGACCAAGGCTCCAATATGTCAAAAGGAAAACTGTTTCTTTGGGAGTATTTCTTTCTTCTCAAAACAAGGTAAGAAAATAGTAATTTTGCTTCTCCTTCAAGGTTTACTTTGATGGCTGAATGGAATGAGGCCAGTTTGCTTTTTAAGGTACTGACCTCTAGTGGCCAGCAATGATAACTACTCTGCTAGAAAACAAGATTTTATAAAGCCAAGCGTGAGCATGGAGGGGCTTTGAAGATCGTATTTCTCTGCCTACTTTATGTTATAGAAGAGGAAATAGAGATTCATAAGAGATGAAGAACTTGTCAGTGGTCACTAAGACGGGACTGAAGCCAAAGTCTATCTCATTCAGTTCATCTCTTCCCACTGCTTCTCACACCTTTCAAAGCTACTCTTGCACATGTGCTGCACTTAACAAATTGAGTGACAGTGATGACACTTCAGTTCCAGACACTCTTCTGTGACCGACCACAAACCCTGCTGGATGCGTGTGGGTGGAGGCTTCAACCCCCACCAGATGGCAAACACCTAGAAGGTAAGGATTTTTTCCTAATCATCTTTGAATGCCTAGTCTGTTTCACTATACCTGCCACATGGCAAGTACGTAATAGATATCAGATGGATGGACTAATGGATGGATGGATGGATGGACAGGTAGACAGACGCATTTTAACTTGAAATTGGGAATCAACTAAAACTAGAAGCTACGTTCCTTTTATCCTATTAGCAAATGGCAGATCCAAAATTTGAGGCCAGCATTTCAGTCTGACACTAAAAGCCACCATCCCAACTCCTTGCCCCAAGGACCTCTACTAATAATGATGGCCTTCCCGGATTTCACAGAAGCAGTCTTACTAGCTCTTGAGTCAATTCAGCTGATTCAAGATACAGTGGTGTTTTTCAGACTCTCAGTCATACGTTTTGTCCTCAAATAATGACCGAATGAAAACTTCTCTTCATGTGTTGGTTTGTTCCTTCAATTGTTCAACATACATTTATTGAGTGTCTACTATGTTCCAAGAATTTCCTTGATTAATGAGAACCCAGTGGGAGAGACAACCACTATGCTAGTGGTAAGATTTGGGAGGACAAAGAAAGATAGAAGGTTTGTAAACGATAGCAAATCCTTCTCCAGTGTTAGTGGAAATGTGAGTTAGGAGACAGGCCTGAAGGATTCTAGCATATATCAGTACCTCAAAGAATGTGTGAGCAAACCTCAGGATCCCTCTGTAAAATAACTCAGTCACTAGTGAAGGGTAGAATATTCATATGGTAAGTGGCAAACCCAAGTCTCCTTCCCCCATCTGTTGTTCCCAAAATTCACTCACCTTTTGAGTATTCTAGCATTCTCCACTGACACCATCATTCGGGCTCCTAAAATTCTCCAAACTTGCCCTTTCTACCCTTCTGTCCCAAGCATGGATATAAACCCTTTCTATAATTTCCCACAGACTATGTTGGAACAATAAAAGATTTTAATAGTCTCCCCAAAAGAGAAAGGAATAATAACAGAGTTACTGAAAGCTGGCAACCAGATATGATAGCACTTGGGACCCACAGACCACCCTCATGAGGTTGGCCAGGCTCCCGTTGGGCTGCTCCACTGTCCAGCCCTGTTGGGCAGCATATGGTAGTGTCCATCTTTCCCTGCTTCCTTGGAAAATTCCTCAAGTATGTTAAAGTTCCTCAGAGTCCAAGCCCAAGATTGCAGACTGGTGCCTGGTGACAAGTGTTCCTTTGCCCTAAGCTCCAAATTCCATCCTCCAAATAGTGACAACACAGGCAGCTACCAATTTGCAGATGGCTCTTACTGTAGAAATCTATCTGCTAGACAGTTATTTGGAATCTACCATGCATTTCCCAAAGCATCAGTGATTGAAATCAGAGGCAAGTACAAGCAAATTCTATTTATACCCTGATTCATTTAAGGATATTAGAAACAAAGCTTCCCAATTTGACAGAAATCAGCAAGTGAGTACAGATGCCTCTGGATGCCCACTACATCAGTGTATCATCTGTACCAATATAAGAACTCAAATCCTTCTCCCTGTCCCAGGCCCTCAAAAATTCTGCACCAAGGGACAAAGCACAGTTGTTTGTACAGAGAGCTATGGCTGCAGACAGCAAAACCATGAAAATTCTTGACCTGGAATCAGTAGAAAGATTATTCCTAAATTAAGTCTAGCAAACTGTTTATGCTTCTCAACTATATTTAGCATTTGGTGTATTTGAAGGAAATACACTGCAATGTGTGGCATCACAGAACATGAGAAAATAATAGATGGATCAGCGCCCAGAGCATACTTTTATTGAGATGCTGACAGCAGCTCTCCTTGGATCAGGTCTTGTTACAATGAAGGGTCATCTGAGCAACTCTTCTTGATTTTGCAAATGTAAGACACCACCCCTGTCCCTGGGAAATAGGGATACCACAGGATTTTCTCTGATGTGAGGGATGTTGCCCTTTCTGAATGTCCCTGTACTCCTTGAATGAATTTGCAAAGCGGCCAAAGAACTCTATGGGGAAAAAAGGGATTTAGGCACTTGACTCTTTCCTGCTGAATTTCAACAGCATGGAAACCTCTCTGATAAAAGTGGATGGTCCTAATTGAGTTGAGGAGTAGAAGGGATACTTGGCACCCTGGAGGGCAATTCAACAAGAGGAAAGGGAGTTTGGAGACTGGGGACTGGAGACTGGGATTCAAATCAGAACTCAGGTGATGGGGGGGGGGGGGAGGAAGGAATGAGTATAATTGCTGGTTTAGGTATAGCTTATCTGAGGTCTTAAACCTCTCCAGTTGCTGGTAACAGTGGAAAATTAATTGGTGTAAACCATATTGGAGAAACCAGGGTCCTATTGACATTTGGAGCCAATGTTTTTATGGGGGAGAGGGCTGTCCTTTCAAAGCGAAAGATGCTTAACAAGATCCCTGGCCTCTACCCACTAGATGCTTGAGACAGGTTCCCTCTATATTGTGACCACCAAAAACTCCCCAAACTTTGCCAAATGTCCCCTAGAAGGATAAATTCAACACTGGTTAAAAAGCAGTGGTATAAACTATTAAGTAAAGCCATGAACTCTTAAATGTGAGGAATCCAGTATGAATATTTGGACTAGCAGACACATCAATGCATCTGAGTGCAAAAGCATTCAGCCCTCCTGGGTAACAAGCTAGACTCCTCTATTCTCTCTCCTTTGGCATTTTGATACAGGACTACCTCTTGAATGGAATAAGCCATGCTTCAAGATTTATGAACAATTCTAAGTGAAAGTGAAGCTTCCCGGAGGAGACGCTGGACGTCCTGCTAATAAAGGCAAGCACGTTTTTGAGCAACCAGTTAGAAAATGAAAGCGTTGTGATAATATTTATACCCTAAGCTGGTGAAGCAGGTCATAGCAACGAGATGCTTTTAAAGGAAGTGGCTGGAGAGAAGAGAATATAAAAATTGTAGCAAAATAAGCTTTTCAACAAGAAAATCATCAGAATGTAAGAATTCACAATTCCTATTAAGAGTAGCAGTTTCCTCTGATATGTAAGAGAGTATCCAACTATTTCAAAATATGACATGAGTCTCTAGATAAAATGAATCTGCTAGCATTTTATTCTCAATAGTTTATACTGCTCTCTTAGGAAGGGAGATGTTTTGAAAAGAAGCAAATGAGAAGAAAGCTGTTGCAATTCAAAGCAGGTTGAAAATCATAGCCTTGGAGGAAGAAAATTAAATGCTTTAATATCTATAAAATAAAAATAGGCTACACAACCAATGCATCTGAGTCAATAAGTGTTTCTATCCACTTACTATAGAAACAAGAGGTTCAGATTTGCTGGAGTTCAAGTCATATTTCAGGGGGAGATGTATATAATTCAGTGAATTGGAAAATATAAATCAAATGTTGAAGAGCATGGTTTCATATAATTTATGATTCACAGGTGATTCTTTAGCTTCCAAGTTGAGCTTTATATTAACAGTGTGTTTTCCCTTGTGACCGATTTTTCTTTCCTGGAGAAAGTATCAGCTACAGTCAAAAATTTTATAAAATTGCCAGTATCGAGTAAGAATGACACATTCATCTAAAGGCTGAACTTGTGCTCCACCTGTTTCAGGTGTGAAAAGCATTTTCTAACAATTTATTGACCTAATAAATGGACTGTGGCAGCTCTCCTCCAAAAAGAATATAGCATGATAGTCCCATCTCAGGTTTTATGACTTTTCCATTTTGATTCCAGGGTCCTAACCTCCCAAAGAGGGTTCAATTGCACCATGCTTTAGTGGCATACCCTTTCAGGCATTGAATACATTTGCTTATTTTTTTAAGGTATATAAGTAAAAATTATATGCTTCAGAGTCTTAAGTAATAAAATAATGACCATATTTTATTTGTTCATTCATTCATTTCTTCATCTATTTAAACATGTGGTTGCTACAATTACTTTTGCTGCTTAACAAATGAACCCAATTACAGTGGTTTAAAACAATCACTTTATTAAACACGTGGATTCTGAAGGTCAGAAATTTGAACAGAGCAGGGGTGATTCATTCATTAATCTCTACTCTAACTGCTGCCTCCACTGAGAAAAGTTGAACCCTAGAGGTGACTTAATGTCTAGGGATTGGAAACATCCAAAGGCTGTGACATACAGGTCTGGGGCCTTGGCCAGGCTGACTCAAAGACTAGAACTGCCAAATAGAGCGTGTACCTTTCCATGTGGCCTGGCTCCCTCACAGTATGGTGGCCTCAGAGTAGTCAAAGTTACATGGCAGCTCAAGGCTTGAAACATAAAAGTTCTAGCAAGCAACATAGAAACTATATACTCTTTTGTGACTCAGCCTCAGAAATCTGCAAGTCAATATCACCTCCATAATACTTGATTGTCAATGTCCACTCATATACAAAGGAAAGGAAAATAAAGTCCAGTTCTCAATGGGAAGAATGACAAAGAATTTGAAGGTTTTGTTTCATTTTTTTAAAGGTTTATTCATTTATCAGACCCAGAGAGAGACAGAGCATGAGGTGGGGAGGAGCAGAGAGAGAGGGAGACACAGAATCCAAAGCAGGCTCCAGGCTCTGAGCTGTCAGCAGAGAGCCCAACATGGGGCTCGAACTCACAGACTGTGAGATCATGACCTGAGCCGAAGTCAGATGCTTCACCCACTGAGCCACCCAGGTGCCCCTTGGAGGTGTTGTTTTAAAACAGCCACAAAGGAGTGCCTGGGTGGCTCAGTCAGTGAAGTGTCCAACTTCAGCTCACATGGTGATCTCACAGTTCATGGATTTGAGCCCTGAGTCAGGCTCTGTGCTGACAGCTCAGAGTCTGAAGCCTGCCTTGGATTCTGGGTCTCCTTCTCTCTCTGCCCCTCCCCCGCTCATGTTCTGTGCCTCTCTCTCTCTCTCTTTCTCAAAAATAAATAAACAATTTAAAAAAATAATACAACCAGAAGGGCATAGAGCATGGGATTTTTATTATTTGAAATAATAAAAAAAAGATACAACTACAGGTAAGTAAGACCTTAAAAGTAATAAGGAATATTTTGAAAATCCTTATGCTAATCAATTTAAAAACAAAGAAGAGCACAATTTCATAAAAGTATACAGTTCTAAAATGAAAGAAGAAATTTAAAACTTGAATAGGCTTATAAGCATCAAAGAAATAGAATCAGTGGTGACAAAGTGAGCTACAAGCACCCCGTGCCCTCCACAAATAACATTGTTCTCCAAAGAAGTTCCACGAGTAGCCAACAAACCTGATGGATTACTGAGTTCAGTATCACTACTCATAGGGAAATGCAAACTAAAACCACAGTATGATGCCCCTTCATACCTCCTGGAATGACTGTCAGTCAAAAACGTGGAAAATCACAAGTGTTGGCAAGAATGTGCAAAAATTAGAACGCTTGCACATGAGTGGTGGAATGCAAAATGACTCAGCCACTGCAGAAAACAGTGGCGGTCCCTTAAAAAGTAAACCTAGACATACTCAACAATTCAGCTGTAGGTATCTACCTAAAGGAATTGAAAGCAGGGACACAGACGGACACTTGGGTGAGACTGTTCGTTGCAACGTTATGCATACTCATAGAAAGCGGGAAACAACCCAAGTGCACAGCAGCAGACGAATGGAGAAGTTAACTCCGTGCAGCTCTGCAAAGGAATAGTATTCAGCTTGGAAAAGAAACCATGTGCTGACACATGCTAGGAAGTGGATAAACCTCGAAAACTTTATGCCAAGTGAATTGAGCCAAACACAAAAGGACGATTGTTGTATGATTCCATTTGTATGAAATAACTAGATGAGGCAAATTTATAAGGATAGAGAGTGGAGATTATACATTACCAGGGGCTGGGTTAGGCTATCAGAGGGAGAAATATGGTTATTGTTTAATGGGTACAGAGTTTCTATTTTGGGGTGATGAAACCAGTTTGGAAGCAGATAGTGGTGCTGGTTGCACTATTCTATGAATATAGAACACTAATTTTACTGTATTAATTGTACATATTACCATATGTACTATATTAATTATACACTAAACTATGTATTTGAAAGTTGCTACAAGAGTAGATCATAAAAGTTCTCACTGCAAGAGAGGCTCCTGGGTGGCTCAGTTGACTAAGCATTGGACTCTTGATTTCGGCTCAGGTCATGATCCCAGGGTCATGGGATCAAGCCCAGCATGGGCTCGGCCCTGAGTGTGGAACCTGCTTGGGACTCTCTCTCTCTCTCTCCTTCTGCCTCTCTCTCCCTCCAAAAAAAAAAAAAAAAAAAAATTCNCCATTTGAAGAAATAACAGCTGAGAACTTTCCAGAATTGAAGAAAGTCACCAGACCCTGATTAAGATGCCCAGCAGACCCCAAATAGGAATCTAGCTCACAAACCAGGAGATCATGACCTGAGCAGTAGTCAGGCACTTAACTGACTGAGCCACTCAGGCGCCCCTTTCCTGTTTATTTATCTCTCTCTCCTTCTGCCTCTCTCTCCCTCCAAAAAAAAAAAAAAAAAAAAATTCTCATTGGAAGAAAAAACTGTAACTATGTGAGATAATGGATGGCAACTAGACTTACTGTGATCATTTTGCAATTTTATCAAATCATATGTTGCATGCATAAAACTAACACAATGTTATATGTGAAGTATATCTGAATAAAACTGGGGAAAATGGCTAGAACAACAAATTTTATGTTATATGTATTTTAACACAACAACAACAAAAATCTCACCAGATCCAGTTTCAGAAAAATTTACGACAGATAATGTGTGCATGCCTCTGTGTGTGTGTGTGTGTGTGTGTGTGTGTGAGAGAGAGAGAGAAAGAGAGAGAGATTGAGAAACAGAGACAGAGAGAGAGAGGCAGAGGGAGAGAGATACAGAGAGGGACACAGAGAGAAATTAGTCTGCTTTTTTTGAGATTTAAATATCTTTTTATCTAATTAAAGCAAGGACAATACAAGAAAGGAAAAACAAAAGTACAATTTCACTGGCAAACATAAAGACAAAAATAAAATCCAAATCGTGGTAACTAAATTCAAGAATTAATTTTTTAATTATCTTGACCAAGTTTAGCCTATCCCAGAAATGCAAGAAAAACTTGGCATTAAAAAGCCTGTTAATGTAATTCACCACATCAAAAGAGGAAAGAAGAAAAATCATATTTGATTATCGCAAAACTCGCAGGAATAAAAGCTTATGATACGTGATTCAACACTTGTTCTTGATTAAAATCTCTAGTTAGCTCTGAACAGTTTATCTAAAAGAAAGATGTTTGCATTCTGATTTAAAACAAATCTGCAATATTCCATTTATTTTGCTTGTATAAGAAATTTTATTAAAAAAATGATGTTTTGAATTATGTTTTTTAATAATTTCAGAACATCCTGACATATGTAATTCTTATGAACTGGTTTAGTTTAGTCAAATATTAAAATGTCAGAAAGTCATAATCTTTGGAGAATAACGTTATTTGTGGAGGGCACGGGGTGCTGGTAGCTCAGTTTGTCACCACTGATTCTATTTCTTTGATGCTTATAAGCCTATTCAAGTTTTAAATTTCTTCTTTCACTTTAGAATTGTATACTTTTATGAAATTCTTCTCTTCTTTGTTTTTAAATTGATTAGTATAAGGATTTTCAAAATATCCCTTATTATTTTTAAGCTCTGACTTACCTGTAGTTGTATCTTTTTTTATTATTTCAAACAATAAAAATCCCATGCTCTATGTTGGTATGCGCTTCCGGTTGTATTAAAATTTTTTTTTAATGTTTATTTATTTTTGAGACAGAGAGGGGCAAAGATCATGAGCGGGGGAGGGGCAGAGAGAGAAGGAGACACAGGGGTGGTGAATAGATCCTCTCTCTTATCATGGTTGATCACTTCAAACAGATGATCTCATACAACAGACATCTCGTACAATAAACATGGACTGAACTGTGTCTCCCCCCAGATCTCAGATGTTGGTGCCCTAACCCTTGATGTGACAGTATTTGGAGATAGGGATTTGAGGAGGACACTAAGGTTAAATTAGGTCATAAGGGTGGGATCTTAATCCAGTAGGATCAGTGGCCTTATAAGAAGAGGAAGGGAGTTATTCATCTCTCTCGATCTGAATGCACCAAGGAAAAGCCATGTGAAAATACAGCAAGGTGCTTGTCTACAAGCCAGGAAGGGTGCTCTCGCCAGAAACGAATCCACTGGCACCTTGATCTTGGGTTTCCCAGACTATTGACCAGGAAAATAAATCTCTCTTGTGTCAGTCATCCAGTCTACAGTATTTTGTGAAGCACTTACTCTGAGATAACTAAGACAACACCATTCACATTTGTGGGTGTGTGCATTTAGCAAGACTTAAAGAATTTACTGTACACCCAGATTTGACAAATAGTAACTTATTAAGCCTCATAACAACCCTCTGGGGCAGTTACTATTATTAACCTCATTTTACAGAGGAGGAAACTAAAACCTAGAAGAGTTAAGGAAGTTGACCAAGATGCCTCTCTTCAGATCCACCACTTAGTCTATCCTCTTTGCTTTCCCTCTGGGGCTCACGAGTCATGTGGGCCTCCTCGGTGCTCCTCTCTGTCTCCACCCATCCACTCTTTTATTTTCCATCTCTTAACGCCACACTTTCATTTTCTAAATCTCTCTTTTATATCATTAATTCTCTTTCCACCTCTGTCACAGGCAGTTTGACCCATCCTTTGCTTTTTAAAAAACCATGACTTTTAGGGCACCTGGGTGGCTCAGCTGGTCAAGTGTCCAACTTTAGCTCAGGTGGTTCCTGAGCTCCAGCCATGCATCGGGCTCTGTATGGACAGCTCAGAGCATGGAGCCTGCTTTGGATTGCGTGTCTCCCTCTCTCACTGCCCCTCCCCTACTTCCTCTCTCTCTCTCTCTCAAAAATAAACATTAAAAAATAATAATAAATAAATACAATGAAATAACAAATTTAAAAAGCATGACTTTATCAATCATTTCTAAAAGCTCTAGCTGGTTCTTTTTCACATTTGCCTCATCTGTTTGACAGTATCTCACTCTTCTTTCATATTTTCAAAGCCTCCCTATAAATACTTTTATGATCATTGCTTTTTTAATATTCTCCATCTGATTATTGTATGATCAGAAGCTCTTGCATATCTAATTGTGCCCTCTGATTATCTGTAGACTTTTGATTATTTCCTGCTGTGTTGGCCAATTTTGGATAGTGAGCTCATCTTCAACAAGGCTTATCCACAGCTTTCCTGAACTGAGTACTTGATAGAATCCAACGTTTTGTATCTGTGTTTGCCTGGCACCCCACAGGGATACAGTAGCCAGAGACCCTTTTAAAATTTGTGACTTGGGGCACCTGGGTGGCTTAGTCAGTTAAGCGTCCGACTTTCGCTCAGGTTGTGATCTCGCGGTTCGTGGGTTCAAGCCCCGCGTCGGGCTCTGTGCTGACTGCCAGCTCAGAGCCTGGAGCCTGTTTCAGAGTCTGTGACTCCCTCTCTCTCTGACCCTCCCCTGCTCATGCTATCTCTCTCTTTCCTAGAAATAAATAAAACATTTAAAAAAATTTAAAAAAATAAAATTTGTGACTTAATGTGGTACCTGGGTGGCTCAGTAGGTTAAGTGTTCGACTCTCGGTTTGAGCTCCGGTCATGATCTCACAGTTTCGTGTGTTGGAGCCCCACATCAGGCTCTGTGCTGACAGTGCAGAGCCTGCTTGGGATTCTTTCTCTTCTCCCCCTCTCTCTTGCATGCTATCTCTGACTCTGTCTAAACAAATAAATAAACTTAATTTTTTTTTTAATTTGCCACTTAGGAGATTTCTAAACAATATAGAAAGCACGAATAAGGCAAACAGCATAGTACAAGCTGATGGTTATAAATTCTCTGAAGAATATTTTTCCCACCACAAGTGAAGCACAAACTGAGAAGTTTGTTGTCTCCTTGTATCTATTATATTATCTATTATATGTCATATATAATATTATATGTTAATAATATCCATTATTAGATACTAAGTAGTATATTTTAATCTAAAGATTTACTCTTTCACCTCTAAGAGTTTTTCTACATTATTTCTTTGATAAATTCTACCTTCTCATTTTCTCAGTTCTCTCTGCCTATAACTACAAGTGTGTTATTTCTTAACCTGAGATTTCCCCCATTTTCTCCATAATGGTTTTTTGCAAGGGCAGTAAGCTAGTTTTTCAATGGAGGATCCATGTCAATATCTGGGTTCTGTTTTTTGTGACCATTCAGTGTCTCCAGAAAATAATTTCCCATGTTTTCTAGTTTGGTGCTGGTGAAGGGGAGACAGGAGAGCCAAAGGTATATGTCTGGTTACATCAGTTCTGTGAGAAGGAAGGGACCCTGCCTCCTCTCTATTTCCTGCCCAGTTTTCAGACCTGAGATACACCCGCCTTCTGCCGTACCTGGGAACTTGGGACCAGAGTGTCTCTGGCTCAACTTCCCTAGAGAAATCGCCTCTGATCTCCTCTGGGATGGGGGAGGAGACGGAAAAGGGGATTAAGGAGGATGAGCATAATCCAGACTGACCAGAGGTAAGGGAGGGTCCTGAGGACCTAGCTCCTCTATGCATAGCTGTTCACATCTTCTTAAATTTTCAGCTCCACTTGCCTTGGTATCTGTCTAGATTAGTTTCCAGGGGAGGCTGTAACAGAGTACCGAATACACGGTATTCACTATATCCCAATACATTGTCTCGCTATTGTGAAAACTAGAGGTAAGAAATCAGGCGTTAAAAAATAAACAGGGCTGCCTGGGTAGCTCACTCGGTTAAGCATCGGACTCTTGGTTTTGGCTCAGGTCATGATTTCACAGTTGGTAACATGGAGCCCCATGTCACCCTCTGCGCACTGAGAGCGTGGAGCCTGCTTGGAATTCTCTCTCTCCCTCTGTCTGCTCGTCCCCCACTCATGTTTGCTCTCTCTCTCTCTCTCTCAAAGAAGTAAATCAACAAAAATAAATAAATAAGTAAATATTAAAAATAAACAAAATAAAATAATATAAAATAAAAAAGAAATGAGGTATTGGCAGCATCTGTTTCCTCTGAGGGCTGTGAGGGAGATTCTGTTTCTGGCCTCTCTCCCAGCTTCTGGTGGCTTCAGGACTCCCTGAGCTTGTAGACGCTGCTCTCCCTGGGTCTTCACATCATCTTCCCTATGTGCATGTCTGTCTCTGTCCCCAAATTTCCCCTTTTTATAGGGACATGGTTGTATTGGATTAGGGCCCACCCTAAGGACCTCTTTTTAAATCGATTGCCTCTGTAAAGACACTCTCTCCAAATAAGGTCACATTCGGAGGTCCTGGGGGTAGGATTCCAACATAGTGTCTTTTGGGGGGAACACGATTCAACCCCCACCCTCCTGAACCTAATCCTGACCCTCTCCAGAATCCTGCAGAATAGATGGGCTCACTTCCATATTCTCCTCCCCACACACACAGATACACATGCAAAGACACACAGATACACACACACACACACACACACACACAGAAATACACATGGATATGCTACATACACACACACACACACACACACACCAGAAAGGTTGGAGTGTGGTTTTCCTTGGTCTGTCCACTCCATCCCTCTTCCATCTGCTCTGCCTCTTCTCACATCACCTAGCTTTTTTTGAGCCAATACCATTTCTATCCTCTTTGACCAATCTCGGTGGGATTCAGAGAATAAGCAAAGATTAATCCTGGACATCCAACCTCCACATTTAACTGGAAAACATCACTGGTGCCCGGCAGCACTGCCACAGAACCTTTGCTGCAAATAAGTCAGATGCACCGCCCTGTCGGGGTGACCGTTCATAATTCTAAGCCTCCCGCCCCTGAGTATCACCTGTATTTTACCAGAATGCCCAGGGACCCCGATGACATAAGGGAGGGCATGGTTCTTAAAGTCCCACCTAATTTCCGATCAACGGCCCCAAGCTGGTTCCTCTCTGTGCTGTGCTCATCTGCTCCCCCAACCCGTTTGTGCTCCGCTACTGGAAGTCACCTGTCACTTTAAAAAAAAAAAAAAAAAGCCAGAGTGACCTCCCTTAGGAACGTGTTGCTAAGCGGGTGTTTTTGCTCCCAGGGCTTCAGCCTCCCAGGGAGCAGCCCTGGGTCCGCCCCCAACGTTCAGCCTTTCCCTCTGGACTGTTTCAGAAGATTCGACAGGAAGACTCGGCTCTCTCCACTTTCCTTCCATCCCAGGAAGCGGAATCTGCAAAGCGCTTTGCAAAGTTCCTAAGGTAACCAGTTCTTACCCGGGCGAAGGGCTGCCAGCAAACGGTGTCCTGCCTCCCGTTACCCCGGCTTGGAGTGCAGCTCTCTAAGCCCGCGGTCCCCTGAGCTGATTTAATGAATTTTAGGTGTAGGGCTTCTCACCACTATGATTTACGTTTTACTTTCTGGAATTGAATCATAGAGTGTTACTTGGGCTGCTTTGATTTGAGAGGCTGTCTGCTGTCCGGTTTACAGGAAACATGAGCCTGGCTTGTCACTGCCCCTGGGTGGAATCCCTCCCACAGGGCTGCTCTGCTTCCTTCCTGGGACTTTCCTGCCATCCTGTTGCTTTCCTGTCTCCCAGAAACATTTGCTGCGTGTAGCATCTCTGAGCCTCTCAGTTCAAGTTGGTCCAAGGGCAAAGTTATTGCATTTTCGTGGCAATAGGCAGAGGAAGAGCCATTACAGACAAAGGGATGAGGTCACTGCTTCAAAAGACCACAAGAAAATCTGCGGGCTGTTATTTATGCTGATAGTTCACCTTCGCTACAAAGAGGCACTATGGAAAGCTAATAAAGTCTAGTGGGAAATACGCATCTGTTATTGGATTTTCACATAACCTCTTCTGCAAATAAATTCAGCTCCAGAATGAAATCTCTCTCTATGTCCTACAGCTCATTTAAAGAGTCATTCACTCACATGTTTGTCGGGCACGAACAAGGCGCCAGGCAATGTACTGAAGTTCAGAGTATGCAGAAATGCGTAAGAACCAGGTCAGAAGCGCAGAGTTTACTCAGAAGACAGCCCTATGAATGGAGACTAACGGCACAATGCACTAAGTGCCATAAGATATTTATAAAAGCGTCGAACATGCTTGAAACACAGCAGATGATCTGGGATCACTTAGCTCATCACGTAAACGTGGGCATATGCCACAGAGTGCAGCTCAAGTACAGCATTTATATGCACTCTTCCGGGGTGATGTGTGTTACATCGAGCTGATTGAGTGATTCCATAAAAGCTATCTGTCACTAACCTTAGACAAAGGGAAGCTGTGGCTGGAATGCCTTGTAGAATCAGATTATGAATTTGGAAGTAGTGTGTGTGGCAACTGCCAGGGTTTCAGGCTCCAACCTTAACAGGCTAGGACACAAACAGCTAAGCACTGTATATAGGGAGGAAATACCCATAGGCGTGAGGGCAGGGGAGGGCTTCAGAAGCACCATAAATGGAAAGAGAAAGGACACTCCCCTGGGCTCAGCGAGGGGAAGGGAAAGAGGGAAACTTGGGTTTTGGAGCCAGGAGATTGAAGGTGGGAACCAGAGATGATAATGGGGGACTTGAATGTCACCTCAGGTCTTTCTTGTGACCTCCCGCCTTCTGTCCCCTAAGTCTTTTTCCATCCTCACTCCTTTTTCTACTTTCCTTTTCTAACACCACCTTTGTTTAATAATAATCACAGTATCGAGAGCCTGCTCCATGCTAGGCATTTTACCATATAGTCTATTACTTAACCCTTATAGGATAATCACTCTTGGAGGTAAGAATTATCATCGTAAATCTGCAGGTGAAGAAACAGATCTCAGAGAGGTGAAGGCGTTCCCAAGATCACACAGCTGACAAATCGAGCTGGAATTGGGACCCAGGTTCATTTAATTTTTTACAAAGATCTCGCTATCTCAATATGCCCGTGTTCGCACTGTTTTGGAATAAGACACTCATACTGTGTTATTTTTTTAAGCAGCCCAAAGTCAAATGCAGTGCATCCCTTATCATAGACCTACATTCTTTGGCCTACATCCTGTAGTATTTATCACAGAGCCTTCTGGATAGGACTCTGATCCACTCATCACCCTGAGAGACAGTCCCTTTCTTTAGATGAAGGTCTCAGCAGTACCTTCCTAGAAAATTGTCTTTGGTTTTCTGCACTAAGTTAAATAAATCATTGACGTAAAGAAACCAAAGCCCAGGACATCTGCATGGCCCAGTTGTTTGAGCGTCCAACTTCAGCTCAGGTCATGGTCTTGTAGTCAGTGAGTTCCAGCCCCATGCAGGGCTCTGTGCTGACAGCTGATAGCCTGCAGCCTGCTTCAGATTCTGTGTCTCCCCCTCTCTCTCTACCCCTCCCCTGCTCACGCTCTGTCTCTCTCTGTCTCTCTCTCAAAAATAAATAAAAACATTTAAATTATAAAGTAGCCAGACCCCTTTCTCATTGGAGTAATACTCCATAGCTTTCAATTGTACATATTTCTAGAAGAGTGGACTAGCATAGATTGCTTCCTGATACGATCACAAAAACAGGGATCAATGGTGAGATAGAGAGGTAGAGTGGCATAGGGAAGATTGTGGAATTACCAAGTCTTGGTAATTTGGAATTACCAAATTCTGAATGTGACATTTAATAACTATAACCTTGAACAAATTGTATATCTTGCTGGAGGTTAACCTCAGAGGAAACCTTGGTCCCTCATAGGCGAATTGAGGCCTGTACAACTGAACTAGAAATGTTGCTGTAAGGTCTGGGGATAGCACGCATCTAGAGATAGCACAAAATAAGTCTGCGGGAAATTATGCCTCTTATTTTGATGTTGCCGATAGGAATATATTAACAAGCGCTCAACGCATTTGGTGATGACAAGCTGTATATTAAAGCCAAGCAGTATTGATTTATCTTCTCTTAGGACCCGTGCTCATGAAAAAATAAATTTTGATGTCATTTGATTTCCTTAGAAACTCATTCAAAGGTAATGATCAGGAAAGAATGAGGAGAAAAAAAATCAACTCTGTTACATTTTTCATTTTTACTTCTATTTCTTTCATATATGACTTTTTTTTTTCACTTCTTAAGAAAGAATCTTTCTTTCCTAAAATACATCACAGTTCTTTTTTTTTTCCAGCTCATAATTACCAGAGTTGTTTCCTAGAGAGCTTTTGTGTCCTTGAGCATTTAATACCTATCCTCTGCCTCTCATTCCATCTAGATCACCTCCTTGTCCTTTTATTTTTTGAGCTGCTGACATCAGTTTCCTTCCTCCATTTCTGGTAGCCTGTGAGGGGGTCTGGAGAGGAGACAACAGATTTCCAGATGCTTTGATTCCCTTTAATGTGCTTTAGGAAGAGCTTATGACTTGTCAGCATTGACGTTTCTCCCTGCGTTCTCTCCTTTGATCTCCCCAGTGACCCAGAGATGACAATGGAGATTTAAAGGGCTCCAGAATGTGGCCATGGAAGATGCAACCAATAAGTAGTGATTTAGTCATTCATTTGTTGAGTGTCTGCTATGTGCCATTCTTCTAGGCTCTGGGGGTAAACAATGAACAAACGTCCCTGTCCTCTTATAGCTTAGATTCTAACAGGAATGGGCAGACAATAGCAAATAAATATATATGTCAGCTGGTGATAAGCACTATAGAAAAAGAAATCATGGTGAGATAGTTAGGGAATTCCAGGAAGGTAAGGGAGGCAGATTATCATTGTATTACGAGTATTCTGGGAGGACTTCTCTGAAGGGTCTCTGTAGACAGAGAGCCTTGCAATTATCTTGGGCAAGAGGGTTCCTGGCAGAGGGAACAGCGAGTACAAAGGCCCTGAGGCCAGAGGATTCAAGTGCAGGTCATATAGAGCCTTGTAAGCAATTGAAAGGGTTTTGGATTTTACTCTGTTGAGAAAAAGAAGTCATTGGATTTTGAGTGCAAAAATGACATGACTGTGCTTGAATTTTAAACAATTCACTCTCTTCAGTGTAAAGAACAACGTGTAGGTGAGCGAGGTGGGAAGCAGAGAAGTTAGAAGGGTCTTGCCAGAGGCCATGTGAGAGACAGCGGTGCCTGACCAGGGTGATAACATTGGAGGTGGTTAGTGGTGTTGGATTCTCCATATAGTTTGAAGGCAAAGCCATCAGGATTTTCATGGATTGCATGTCGTGTGTCATGTGAGAGTCAAAGCAGGGTCAGGAATGACTCCATGGCTTCTGGTCTAAGACAAATGAGTCCTACTTATTACAACAAGGAAAGTTGCAGGACAAGAATATTTGGGGGTAATGACAGGGAGCTTCATCTGGGGCATGTTCAGCTAAGTGAAGGTATCCATCAAACACCCGGATATTTAAGTCTGGAGCTCTGGAGAGGTGTGTGGGCCCAGAGTGTAAGCGTGTGGGGTATCAGTAGACGGATGGCATTTAAAGCCAAGAGATGGGGATGGGTACGGGCGAAGCGGAGCCCCACATGTGGTGATCGAGGAGATGTAGAAAGACCAGCTTAGGAGTCTGAGAGACAGTAAGATGAAAATCAAGAAAGAACACATCCCAGGAGCCAAGCGAAGAAACTATTTCAAGAAAAAGCAGGTGATGGGTCACTTTCATTACTAAGTGCCTCTGAGGGTCAGATAAGATGAGCACTGAGGAATAATCATTAGATGCGGTGATGCAGTGTCACCAGGACCCTGGGAAAAGCAGTTTCAGGGGGTGCTGGGCCCAGCAAACCTAACCAGGAAGAGAAGGTGTGAAGAGCTTTCCTGTAGAAGGTTGAAAAGTAGAGTACTAGCTAGAAAGAGAAGTGGAGTCCAGAGACAGCCCTTTTAAAGAAAAGGAGCCAATCATGGGGCGCCTGGGTGGCTTAGTCGGTTAAACGTCCGACTTTCGCTTAGGTCTTGATCTCGCGGTTCGTGGGTTCGAGCCCCGCGTCGGGCTCTGTGCTGACTGCCAGCTCGGAGCCTGGAGCCTGTTTCAGAGTCTGTGACTCCCTCTCTCTCTGACCCTCCCCTGCTCACGCTGTCTCTCTCTCTCTCCTAGAAATAAATAAAAATATTAAAAAAGAAAATAAAGAAGGAGCCAATCACAGCACTTTGTTCATGGGGGAACTGGGCCAATAGAGCAGGAAGAAGTGATTATCCAGGGGAAAGGGGCAAATTGTTGGCTTTAACTCGTGGAGGAGGGATGTCCTGGGGCCCAGTGCACAGGCTGACATCCCAGACTAGATGGGAGCAGGGGCAGGCACCGTAGGAGTAGAGGCAGGAGACATGGCCTGATTCGGAGGGTGGGGGAGGGGAGGGGATGGAAGCCCCCTCTGGTGTCATCTCACTGTTCAGTGAAATAAGGACCAAGGCCAAGTGGGGAGTGTGAGAAGGACTCCTCTGACTCCAAGAGCAGCATTCCGTCACTCGCACCGGCTGCCCAGTGGCACCAGGTTCATTGCTGCGCCCATGGGGCCAGAAGGGTCTGGCATCCTTCCTTTTCCACTAGGGCTCATTTCCACCAATCTGGGTCTGCAAGCCCGTATTCCTTGGGAATGAAACCTCTACTCTAACATGAGGTCAGCTTCATAGTTATCAATAGTAAGAATGTTTCAGGGCGCCTGCGTGGCTCAGTCGGTTAAGCAGCTGACTTTGGCTCAGGTCATGATCTCATGGTTCGTGGGTTCGAGCCCCACGTCGGTCTCTGTGCTGACAGCCAGCTCAGAGCCTGGAGCCTGCTTCAGATTCTGTGTGTGTCTCTCTCTCTCTGACACTCCCCTGTTCACACTGTCTCTCTCTCTCTCTCTCTCAGAAATAAATAAAACATTAAAAAGTTTTTTTAAATAGTAAGAATGTTTCACTGATTTTCAAAGGCCTGACTTCTCTGTTTTGTTTTGTTTTGTTTTTTCCTTTTTCCTGTCAGGAGCAGAAATCACAGCCAAAATGAATCCCAAGGAAGAAAAAGTAAAAATAATCACAGAGGTAAGTGGTTGCTTAGGTGTCCCCTAAAGGTGTGGTTGTGTGTGCACTGCACTTGTGTTTCACACTTTGTGAGTGAGCAAGTTAGGCCAGCAACAGGCCTTTATTGCACGCCTACTGAATGCAGAGGGCACTATGTCAGACACGTGGTGGAGAAGGGCCCTGATGGCATAGGAAATGCGTCCCTGGAGACATTCCAGGAGCTAACATCTACACGAATGCTCTGAGGCTGCCTGGTCACCATTTCATGACACACAGCTGTTCGGAGTGACCTCTGCTACTGAGTCAGCTCTGCTGAAGCACATGGATTTGTAGAGAAATTCAGGATGACGGTACCATTGTAGATTACAACCACTAGTAGAATCCTCCATCACATGGATTCCTGCCATTCCTAACTCATCGTGTACAAACCATCATTAAACACTACCTAGAACAAAGAAGGGAGGCCGTCTCCTATTTGGAGACTGCAGACCTCAGAACTCAGCTCCAGCTTCTCTGCTGTCTCCAGGGCCAACTGACTTGAGACCATAGAGGCAGAAATGGAGAAGATATGCTGTTTTCTACAGAGTGCTTCTAAAGCCTGAAGGAACACATTACCCAGATACAACCACACAGGTTAACTTTATGCAAGACATCAAGTACTTTCAAACCACATAAACCTATATCCTCTTATTCATTCATGCAACAACTACTTACTGTGCCTCTGTTCCCTGGGGATACAGCGGCAAAGGAGTTTTGTGCCCTCAGGGAGTTTCCGTTCTATCTAATTTGCAGTCTTACTGGACAGTTTTCCACTGATAGAGAATCAAAACATTATTGGAAAGCATGGGGCGCCTGGGTGGCTTAGTCGGTTAAGCGTCCGACTTTCGCTTAGGTCATGATCTCGCGGTTCGTGGGTTCGAGCCCCGCGTCGGGCTCTGTGCTGACTGCCAGCTCAGAGCCTGGAGCCTGTGTCAGTCTGTGACTCCCTCTCTCTCTGACCCTCCCCTGCTCACGCTGTCTCTCTCTCTCCTAGAAATAAAGAAAACATTTAAAAAAAAAAAAAAGCATTATTGGAAAGCAAAATTAAACTAAACTAAACTAAACCAAAACAAAACAATAAAAAAGACCCAAATTTCCTTACAAATCCATTTTAAGCCAGTGAGAACTTAGACGTGAACTAAGAGCCACACCTGGACACCACAATGTTAGCAGCATCTTACAATCTTTGAAGTTGGTCAACCCTTAAGCTAGGAACACTCCCTACCTAGTAGCACTGAATCGTGAGGCTGAGTGAGGATGGGGCTTTCACCCAGAGGAGGAGTCAGAGACATCAAAAGACAAACCCAGGCTATGCCCATTCACTGGCCAGGACCTTCGTTCCCTCTGCCAACTGAATTTCTCATCTTCTCTAACCTCCACGGCCAAGGTCAAGGATGTGCAGCTGGAGGCTGGCTCAGCAACCTGCTTGACCTTTCTTTGAAATCTTAAATCACATCATTAAAATCCATCCTTTGAGTTCCAAGTTTATCTTAGCATTTTAAAAAAAATCCCATTTTCACATTGAACACCTTTCTAATGAATTCGGTATAAGAGGGACAGGTTCCAGGTTTATCTTGCAATTCTTTTATGCTCAGAGGTGGTGTGCCCTGGTTTGTAGAAGTCTAGGACCAGAATATTTGAGGGCATTCAGCTCTAATATTTTATCACTACAACTTTAGAAAGTGTCATATGGAAAAAGAAAAAAAGTTTGCACTGTGGAAGAATTTCTCTGTTTTCAAGAAGACCCACCAACATTGTCTTTAAATTGAGACTTCATGATGATTTAACATGTATCTTCATTATTCTGTACTTGAGACCGAGGCTGGAGGGCAGAGGAGTCTGGCCCTTGAGACCTCTGGTTTGATTCCCATGTCATCTTGTGCTGGGGTCCTCTGGGCAGACAAGCTCTCCTGATAGGCACCCTTGTTCTTGGCCTTCATTAGATTGTGTTTTGAGGGCAGGAAGCACCTCTGTGTCTGCAGAGCCAGAAGCATGGTGGATGTTTTATGGGTGAACTATGAAGGCTCCAAGATCATCTCATTTGTGCTTCCATTTGGACAAAAGTTTTCAAGACCATGATGTGTGTTTTGAGAAGAGTAGAGGCTGGTAGTTGCTTAGACCATGTCAACTGTCCCTTTACCCACACTCAACTTTAGAGGTGGGGTCAGGATGGTGATTTTAATTTCAATATGTAAAATGCACACCTCTTCTTTTCTTACCTTTGTTCCCCAACTTACACACAGACTAAATGACCTCTCTTCCATTTGCATTTTTACAAAGGAGTTCAATGAAAATGATGAGGACGCAGGTGTGGGACGACAGAAGAAGACCTCGAAGATTGTAAGACAGAAAAGAAAGAAACGGGTAGGTGTCTGCCTGTGCATTGGCTGTTGATTGACAATGTACGGGCACCCGCAGGGAATGACACATTCTCCCAGGGGCACCCTGGAAAAGCCAGGGATGCAGGTGGAAGAAGCGAGGTGTAGGACCTATGTGGGGCCTTAAGAGTGACCTTCACAGGGAGGCCATGGTCAGTACCCTGAGCATTTTCCCTCTGAGGTTTCTCCCATTTCCTGAGAGAAGTCCAGAAAAGAGGGAAGGAGTCTTTTTACTGTTGTCCTCAAAGGCCATGAGCTGAGGCGGGCGATAGATGGCAGTGCAGGATTACTAATCATGGGGAACTCCCCCTTTCTCCAGTTCCAAGCCCGAGCTCTGCTTCGGTCTAAACCAGAGCCCCCCCTCCCAGCTCTCCTCCGCAGGAGTGACCCTCCTTGGCTGGGAGCATCCCCCTGCGAGGCCAGCCTTCTCAAGGTAAATAATTCCCAGGGTCAGGAGCCCTTGCCCTCCGAGGAGGGGAAGCAGGGAAGATCTCTTTGGAGGGGCAACTTGCTTGGAATAATTGAGATGCCAGCAGGAGAGGGAAGGAAGGGAGCGCCATTTTGAGCCAGCACCCACGTGATGGGGCTGCCTGGAGAGAGTGACCGGGATGCGGGGAGGTGCGGAGGTAGGGAAGGCACCACGGGAGCTGAAGTGAGGGGAGAAGCCCCCTCTTTGCGCCCCCCACACCCCGAGCACACTCTGGTTGGGACCAGTGGGCGGAGGGGTGGCCTCTGCTTTTGCAGCTGAGATGGAGCAGCCAGGGGGAGAGGGGGTGGCCAGAGTGCAGGGTGGAGGCGCTGCCAGCCGCGTGGCCAGTCTGTCTAGCCATTCAGGGAGGTTTAACCCATTCCTGCAGGGTTCCCGGGAGGCTCTGCAGCCAGGGCAGGGGACCCAGAGTACAGACGGAAAGGGTGCAAGTCCTTAGCTACAGAGCCACAGGCACAGGAGAAAGAGGCAGGGATGGCGAGGGGAGCATGGTACGAGGCACTGCACCTCTAGGCACCATCTCCTGGATCTAATCCAAGCAGAGCCCAGACTGCAGACCACGGAGCAGGAGAGGTTTGGGGGTGTTGTAAGAAATCCAGAGTACTGTTTAACCCCAGCGGCACTTCAGAATGGAATTTGGAAGAATTATTTTTTTCTCAGTCCATGCCTCCAGTCCACCCCAGGCCATTTATTTGAGTCACAATGTCCCGTGTTTTGCACAATGGCTGATACAAAGCAGCATCTCAGTGCACGGGGTATTTTCATCTCCCTTGTTTTACTGATGAAGAAGGAAGGAAGCTAGGAAGTTAAATAACTTGCCCCGAGTCCCTCAGTTCATCTGAGCTCAGAGGTAAGCCTTCGTCTGGCCCCAAAGGCCAACGCTCAGCCTTGGCTTCCACTGTCACCTTTGTTCACCAGCCTCCCCTCTTCGGAGAGCCTGGGGAAGGAACCACAGGCTGTTGCTTGCCCTGAATTATCCGGGGACACTTTGGCAGCTGTTTCCAAAAGATTTGGAGTTGGGAATCACATAGTTGGCCGCGACTTTTCTGCTTCCCTTTTCCACCCAATTTCTGCAAAGGTCTGTACATTATTCGTAGAAATAGGGAAAATATTTAATTTGGGAATGCCTCAGTAATTTCACGAGAACCTTCTTAGACAAACTCAGGGGTGGCACCCCTTTACTAACAGGTAACAGCACCTAGATGGCTATCTAGATCTGAATAATATTAAGGCCTGTCCCCTCGCTGAGTGACCCACCTTATCCCCAGATAGGATCTGTGTCAACCGAAGCCCTGGGGATAACCACGTCTTCCCCTCTGCCCACAGTTGCCCACCACTGGCCTCCAGGAAATGGTGTCTGAAAATCCCCATCTAGGCAATCAGCCGGAACCCCTGCAGGAAGATTCTGACATTCGCCCCCTGAGCATGACCACCCGTCGAGGCCCCCGCAGTAAGTGTCCCCTGGTTCAGTTCAGCCAGTATTACATGCTTCTTGTAATCAGCACAGAGCAATATGGGGGTTTTTAATGGGTATTATTTTTCATACATGACTATCAACCCTCCCCCACTTCACCCCAACTCTGTGGGCAGTTTTCTAGGTTAGCATCTGTCTAGGAGACAGGACACATAGCTTCAAGACATACTTCTGTAAGCTTGGAAGCGTTACTTGAAATAAAAATGTTTCAGGTGAGGGCGCCTGGGTGGCTCAGTAGGTGAAGCACCTGACTCGATTTTGGCTCAGGTCATGATCTCGCTGGGGGTTCATGAGATCCCTGCATCAGATTCTGTGTTGATTGCGGGAAGCCTGCTTGCGATTCCCTCTCTCCCCCTTCCCTGCATTTTCTGCCCTTCTCTCTCTCTCTCAAAATCAATAAAGAAACATTTTTAAAAAATGGTACAGGTGATCAAATTCATAGACATTCAAGGGAGGTTGAAATGGTTAGGAAGCCATCCACATCCAAGAAGTGGGGCTTGAATCCGATGTTGCAAGGCATGAGAGAACTTTGGAGGCTCTCGGTGCCTCTGGCTTTGTAGTACCCCACACCTAACACATATACGTGTGCACTTTCCCCCCTTCCAAGAACCTCCACTACGGTGGACATCATTAATTATCTGCTTGTTGTAGGAAAAAGGATCACCCTTTACTTGTTGCTTTTCATGAAAAGTGGATTAGACAAGAGGAAAAGGTGCGTTACACTTTTCAGTTGTTAACTCATCATTACATAATTGTTACCCTATTTCTCTGCAGCGGGGCTGGGGAATAAAGTAACTATTGGAAACCAGAAGGCTTTGGAAGCAAGCTCATCCGAAGTCCAACCCTGGGAAAAATGTGGTTCCCATCTAAGAGCGATGATATCATAGGACTGTTACAAATTAGTTAAACAGAACCAAACTTTATTTCATATAGTTACTTCTTTTTCTAACTGCTCAAACTTACTCTTTATTGAAGATTACAACTTGTCTTACCTCTGGCTGCCATAACAAAATACCATAGACTGGGTGGCTCAAACAACAGACATTATGTTTCCATAATTCTAGAAGCTGGAAGTCCAAGATCAGGGTGCCAGAGCAATGGGTTTCCAGCGAGACCTCTCTGCCTCCCTCATAGGTGGCTGCCATCGTCCTGTGTGCTCACTTGGGTGTCCCTGCTTATAAGGACATCGATCATGCTGTAAGAGGGTCCCACTGTGTAGCTTCATTTAACCTTTATTACCTCCTCAGAGGCTCTCTCTCCAAATAGTCACAGTGAGGGTTAGGGCTTCAACCTATGAACTGTGTGGAGACACAATTCCGTCCATAGCACAACTGTGGAATATTTAAAGTTATTTTTTAAAGATTATTTATTTATTTTGGGAGAGAGAGAGGACACACACACACACACACACACACACACACACACGGAGGAGAGGCAGAACAATGGGGAGAAGGAGAATCCCAAGCAGGCTTTGTGCTGTCAGGGCAGAGCCTGACATGGGATCATGACCTGAGCCAAAATCAAGAGTGGGAAGCTTAACCGACTGGGCCACTCAAGCTCCCTTTAAACAGTTATTTTTAAATCAAGGGGGAAGTGTCAGAGGAGTTGGCCAATAATAGACTCTTACTAAAAAGTCAATTTTTTCTTTATTCCGAAAATAAGGAAAATACTATTTATGATCACCATGGGAGTGAATGTGAGGATGAAATCAAAAAAGGTATAAAAGGTATAAAAAGGTATAAAAAGTGTTTTAAATAGTATGCACTGTTATAAATACTCAAATAGTATGCACTAGTATATTACATAGATAAACGCACAGTGACTAAGGGGTTTTACAGTGAGATAAGAGACTTTTGGACTTTGCATTAGTCCAAAAGTGAAAAATAAACAAAACCTATGATTTCTGATTTGGAGAAGAGAAAAACAATAGAAAGCTAGGATCTGCTGCCTCAACAAGGTCATGACCAGCAGGTATCTGGACATTCCAGGACAGAGCTAAAACTGTTGGTAATTTGGCAGCACTGGTGGGAAAGATGTAAAGAAAACCCCCCTAGGAGTGACGTGGGAACACCTGGTGGATAAGAAGCCTGTGGTGGCCAACCACCGGCAGAAAGCCAGCCGTGCGGTCAAGATAGCAGAATGGATTCCATTCATGATGCCAATGCACAGTAGAGGGAAAGACAGATGAGGAACAAGGAAGGCAAAGAGCACTGAGAAACACAGCAAGGAGTCTAGGCTGACACAGAGCAACAGAGGAGCTCAGGCTGAAGGGTGTGTGGGAGTCTTGAGGTAGCATTGGGGAAAGAAGATTCCATACAGGTGGCTTGGAAACACACAAATGTGGGCAGAAAACAGTGCACCCTGAGCAAAGTGGAGGCAGCCATGCCTGGGAAATTGCACACCTTTGCCATTTGTTAGAAGTATGGCACCAGGAGATGCCCAGGTGGCTCCTTGGATAAGCGTCCAACTCTTGATTCTGGCTCAGGTCATGATCTCACAGTTGGTGGGTTTATGGGTTCGAGCCCTGTGTCAGGCTCTGTGATGACAATGCAGAGGCTGCTTGAGATTCTCTCTCTCTCCCTCTCTCTCTGCCCTTCCCCTGCTTGGTCTCGTGCGCTCTCTCTCTCTTCTCTCTCCCTCAAAATAAATAAATAAACATTAAAAACGAACCTTCTGTATATCGCTTTCCTACTCAGAAATCTATGATGAGCATCACATAAAACCCACACTCTCTTTGCTCTGGCTTCTGAGACCCTATGCATTCTGGCCGCTTCCAGTTGTGTTCCCACTCTTCTCCCATCTCCCCACCTGGCGGGCTGCTTCCTGCCCTCTGAAAGCCTCGTGGCTGCCTGCACGCTCCCAGGCTCCGGCGCCCACCCGAGAGAGGCTACCCACTCATGTCTTTAGTCAGCTTGTGGCAGAAAGGCAAGAGAGTTGTAGCATGGTCTTGGTGGCACCCTGGTGGCTCAGTCCGTTAAGCACCCATCTCTTGGGTTTGGCTCAGGCACGATCTCACAGTTGATGAGTTCGAGCCCCACATCGCATCCCACGACAGCGTGGAGCCTCCTTAGAATTCTCTCTCCCTCTCTCTCTGCTCCTCCCCTGCTTGTACTCTCTCTCAAACAAACAGACAAACAAAAAGACATGGTCTTTGGGGTCAGACAAGTGTGGGTACCAATCTCTACCTGTCCCTTTCATACTCTCTTGGGCAATTTCCTCCATCTCCCTAAACTTCAATTTCTTTATTTGCAAAATGGGAACAAGAAGAGAATACCTTAATACCTCCACAGAGTTTATATTCCAGTTGGAGGGGAGGGGGGAGGGAAAAAGAGAAATGAAATAGACACGATGGATACACAGTATGGCCAGGGTGTGGGGAGTGCTACACAGATAAAGACTAAGCTGTTTAAGAAGCCTCAGGAGTGAGAGGCAGGGTTGCTATTTTATCATCATGGGAAGGCCTCTCCAGCAGTGTTTGAGCAGAGGCCTGGAGCAAAAGGGAGATCCCTGAGAAAAGTGCTTTTAATGCAAGAGTGTGTTCGGTGTGTTTTAGGATCAGCAAGGAGGCCAGAGTGGTTGGCAGAGTGAGCAGGGAGGGCAAGTAGGAAATGAGAGGAGACGGGAAGTGCCCCGGGGCCCCTACACATTTCACAGTCCAAGTGAAATGACGGCCTTCGGAGGGTCTGATCAGACTTAAGGCTGAAGGCTGCTATACTAAGGAATTTATTCTGGAAGGTGTAAGAGCAGAACACAGAACCAGGTGAACAGCGAAGACAACATCCAAGTGGGCACATGGGGTCCTGGGAGCAAGTAGTGGATGAGGTGGGAAGAATGTTGTGGACGAAATGACACAAAGACAAGACACACAAAAGACAGACACAGACACAACTCCTGCCGGAGGAAAAATCCAACGCAAGCCTCCTTGGGGTTTATTTTATACCCCGGTAGCTGGATACGTACTGAAATCTACAAGGTGCATTCCTTTTCCAAATAAGGGCAAGAAGCCAAACACATTCCAAGCACAGGGGGGAGCAAAGGGAGGAAGCAACCACAACATGTTTACTAAGAGGCCTGCCCACAACTCCAGCCTCCTCCTTATTTCTAAGGAGGGCATGTTCCCTCGTATGCGAGCAGATCATTAACCTTGGATATTGTGTGCAGGCCTCTTGGCAGAACATCCTGTTTGCAGACATGATCTGCCCAAGCAGAGAGTCCCGTGTGCAGGCACATCCCCGCGTCCCTAACCACTCTTTCTTGTGGTCACTGTCGGGCTCCCACAAAGAAGGAGGGAATCGAAGCATCTGGAAGGTAGAGACAACGGGCTTTATGGCTGGACCAGACAGGAGTTTTGAAAGCAGGAAGGACGATGTCAGCTTTTTAACTTGAACAACTGGGAAAACGGAGTTGCCATTTACAGAGAGGGGAAGATGGCAGAGAGAACGGGTTTGGGGTAAAATGAGGAAAAGGCAGTTTGAGATGCCTGCTGGATATCCAAGTGGAGGTGAATGTAGGGGTCTGGAGGTTCAGGGGGGCATGGGGGCAGGAGAGGCCTTTGCTGAGCATCTAAGAGACCACTTTTCTAGGGCACCTGGGTGACTTAGACAGTTGAGTGTCTGACTGTTGGTATCAGCTTAGGTCATGATCTCACAGTTCTTGGGTTCGAGCCCCCTGTCTGGCTATAAGCTGGCTTCGTGGAGCCTGTTTGGGATTCTCTCTCTCTCCCTCTCTCTACCCCCACCTGCTCAAGCTGTGTCTGTGTTTCTCAAAATAAATAAATAGAGAGAGAGAGAGAGAGAGAGATAAAACTTAAAAAAAGTTTTATGAAAGAGTACAGTCTGGAGTTCCTGGGTGGCTCAGTTGGCTAAGCGTCTGACTTTGGCTCAGGTCGTGATCTCACCGTTCATGGGTTTGAGCCCTGCATTGGGCTCTGTGCTGACAGCTCGGAGCCTGGAGCCTACTTGAGAGTCTATGTCTCCCTCTCTCTCTGCTCCTTCCCTACTCGCACTGTCTCTCTCTCTCCCAAAAAATAAATAAAACGTTAAAAAATTGTTTTTAAAAAGAGCACTTTTTCACGTCCTCACCTATTCTGTCCTTCCCAGGCTTCTGTTTTCCCCTAGAGCACGCATCCCCCCTGGCATGTTCCTGGCAACTGTTTGCTAACTGCCCCCGAGAGCAGAACTTTGTCTTCTTTCTTCATCGCTGAACCGAACCCCAGTGCCTAGAGCAATACTTGCTGCCCGGTTGGGGCTCAGTGACATTTATAGAACAAATCTGCCCAGGGACATAATAGCCAGCACCTCAGAAGGGTCCTACCCTCTCAGCATTTGTAGTCTTGTGGGAGAATCAGCTGATTAAGGACAGGATGGTGAAGCTACACAGGCCTAGTGGTAAAACAGCACCTTCCACACCATCCCCTACGTCCTTGCTCAGGAAGAGCATGGACTGGGGGCTCTCGGCTCTACAGTGAGTCCAGGTAGGCTGACTGCTCTTTGGAGAGAGGAGTTCTTTTTATCACCTAGGCACATTTCCTCCTTGACCAGTTTTATGACTTTTTCCCCCAGCAAAACAGGAAATACAAATTTATTTCCTCTGCTCACGACACACTTTAGCCCATCTATTAAGGCTTTACGTGCCTGGTTATCAAAATAGCTTGTTGATATTCTCAAAGTAAATCAAATATCACCAAGGCAAGTGCCAAATCCTTAAGATCCTAAACATAATACCCTTTGGGGCCTGTATTTTTCATTAGGAAAATCCAAATGTGCACAGAATTAAATAACTTTCAGTGAACCAGGGAGCCTGGCTGGCTCAGTCAGAGGAGCATGTGACTCTTGATGCTGGGGTTGTGAGTTTGAGCCCTATGCTGGGTGTACAGCTTACTTAAAAAAAAAAAAGACAATCCAGTGAACCTCATATGCCCAGCACCGCAATCAAGAATTAATAAGATTTTGGAACGCCTGGGTGGCTCAGTCAGTTAAGCATCTGACTTTGGCTCAGGTCATGATCTCACGGTTAGTGGGTTCGAACCCCGCATCGGGCTCTGTGCTGACAGCCAGCTCAGAACCTGGAGCCTGTTCCAATTCTGTGTCTCCCTTTCTCTCTGATCCTCCCCTGCTCATGCTCTCTCTCTCTCAGAAATAAATAAAACATTAAAAAAAATTTTTTAAAAGAATTAATAAGATTTTGCCATATTTGTTTTAAGTATTCTTTTTCTCTTTCTTTTTCTTTTTTTTTGCCTTTGTCATATATATGTGTATATATACATATATATATATATATACACATACACATATGTGTGTATATATATATATATGTATATATATATACACATACACACACACATACATATAATTGTTTTTAATTGTGGTAAAAAAAACTCATAACATAAAATTTACCATCTTAACCTTTCTTTAAATATTTATTCCTTTTTTTTGAGAGAAAGACGGAGTGGGAGTGGGGGAGGGGCAGAGAGAGAAGGAGACACAGAATCCAAATCCAAAGCAGGCTCCAGGCTCCAAGCTGTCAGGATAGAGCCCAACATGAGACTTGAACTCATGAACCTCAAGATCATGACCTGAGATGAAGTCCGACGTTCAACCAACTGAACCACCCAGGTGCCCTGCCATCTTAATCATTTTTAAATGCACACTTCAGAAGAGTTAACTATCACATCGCTAGGCAACAGATCCCTGGAACTATTTCATCTCACAAAACTGAAACTCTATACCTCATTTTTAAAAGTTTATTTATTTATTTTGAGTCGGGGTGCAGAGAGAGGACAGAGAGAATCCCAAGCAGGCTCCACACTGTCAGCACAGAGCCTGATTCAGTGCTTGAACTCATGAACCATGAAATTATTATCTTAGCTGAAGTCAAAAGTCAGATGCTTAACCAACTGAGCCACCCAGGGCCCCCAAAGCTCTATACCTATTAAATACTAACTCCCCATTTTCCCTCCCTTCAGCCCTTGGCAACCTCCATTCTTCTTTCTATTACAATGAATTTGACAATTTTAGGTACCTCACACAAGTAAAGTCATGCAGTATTTGTCTTTGTGACGGATTTATTTCACTTAGCATTTAGGTCTTTAAGGTCCATCCATATTACAGCATGTGACAGGAATTTGTTCCTTTTTAAGGCAGAATAATATTTCAATGTGTGTAATGTCATATTTTGCTAATATATTCATCCTTCAGGGACATTTGGGTGGCTTCTACTTCTAATCCATTTGAGTTAATTTTTGTATGATGTAAGGTAAGGGTCCAAGTTCAATCCTTCTGCATATGAATTGCCAGTTTCCCAACACCATTTGTTGAAGAGGCTGTCCTTTCCCTATTGAGTGTCTTCACAGCCTTGTTGAAGACCATATGCTCAAAGGTTTATTTCTGGGTTCTCTCTCTATTCCATTGGCCTATATGTCTTGTTTATGCACCACCATACTGCTCTTATTATTGTAGCTTTGTAATATGTTTTGAACTCAGGAAGTGTGAGAACTCCAACTCTTTTTCAAACTTGGCTTGGGTATTTCAGGGTCCTTTAATATTTCATATGAATTAAGGATGAATTTCTCTATTTCTGTGGAAAATGACAGTAAGATTTTCATAGGGATTGCATTAAATCTGTAGATCAACTTGGGTGGTACTGACATTTTAACAGTATTAAGTTTTCCAATCCATGAACATGAGATGTCTTTCCATTTATTCATGTCTTCAATTTTTTTCAGCAATGTACAAGTCTTTTGCCTCCTTGGTGAAGCTTCTTCCTAAATATTTTATTCTTTTTCATGGTATTCTAAATGGAATTGTTCTCTTAATTTCCTTTTTAAATTTTTTTGTTGTGAGTGTATAGAAACCCAACTGATTTTTGCGTGTCAATTTTGTATCCTGAAACTCTGCTGAATAGTTTCTCTCTCTCTCTCTCTCTCTCTCTCTCTCTCTCTCTCTGTGTGTGTGTGTGTGTGTGTGTGTGTGTGTAGAATCTTTAGAGTTTTCTATATGTAAGACCACGTCATCTGCAAACATAGATAGTTTCATATTTTCCTTTCCAATTTAGGATGCCTTTGTAGCTTTCTTTCTTGCAGTGTTAGTATGTCTGGGCTGCTATAACATCCACAGACTAGGTGGCTCATAAAGAACAGAAATTTATTTCCCACAGTTCTGGAGGCTGAGAAGTTCAAGATCAATGCACTGGCAGATTTGGTACCTGGTAAGGAGGGCTCACTTCCTGATTCATGGATGGCTGTCCTCTTGCCGTGAGGAATGGTAGAAGGTACGAGAAGCTCTCTGGGATCTCTTTTGTAAGGGCATTAACCCCATTCATGAGGGTGGAACCCTCATGACCTAATTACCTCGCATAGGCCCCAATTCCAAATGCCATCACACTGGAGGTTAAGTTATAATATCAGAATTTGGGGAGGACACAGTCAGTCTGTGGCACTTGCCTAACTACTCTGGCTAGGACTTCCAGTACTACATTGACTCAAATTGGTGGGAGGAGGCATCCTTATCTTACTCCTGATCTTAGAGGAAAAGCTTTCAGTTGTTCACCACTGAGTATGATGTTAGTTGTAGGCTTTCATAGATGCCCTTTACTGTGTTGAGGTTGTTCCCGTCTATCTCTATTCTATTGAGTGTTTTTATCATAAAATGATGTTGAATTTTGTCAAATGCTTTCTCTGCATCAGTTGAGACGATCATGTGTCTTTTGTCCTTTGTTCTGTTACCAAGGTGTATCACTTTGATTGATTTCTATATGTTGAACCATCCTGGCAACACCCCCAAACTGGGCTGGGTTAATACTCTGTGTAAACGGCTCGTGAAGCTCTCTCACATGACCAGTTTATAAATACTGTTCACATTTCCCTAGGTGAAACCTCAGATTCAGTGGTTTCCCTATCCCCAATAAGACAGTTTATGTGAGCGCTGTGGGACTTTTTAAGCTCACATGATTCCATTTTATTTTCTTCCCTTAGCACTTAGTGGTTTACTTGAAGCATCTCCCACGCTACCCACCAAAGATAGGTAAATAGGTGATAGGAGGGTAGGTAGGTAAGTAGATAGGTTGATAGATAGATAGATAGATAGATAGGCAGATAGATAGATAGGCAGATAGATAGGCAGACAGATGATAAATTTGAGAGCCTTGAACTATGAAGCTTAAGATCATGTTCTGAGCCACTTAGCAAGCTTTCTAATAAGATTTCTACCAAGATTCTTCATTCTCCGTCCTTGCCCACATCCCTTTATGTTGCCATGATATTAAGAAGGATAAACATTTCAAGTCAGCACGCATTCCTTGAAACCTACAGAAACTGAAATCAGACTCACTACTACTTGTTACTACTTTCAGCCATGGGACCTTGAGCAATAACCTAGTCTTCTCAAGCCATAGAAGCCTCATTTATAAAATGAGGATAATAAAACCCTCAACGTTATGCAGCAGTTACTACAATGAAATCAAATGATATATAGAACACACCTACGGAGGGTCTGGCACATATGTAGTAGTCTCCCCCAGCTGAAAGATGAACTTGTTGCCAAATAACTAACAAAAATAATTACCTTTCTTGAGTTTGAGGACATGTCAGGCACCGTGCTAAGGTCTCTGCACGCATTACATTATTTCTCAGAACAGCACTACCATCAGACGTTTTATAGGTGACGAAACTAAGTTCAGAGAGAACCACCAGCTACCACCAAGATTTCAACTGCGGTCCATACACCTCCGTGCTCTTCATGGCCACGCTATGGCATGACTTGACACTCACAAACCCCAAGCCTGACTGGTCTTTAAAGCTAAGGGTTTCCAGCTGCCCACGGAAGGTGCAGTGGCTCCCAGACCCCCAGGGGACTCTTCATATGAGGCATAGAGAGACAGCTTAGAGCTTTCACAAGACTTGTCACTCTGGCTGTGCCTCATTTTTCCCCCAAAGAGTATCATTTGGGTGAATCACCTACATTACTCTCCCTACCTAAACTAACACCTTCTCTATTCGGGGTTTTTGTTTATTTGTTTCTCTTATCCTAGCTACGTACCTTTTGAAATTCAATATACACACCACTTCCTTTAGAAAATTTCCCCTCTGCCCCAGTGTGGGCTGAGTACACCTTCTCTGTACTTCATGGCTCCTGTGCCCATCTGAGTGTCTGAAGTCATCTCTCTCTTTTTTTTTTTTTTAATGTTTATTTATTTATTTTGAGGGAGAGGGAGAAGGAGATAGCACAGGAAAGGGGCAGAGAGAAAGAGTCCCAAGCAGGCTCTGCACTGTCAGCAGAGCTCGACACAGGGCTGGATCTCATGAACCATGAGATCATGACCTGAGCTGAAATCAGGAGTCAGATGCTTATCTGACTGAGCCATCCAGGTGCTCCTGACGCCATCTTTTTATTGATACACAGCTTTCCCTCTCCACTGGACTAGAAATTCTTGAAGGTAGAGATTGACTTTCAGATCTGCTTAGCACAAGGCTCATACCCAGATGGCACTCAACAGTGTTTACTGAGTGAACAGATGTCTCAAGCTGGCCTCTCTGCTTTTTACTCAGGACCATGCTCTGGGTCACATATGCTCACTTATCACCCCTACCACACCCACCACATCCTCCCAACCAGGTCTGCTGTCCTGACCCAGATCTTTGACTCCTTCGGGCATTTACTTCCCAAACCTTTCTTGGGTCTGGCCTCCCCATTGGTGGTAGCACCCCCCACCCCCCACTCCTTGCCTTGAACCTGCAATCCTCTCTACACTATAGCACTCCTACAGGCCTCCAAGTGTTGTGAAAGTCAGACTGTATTCAGATACTCAGATACCAGTACACAGATTGTATGACCTCCCTCCAGCACCAGGCACATGCTCAGAGGTGCCCCTGACTAACAGCAGCATAAATCGTGCAGGGAAAACTTTGGCTCCTAATCTGCTATTGAAACATACATATAGTCATGACATTCCAAATAAAGAAAGCATTTCACTGAACAGGCGCTAGTTCCAAATCAAATAAACATCTAGAAAAAAATAACACACTTGTCCCCCATGATTCCAACTTGTACCATCTCTTAAGGGAGTAACTATCAAATGTTAAGTAGTTTCTTATGAACATGAATTTCTTCATTACTGACATCTGTTTTCCATTCATTCGTGTTAGTTTCTCTGATTAAAGCATCATTTTGGAGCCAATTTCTCAGTATTGGTTGAAAAAAAAGTAGGGAATCTGGCAAAACCTGATGTAAACATAAGGAAATAGATCATTCATTTTAGGCATACTTTTTAAAAGTCACCCAGCCCTGGAAAGACTGACCCAGGAAAGAAATGTTACAACGTACAGTACGGAGCACAGAGGAGACCTGCCTGAAAGAACTGGGTCTTGGGAGCTACCTTGGAGTCTAGCAGCTGGAGAAGCAAAAGAACATTCTAGTCAGAGCAGGCATGCTGGGGAATGTAGGAAGGGCCAAAAAGTTCACCAACACTGGCATTTGCTACCTCACACAGTACTGAGGGGACTAAATTAAAATACCAAAGTAAGAATGACTAAATAGCACATTGTATTCTATAATTTGTTTCTGGATGTTATGATATTTGAGATCTTAAAAAAAACAAAAACAACTTTTCTGGGTTGAGGAGATTCTAGCCGATTCTTAGAGGTGGCAAAGGGCCCAGAGTGGAGTGTGCCTTTGATGTGTACACTAACCAATCCAGAGCCCGCCATTTTCTGGTGGGTACAACCCCCGGAAGCAATATTCCTTTGCCTGCATCATCCCAGGGACAGGAAACAGGCAACCAGAGATAATAGCTTAGAGGCCCCCAGAGTAATTAAATGTAGCCAGGCCTAAACTGTTTACCCTGCCTTGCCTTTTTCCCCTCAGAAATCCCAGTAAAGACCTTAGCCTAAGATCTCACCTTGCTCCTATCGTCTGCCCCCCTGACTACCTTGGTGTCATTCCATATGGCCCTGCATGGCATGCCATGACTCTTGGTTCTAGAACTGGGGAGTGTGATGAACTTTGTTTCCTGAGCCTCTCCTCTGTCTCTTTTTTTTTTTTTTTAATGTTTTTATTTATTTCTAGGAGAGAGAGACAGCGTGAGCAGGGGAGGGTCAGAGAGAGAGGGAGTCACAGACTGAAACAGGCTCCAGGCTCTGAGCTGGCAGTCAGCACAGAGCCTGACATGGGGCTCGAACCCACAAACGGCGAGATCGTGACCTAAGCGAAAGTCGGACGCTTAACCGACTAAGCCACCCAGGTGCCCCGCCTCTCCTCTGTCTCTTGTGGCCACACCTCACTGACCATCTCATGGAAGAGTACAACAAAAACAAAAAACACACCCAATCATCATTATTAGCTGTCAAGAAAGGCATTTGCTTTACAGCGACATTGCTTCAAAGTCTTCTATCCCAATTTTTGTCTCCAGTCTCGAAACTACTCCAATCCAACTCACATCCCCACTCGCCATCGGCATTGCTCTTGTTGCAGTGGCCATTGAATTGCCCATTTGCCCAATTCGCTGGTCAGTTTCCAGTCTTTACCTTCCTGACCGTCAGGGGCATTTGGTGGATTCATCACTGCCTCCTCCTTTTGCTCTTTGCTGCCAGCAACCTGCTATTCTGATCTTACTTCTCCCTCACTGGCTCTACCTCTCATCTCCTTGCTGGTTCTTACACCCTCAACCTCTAAATGTTGGAGTGCCCAGGCTCAGTGCCTGGCCCTTTCTTCTTCATCAACACTCTTTCTCTTGTTCGTCTCAAGATTTGCAGTTCTAACATATACACATCATATGTGTAACTGACCACTCCCAAATTTCTATCTCCAGCTCCGGTCTCTTTCAGACTAAATGGGCTGACTTCTACCCAAAATCCATGTGTGCATGTCTAATGAGACAACTCAAATTTTTAATAACCTTATTAAAGTATAATGTGCATATCATAGCATTCACCCACTGTCAATGATTTTCAGAAAATGTATAGATTTGGACAATCATCAACATAGTCCAGTTTTAGAACATGTCATTACCCCGGAAATTTCCTTTGTGCCTATTTACAGTTAATCCTGTCTCCCACCCGAGCCCTCAACGAACAGTGGTTTGTTTTATATCCCTATAAGTATGGCTTTTCCAGACATTTTCTGGAAACAGAATCATAAAGTATGCAGTGTTTTGTGTCTGGCTTCTTTCACTTAGCATAATGATTTTTGAGATTCATAAATGTTGTAGCATCTATCCACATTTCATCCCTTTTTAATGCTGAATTGTATTCCATCATACAGATATACCACCTTTTACTTTTTCATTCACCTGTTGATGGACATTTGAATTATTTCCAGTTTGGGGCTACTATGAATAATGCTGCTAAGAACATTTGCAACATGTCTTTGCATGGATGTATGTTTTCGTTCCTTTTGATAAGTAGTAGAATTTCTGGGTCATATGATGCATTTATATTTAACTTTTAAGAAACTACCAATCCGTTTTACAAAATGGCTTTGTCAATTTACTTTCAGACTGACAGTTCATGAGAGTTGCCAACAGTTGGTATCATTGGTCTTTATAGAGTGTATAAAGGTATTTCCACGTGCTTTTAACTTGTATTTCTCCGGTGATTAATAATAATATTTTTTCACTATTAGCCATTTTTGTATCATCTTAGTTAAATGTTTATTTAAATGTTTGCTCATTCATTATTAACTGGATTCTTTGTCTTACTGTGAAGTTTTAAGAGTTCTCTATACATTCTGGGATACAAGTACTTTATCAGTATATAATCCACAGATATTTTCTCCAAGTAAATATCTTATCTTATCTTTTCATTTCCTTTTCTTCTTTTTTTTTTTTTTTTTTTTGAGAGAGAGGATGCCAAGTGGGGGAGAGTGGCAGAGGGAGAGAGAGATAATCTTAAGCAGGCTCCATGCTCAGCACAGAGTCTGATGCAGGGCTTGATTCCATGACCCTGGCATCATGACCTGAACCGAAATCAAGACTAGGACACTCAACCAACTGAGCCACCCAGGCACCTCTCTTTTCATGTTCTTAATCATGTCATTTGAAGTCAAGTGTATCACTTTTTTTCTCTATTGGATTGTGCACTGGGGATTATATCTAAAAGTCCTTTGCCTAAGCCAAGTTCATGAAATTTTTCTCCTATATTTTCTTCTAGAAGTTTTATGCTTTTAGCTCTTACATTTAGCGAGGTCTATGATCTGACCTGAGACAACTCAAACTTTACTTCTCTGAAGCTGAGCTCCTAATCTCCTCCTCCCAACCTGTTGGTCTTACAGTCTTCCCCATCTCACTAACCACATCCCATTTCTTCCATGGCTTGGGTCACCCTTAACTCCTGTCTTTATCTGCCCCCATTCATATGTCTCCATAAGTCCTATTTGCTCTACCTTCATAGTAGACCTATGTTCCACCACAGCCACCACTCCAATGCCCATCCAAGCCATCTTCAGCTCCCAAACGGAGTATTGCACGGTGTCTCAGCTGATGCACTGGCTTCTGTTCTCACTGCAGCAGCCAGAATGGTCTTAGAAAAGCAAGGTCATGTTGCTCCTCTGCTCCAGCCCTCCAGTGGTTCTTACCTGACTCAGAGTTTCAGCCAAATTTTGTAGGATGACCTGCAGCGTTTGCTTCCACCTTATCCCTATGACCTGACACCCTGGGATTCCATTTCCCACCCTTCTGTTTCCCCTTTCTGCTCTGTTCCTATATCAGGCATGGCCCTGTCATCAGATACTACTTATAACTAAAGTGCCCATCCCCCAGCCATCCACATGACTTAATCCCTCATTTCCTTTACCTGATCCAATGTCACCTTGAAGCCCTTACTTGGCCACTCCACTTAAAACTGCACTACACCCCTCCCTTCTGGCCTTCTTTAATCCTGATCCTGTTTTATTTGTCTTCATACTACCTATTGCCATCAGACATACTAAATATACTGCCTGTTGGTGGTCTCCCTTCTCTGCCAGAAAATACACTCCATGAAGATAAGGATTTGTTTGTTTTTTCACCATTCTATCCTTCGTGCCTTGTACACATAATAGGTGCCCAGTATGTATTTGTCAGCCGAATGTTTGAAAACTGGAGAAGATTCTCAAATCTAGCATGCCCAAAATTGGGTTTTGTAGAATGCTATTATCCAGACAGAGATTAATGCCTACAAAAATACATCAAGTTCAGAAGCTTTACATGTTAATTCCCCTCTTGGAAGTTACAAAGCTTGTTCTGAGGACACTCAGGCATCTCTCATGCAGTCCCTGGCCCTGCTGAAGGAGGTTTACTTTTTATTTGCTCTGCCCAAAGCAATGTGGAAGCCTCATCCGTAGGCAGAATTTGCATGGCAAAATATATCTCTGAATCCACTTTTCAGAATCTTAGCCCTGTCTGAAGCCCCCTTGCCCTATCCCACCACCGTGATGATTTTGGAACCCAGAGGCAGAAGGCAGGACTGGCCAGGCCCAGTCTTGCCCAAACTGATGATCCTCATCTACATCAGCTCCAGCTGCTATAATGAAATACCATAGAAGGATGCCTGGGTGACCCAGTTGGTGAAGTGTCCAACTTCGGCTCAGGTGATGATCTCCCAGTCACGAATTCAAGCCCCATGTTGGGCTTAGTGCTGCCAGCTCAGAGCCTGGAGCCTCCTTAAGATTCTGTGTCTCCCTCTCTCGCTCTGCAAACCCCCCTGTTCACACTTTGTCTCTCTCTTTCTCAAAAATCAATAAACATTTAAAAAAAAGAAAAAGAAATACCATAGACTGGTGATTCAACCAACAGACATTTATTTCCCACAGCTATGGAGGCTGGGAAGCCCGAGATCACACCTCAGGATTATTTGGTTCCTGGTAAGAGCTCTCTTCCTGGCTAGCTGAAGGCCATCTTCTTACTGTATCCTCACATGGTGGAGACACAGAGAGCCATAGTTCTGGGCTTTCTTTTCTTAGAAGGACACTAAAATCATCTTGGGAGCCCCACCCACATGACCTCACCTAAACCCAATTACCTCCCTTAGGCTTCACCTCCAGATACCATCACATGGGGGTGAGGGCTTCATCATATGAATTCTGAGCAGACAAAAGCATTCGGCCCAAAACAACTCCAAGCTGACGCACAGAGATGTGGGAAGGATCATGGGGCAGAGTCACAATCTGGGGATGCAGCACCCCTGAGTTAGGAGACATGCACCGGAATAAGGGCCCCATGTTTTCAGTTAACATAAAATGGAAATGTTAAGGAGGCTATGAAATAAAGGAGCAGAAAAGAAGAAAGTGACTACAGAAATCCCTCCAGACCCCTCAGCAAATATGAACTATCAGCAGCGCTGAAGCTCCTAACACAGCACACAACCCGCTGTTCTCAGCCTGTTTGACTTTCATTTTATGTAGTAAAATTTTCACAAGTGATTCTCCTCTGTTTGATAAAAATTAGAAAATCAGGAGAAGGAGGGGCACCTGGGTGGCTTAGTTGGTTAAGCGTCCGACTTTCGCTTAGGTCATGATCTCACGGTTCATGGGTTCGAGCCCCGCGTCGGGCTCTGTGCTGACTGCCAGCTCAGAGCCTGGAGCCTGTTTCAGTCTGTGACTCCCTCTCTCTCTGACCCTCCCCTGCTCATGCTGTCTCTCTCTCTGTCTCCTAGAAATAAATAAAACATTAAAAAAAAAAAAAAGAAAATCAGGAGAAGGAAATAAAAGACAATAATCACCCACATTCTTACACCCTAAGGACAACCACCTTTAACCCGAGGCCCTTTCCTCGTGCTGGTTTTTTCTGTGTGATGGCTGAAGACACCCTATGTTCACAGAGGGCTGACAGTGGCTGGAAAGATACTCCACCTTCCTTCATCCATGTGAAGGCAGTTAGAGTCGGTGACAGTCCAAGTGATTGTCCAACTCACCACATTTTTCCTCTCAAGCCTTGGGGATATTACCTCTGTTCCTCTCCAATTTTTCCTACTGAGGTCAAGCTGGCTTCTGTCCCATGTTCTCCCAACACCCCGACTCTATATTTACATTCTATCCAGGAATTTTATAACAGCAGAGGAGATCATTTGGGGATTAGGAGAGGCCGGTCAAGGGTGCCTGGGTGGCTCAGTCAGTTCAGTGTCCGACTTCAGCTCAGGTCATTATCTCGCAGTTCATGAATTCGAACCCTGCATTGAGCTCTGTGCTGACAGCTCAGAGCCTGGAGCCTGCTTCAGATTCTGTGTGTGTGTCTCTCTCTCAAAAATAAATAAACATTTTTTAAAAAGGCAGGCCAGGTCAAGTTCTTTCAACCCTCTTGTCCAATGTCCCAATAAGAATTACGCTATATGTAAGTTGCCATAAAAAAAAAATTTCTGTCATATTTTAAATGACAGAATTTTAAATACTATTTATAGTATTTAAATAGTAATGAAATATAAATATATTAATATAAATACTGATTTTTAAAAATAAAAATGTTATATCACTATTAAAGTTATCCAAAAGAATCTATATGGCATATACAGCACATTCGTTTGACGACCACTGCCATCTCCTTCAAAAACCAGAAGCAATCCCTGAACAGTTAGAAATTTGACACCATTCCCCTTTTTTCTTGAGTTCCTTCATTCCAACCCTCCCCACAAGAATTTTAAGTAACCTATTTCTATGTTTAAAAGTCTTTCATTGCTCACCATACTAACGAACTGAATTTTAAAAATTTTTTAATGTTTATTTTTTTTCGAGAGAGACAAAGACCAATCGCAAGCGGGCCGGGGGGGGGGGGCAGTGAGAGAGGGAGACAGAATCCAAAGCAGGTTCCAGGCTCTGAGCTGTCAGCACACAGCCTGACATGGGGCTCAAACCCACGAACTGTGAGACCATGACCTGAGCCTAAGTCGGACACTCAACCAACTGAGCCACCCAGGTGCCCCCTAACAAACTGAATGTTTGATTGTGCTATTATTACAATTATCAATAGTACACAACTGATGAAAACATAAAGGTACTAAGCAATTTGATAAATATTTATTAATCATAACAAGTAAAACAAATCAATAAAAACATTTAGAAAGAGTACTCTTTATTTTTAAAAAAATTTTAATGTTTACTTATTTTTTATGTTTTATTTATTTCTGAGAGAGAGAGAGAAAGACAGCATGAGCAGGGAAAGGTCAGAGAGAGAGGGAGATACAGAATCCAAAACAGACTCCAGACTCTGAGCTGGCTGTCAGCAGAGAGCCTAACACAGGGCTCGAGCCCATGAACCATGAGATCATGACCTGAGCCGAAGTTGGACACCCAACCAACTGAACCACCCAAGCACCCCATAATGTTTACTTATTTTTGAGAAATAGAGAGACAGAGCATGAGCAGGGGAGGGGCAGAGAGAGAGAGGGAGATACACTATTTCAAAATGCAGTGCTTATCTTCTTAGAAAGTGGTGTATTTCCTGAGGGGTCAGATGTATAGAAGTGGTTAAGAGAAAAATGAAAAGTGTCCACCATTTCACAAAACCTGTCCAGAGAGATAGATGCATATGGTGAGTATGGGTGAGAGGATAAAGGAGACAGAGAACATCTGGAAACATTTGCAAACGGGAGGCTGCTGAAGCCTCGGGATGAACAGGTTTCTCGGGAAGCCTTGTGAGGACGTCATCTTGGTGCTTCCATGAGAAATTACACCTTGTTGGCTCAGTTGGTTAAGAGTCCAACTTTAGCTCAGGTCATGATCTTGCAGTTCATGAGTTCGAGCCCCTCATCAGGCTCTGTGCTGACAGCTCAGAGCCTAAACCCTGCTTCAGATTCTCTGAATCCCTCTCTCTCTGCCCCACCCTACTTGTGCTCTCTCTCTCTCTCTCAAAAATAAACATTAAAAAAAAAAGAAAGAAAGAACACCTTGTCAAGGAAATTCATATTTCATACCAATTGACATTATGTACATAAGCTTAATAGAATGTCTTATTCTCTCATTATCCGTAAGCTCTTGCATGTCTCCAAGTCAATAATATTTTTTAAATTATTTTCATCATCCTCTTCCTAGTTGATGCTGTGGAGACTTTATTTATGCCAGGTTTGCTCAGCTGTGTCAAAGAGTCTATGTATGTAAATGTGAGATCATACGCTTCTTCAAGCTTGGCAAGTCCGAGCTTATCCCCTGGGCGGGAAAAATAGACAGCTTGGGATCACATAGCAGATTAGTAATGTAGTGGAGTAACTGACAATAAAATTAGGGGGGGAAATGTCTTATGAGGGTTATTTTAGCTCTAGTTGTTTAAAGAAACACTGCTTTATTCTAGCCAGATAAAAATGAAAGCACCAAATCTATATCAGTTATTATGTCCAAGGGGATGGATTGGCACACATGGTTTTCCATGAATATCACGTTCATCGTGTTATCTGGAAAAAACAGTTATCACATCAGGTTGCGTCCAAATAAGGATTACGTTTATTTTGTTTGTATCCTCTCCCTCATGCCCCCATGCTTCCTTTGTATGTTTTTCTTCACTGATTTAGTGTTGCACAGTGCCTGGTACAAAGGTCCCCAACACAGTCCTTGCCCTCAAGTGGAGCACATTCTAGCTGGGAAAGTGACACTTCCCCAGCTAGTTGTGCAGACCAGACTTGAGAATCTCTATACCCTTGAAATGTCTTTCACTATCAGACTCCAAAATATCAGACAAGAACTGCTTTTTACCATTTCAAAATCTCTCATGGGTTTTCAAAGTAATCCTACAGGGGCGCCTGAGGGGCTCAGTTGGTTAAGCCTCAGGCTCTTGATTTTGGCTTAGGTCATGATCTAGAGGTTTGTGAGCTCGAGCCCCACATCGGGCTCTGCACTGACACTGTGCAGAGTCTGCTTGGGATTCTCTCCCTTTCTCTCTCTCTCAAAATACAGAAATAAACTTTTTTAGATAAATCTTTTTAAAAAAAGTAATCCTAGAGAAAGCCACTTCTTTTTCTTTTTTCAGAAGAGATAATGTCTAATAAAATATCTTGTCTCTCATTTAAATACAAATTCGTAAAATTATTCTAGTGAATTAGGTGGTAGCTATTTTAAGTAAACTTGAAAAACTGGATTTCTTTTTTTTTTTTTTAAGGAGGGGAAGTAAATAAATAAGGTACGGTTTCATATTTAAAGACGTTATTGTTGACTATTAAAGGATTTTTCTCTGGGGCAGAAACAAGGATTGGCCAGCCAGAGAACAGGAGCAGCAGTAAGCGCCAGTCCAGAAGCCCACCTTTGTCCGATCAGGGAACCCCACACACTTCGTGACACTTGCCATGTGCCTGCCCTGTGTGGCTGGGGACCAAGGAACCTGAGGAGGAAATGGGTATTAACCAAATAATCACACAAGTATGTAAGTTCACAGTGTGGCCAGTGGCAGACAGGAAAATTCTTGGGACCCTCAGTATATGTAACAATGCATATGACCTGCCATGTTTACATGATCTTTAAAATGGAAAGTAGTGGTTTGATGATTTTTTAAGCAAGTTAAAAAAGAATGTCAAAGACCATTTCTTTTTTTTTTATCTTTAATATTTATTTATTTTTGAGATCGAGAGAGAGACAGAGTGTGAGGTGGGGTAGAGCAGAGAGAGAGGGAGACACAGAATCCAAAGCAGGCTCCAGGCTCTGAGCTGCCAGCACAGAGCCTGATGCGGGGCTCAAACTCACAAACTGTTGACATCATGATCTGAGCCAAAGTCGGACACTTAACCATCTGAACCACCCAGGTACCCCTACATATATATTTAATAATATGTTCAAAATACATGCCGTGTCTATGATTTAGCCAAGGTCAATGGCTTGGGCCTTTAGAAAGGTTTCTCTGATTGGAGTTATCAGCTCTGTTGAAAGGTGAACCTTGAACTCATTAGCCATCCATTCACCTACAAGCCTGTTTCTCAATTCAACAGGTTTGAAAGTCTCTGCCCAATGGTAATTGAATCGGTGTGCTTGTGCCTTGAAGAGTTGAGTGTCATTCCTTTTATTCTTCGTTAAGTCGATGTGGCATTTCTGGCAAGACCGTATTTTCCCTGTTAGTCACAAAGAAGCCAAGACATGTACTTATTACGTCAAATGGACGGCTGTCAGCATTATCTCATCTTTGCTTGTATGAAGTTCTAAATTTGCAAAATAAAATTACATTCTCCTGTTAGTTTTTGATCTAATCTTCCTGTTGGAAAAAAAAAAAAAGATGTAGTTTAAAGTAATTTTCCTGTATTTTTTTAGGCTTACCTCCAATCCCTTCAACTTCCAGAATGGGCTTTGCAGAATTTTCCATGAGGGAACGCATGAGGGAGAAATTACAGGCTGCAAGGGTGAGAAAAACCACATGAATATTTTGTTCAGTGCTGATTGCAGTTCTTCATGTCTTGTCTAGAATGCTGTGTTTGCTCAAAATGGCGTGGATTTGAATGCCATTAAATTTGTTTTTCGTGTTTTAAATATTAATGTAGTATTTAACATCGGCACAGGTGGAAAATTAGACTTAAGAAGAACTTAATGTCATTTTTCTTAACCATTTCATTTGCTCTTATCTCTTGAGGAAGTGCAGCATGTAGTTTGTAGTGACTGTTTGCTCTCGAGATGGTGACTGAGGTTTTTGCGGCATTACTGACACTATTCAGCAGTAATTTTCTGTCTGCCTTTTTAGTCTAAAGCAGAAAGCACTTTGCTGCAGGAAATCCCCACCCCTCGGCCCAGGCGCTTAAAGAGTCCCAGTGAGAAAGAATTGGAGACCGAGTTTGGCACAGAGGTGAGAAACGGTACTTCTCTACTTTGTGATCAAAGATGGTGAAATAGAATATAACATTTCCAGCAAAAATTTCGAGAACAGATCTATGCACAGAGGCATTCAGTGCTTATTAATACTCATCATAGCTACTATTTATAGAGTCCTACTCAATGCCAATTGTTTCACCAGGTCTTTTTCTCATGTTACCGGGTCATTATTCTGGCTCCCCTATGGGGTGGGTTCTACTGTCTTCATTGACATTTGACAGATGAGCACACTGAGGTTCAAAGCAGCTGCAAGGCCATCCTCAGGTAACAGGGCATGAGTGTGGAGGAGTCGGGATCTGATTCCAGCTCTTTCATTCCCAGGCTGTCGCATTGGTCAGCTTTTGTGGATCTGGAGATTTGCTGGGAAGCAGAGAGAGATAGGAGTGCAGGAGGAAAGTAGGGTGGAATAGTGGGGGCCTTGAATGTCACACTAAAAAGCTTTGATGGTTTTCTACGAGCCATGGAAAGCAGTCGGCCATAGGATGGGGAGGTGGTTTGAATGCACAGAAGTGATTTTTGTTTGAATCTGAGGGCCTAGGGGGGCATCTCCATGTGTGCACCTCTAGAGATACATGCAGAGGAAAGAACCAGGCCTGGAGAAACAAGTTTAGAACCTATTTCTACTGCAGTGAGTGTTGAAGTTTTGAGCGGCCTTTGTTTCCTGACAGAAGACTGAATGAGGAAGGTCTTGACATTTGGCCCATGAGGAGGCCAGAAAGCAGTACAAGATAGAAAGTCTTATCAGAAGTAAATGAAGGGTTGGGACCCCTGGGTGGCTCAGTTACTTGGGCCTCCAACTTCATCTCAGGTCATGATCTCACTGTTTGTGGGTTCAAACCCCACATCAGGCTCTGTGCTGACAGCTCAGAGCCTAGAGCCTGCTTCCAATTCTGTGTCTCCCTTTCTCTCTGCCCCTCCCATGCTTGCGTTCTGTTTCTCTCTCTCTGTCTCTCTCTCTCTCTTGCTCGCTCATTCGCTCACTCTCTCTCCCTCAAAAATAAACATTAAAAAACAAGTTTTAAAAAGGAAGTAGATGAAAGACAAGCCTGTAAGAGGGCGGAAGAAGGAAGGCAAGAACAGAGCCAATGGCTCAGTGAATGTTCGCAGATCTAGTCCAACTGTTTGTTGTTGATGATGACGATTTGGGTTGTTTTTCACTAATGAGACAAAGAAACACAAGTGTGAAGGAATTTCTGTGGAAAGACCACTGACTGATTGCTTAAAGGATGACTTCTCTTTTTCTGTAATGAGATGTCATAAAATTTTGCCAAATTTATCAAACAAATATCAAACAAATTTGCCAAACAAACCAAAGACTGCATTACTACAGGAAAGTTACAGCCGTGCACATGAGATGTGGCCCATGGCTTTTGAGTAGGAACACTGTGGGTCTGATGAAATGGCTTTATGACAGTTTATTGCTCCACTCTGCTGAGAAGACATTTATTTTTCTTTGATTCCCATTATTTTCTTCCTTGCAAGAATCATACATCTAAAATATTGGAAAATAAAGAAAAACTACCTAATATCCCATCAGCTTGACACAAACACTTCAGTTATGTTGGTAGATGTCTGAGTCCCAGTGTCTGGCCAGATGGGCTAAATGATAGGAGGGTCTGGTCACTTATATCTGAGCTTATCTACACTTTCTGATTGATAGTCATTTCACAAAATCATGGCAGCTCTCACTTGTGCATGGACCATGAATATGATATCCCAAGTAAAGCTTCACGTTGTAGAAGTAAAAATATACTCCCTTGGCTTACAGAATATTTATTGCTTTTTGTGAGCGGGACCTTGACTTATATCTATTGTATTCTATATCCCCTAAGAACCATTCTATGGATTTGAGGTATTGGAAGAGGTCATCAAAAAGACGTGACCGCTGGTTGACCTGCGAGCTGGACCCAGGCAACTGGCAGCTCCTCACTCCCTCCCCAGTCATGGAAATGTGTGCTCCACTTGCCTTCCCCATTCCCAGAAGCTGCCCCAGGGGGTACAGCCTTGAGACAGAAATGTGGTGTTGACCATCTGTCTGGTATACTTGACTGAACCCAGTTAGGACCTCTGTCCAAACTTTTAAGATTTGGCAGGCAGGTGTGGGGGCCTCCTTCTGTTACAGCCACCCCAGGCATGCACCATAAGTTCCCTTGCTTATTAAAACTGTCAGCTACCAATCTAGAATGATCTGCCTCTCTCTTTAGTCTCTCCTTGCCCTCTGCCCACACAGCCAATTTGCAAAGCAACACAGGAAGCAAACATCAACTGCCTTTTCTTTTCCTTTTTTTTTTTGTTTGTTTTCAGAAAAGTTGTATTTTTAAAATATTTTAAGAAATAAATATTTCTGAACTGGATATGATAGGAAAGGAGAAATCGAGCAGAGAAGTGAAGTAAGATGTTGTAACTTCAGACACAACCTGGCCTTGATGGCCTCGAGGTCACTTCCATCAGGACAGGGCTAATGCTCTCGGTCTTCACTTAGCTAATCCAGGGACTCTCAGATCTCGGTGGTAACTCATCTTCCATTCCATTGGCTTTTCAAACAAACTTTCCTTGTTTTTTCCTCCTTGATGGTCCCAAGTGGTTGTCAGAGTGAATTTGGGTGAGTGAGGTGAAAGTGATATGTAAAATTGCTTTTAGCCCAGCCTTGGAACCATAACAATACTAGATGGTTTTAGCTCTACACACACACACAACACACACACACACACACACACACACACACACACACAGTCCTGGTTTTAAAAAAATGAGTTGTAAGGCACACTGAATGAGATAAACATGCATGTTTACCTTAGCCAACTACAGAGAAGAAGGAAAGGCATCAGGCTTGTAAATTTTGGCCTAGAAAATGAAATAGCTTTAATATTCAGTTTCATTTTTATATTTCTTTAGATTCAAGTTACTCATGATGGTGCCTTTTAAAGTCTGATTTGGCCAGCAGAGGCTTTTTAACTTTCCAAAGGGAAGAGTAAACCTGAGTGAGCAGGAAGGGGGAGGGGGGAGGTTTGTAGAGGTCATTTTGTGGCTCAGAGACCCCCTTGCATGGCAGCTTTCCCTGAAAGGATGGCTGACCCAGCAGGAATGAGTCACTCCTTTCCTGTGAAGTTGTGACAGACAGGCTGGACTCCACTGGTCTTTTTTTTCTCGTCCAATGTTGGGTTTAGATACCATGGATGAGGGTTCAAAACAGCCAATTTACATTAACAGTTGATTCAGCTGCCTGTTTTTCAGACCTGATCTCAGGCTTTTAACAGAACATCTCACAGGCATATTTCTTGGTGTATATACCTCAATCCACTGGGAATGTCAAAAAAGTAGTCCATTTATATCCTATTGAGCAAAGGAGAGAACCCAGATGCTGGACCTTAGCTGCCCAGCATTAAATCTTGGCAACCTCACTCACCAACTGTGTGACCTTGGGCATGTAATTTATCTACTCTCTGGACCCCACTTCCCACCTCTGTAAAAGGTGATACTACTAGAACCTAATTCGTAGTATTGTTTTGAGGATTCAGTGGAGTCATACATGTTACACTCTTCTCAACAATGTCCGGCACATGGTAAGCCCTCTCTATGTGTTAGCAATTGTTAGAGACTGGAGAGTAAGAGGGAAAAGGAGAAACCAGTTGGGAATACTTTGGTCAGTAATCCAAAGTCACCAGCACCAACCTCTGTTTATTCTCTTTAGAGTTTCTTTCCATTTTATATGACAACAAAGCAAAACACAAATGTCTAAAACACGTGAAATATCAAAGTGGAAATAGCAGAACATTTGAATAGTCAGCCTCCACTAGACATGACCAGAATTATACCTTCATTTGTGGGCCTGATTCACTGTCCCAAGACCTGATTCTTTGGCACAGCCTATGTATTGCCCAGCTAGCGTCTATAACAGACTCCTTCCCAGCTGGTGTCCCATGGGCTCTGAGCACACAATGTTACCAATGATGGCAATTGCCCAACCTGGAAGAGCCCAGTGGGGATGACAGACATTAATGGACAATGGGGATATACAAGGTGGTTAAATTCTGTGCTGGAAACCATTTGGAGCCCACAGAAAGGGCACTTTACTCCAGCCATGAGGTTAGCTTATATAAAATTTGAGCCATCTCGACTTAGGCAGTGGTTTCTCATCTATGACTCAAAAAGCACATGCAACAAAAGAATAAATAGGTACATTGGACTCCATCAAAAATAAAAACGTTTGTGCTTCAAAGGACATCCTCAAAAAAGGGAAAAGATAATAGAGAGTGTGAGGAATTCTTTGCAAATCACATATCGTGATCAGTATCTTGACCAGTATCGAGAATATATAAAAATTTGAGGTGTCCGCAAGATAATCCAGATTAGGGTGTCTTTTAGGGAATCAAAAATGTTGAATGGTGGGACGCCTGTATGGCTCAGTTGGTTAAGCGTCCAACTTCGGCTCAGGTCATAGTCTCACAGTTCATGCATGGGTTCAAGCCCCGCGTTGGGCTCTGTGCTGACAGCTCAGAGCCTGGAGCCTGTTTCGTATTCTGTGTCTCCCTCTCTCTCTGACCCTCCCCTGCTCACGCTGTCTCTCTCTCTCAGAAGTAAATAAAAACATTAAAAATATTTTTTAAACATGTTGAATGTAGTTTAGAAGAGAAGATTAAGGCTTGAACTACTTTATTTTATATTTGTGCTATAGTAAAAGTATGGGACTTTAGACTGTCTTGCTCAAATTAGAAGAGGACTATAGAGCCTTCATAGAGTACACAATAAATCCAAGGATGAGAAAAAATGCCTAGCTGGACATATGGACTATATGGTGATAGGCACTCAGTATTTGCTGACTTGAAATTGAATGCACTTTATTACTTTAAGATTATACAAATATGTTATAGATAACAGCTCTTTAAAATTTAACTGTGCCCACTCAGTCATTTTAAGTACACTTAATGGCCTTAAATGTACTAATATATTTTTTATTTTTTAATGTACCAATATGATTTACTTTTAAATCATTTTACATTTGCATAAAAGTTAAATAACAAACTTTTATATCAACTATATATACTGTGATAAAACCACCACTATCGCAGTGAAGCACGCCAATGAAATTATATTGTGTGCATGTAATAGCTTCTGAGCCAGGCAAGTATAGGAAGAGATGGGAAGAAACAAAATGCATAAAACACTAAACTGTCCCTATGCACATACTTGGCCGCCTGGAATTTAACCTACTGATTTTATTTTCTAAACTACCAGTGTTAGACTTTCTGTCAGATCTCATGTTTTATTCTTAACATTCCTCACAGATCTCTGAAAGCTAAAGCTTGCCTATGCAGAGCCAAGCTGCTCTCCTCTCTCAGTAGTTGACCTCTTGGCTTACTTTCCACATTTTCAAACCCACCAGTCTGTCCCATGGGCTATAGGAGGTGGGGGATTCAGAGGCAGAGAGCAGCAGAATTGTGTCTTCAACACATGAGAAAGGTTTAGCCCTGTTTCAGGAGAGGATCAGACTTGACAGAGCTTTGGAAAGCCCTCCTGGAATCTGCTCTTTATTCTAATTTTTTTCAATTTTTTTAATGTTTTATTTATTTCTGAGAGAGAAAGACAGCATGAGCAGGGGAGGGTCAGAGAGAGAGGAAGATACAGAGTCAGAAGCAGGCTCCAGGCTCTGAGCTAGCTGTCAGTACAGAGCCCAATGCGGGGCTCGAACCCATGAACCATGAGATCATGAACTGAGCCGAAGTCAGACGCTTAACCGACTGAGCCACCCAGGTGCCCCTCTACTCTAATATTTTTAAATCATTTATCCTTACACTAGGTAATACTCATCTGCTTCTTTCCTCATCAAAACAACATATCAAATTCTGGAATTTACCAAAACCAACAAGTCCATATTTTGCATTGCACCATGGGATTTATTCTCCAGGACAGCTTCAACTTTTATATGGTTGGAGTTGGCACATAACTATTGAATCTTACTTAACACTGTGAAATGAGACAACAAAGGAAAAATGTAGAATTTTACATAAATGGGAATGGCATATATTCTCTCAATATTATGATAAATTATACCCAACCAATGCCTCATTCTTTCTTTAAAAAAGCTTTTTATTTTTTTATTATATTTTTAATGTTTACTTATTTTTGAAAGAGAGAGAGACAGAACGTGAGTGGGGAGGGGCAGAGAGAGAAGACACAATCTGAAGCAGGATCCAGGCTCTGAACTGTCAGCACAGAGCCCAATGCAGGGCTCAAACCCACAAACCGTGAGATCATAACCTGAGCCAAAGTCAGACGCTTAACTCACTGAGCCGTTAGGTGCCCCGACTGATACAGTTTTTATTCTGGCCATGCTGGACACCTAGCTACATCTGGGAGAAATTTCTTAGCATCCTGTTTTATCTGTTCCACAGATCTCTAGCTCTTGTCACTGGACTGTGGAGACCCACCCAGCCATTCTGAGATTTTCACAAAACTGAAAAGGCCAGGAGCCTGGGGAAGTCTTGCACAGTGGGAACAGAAGTCATGAGACAAGCATCCACTCTTCTGTGTCCTACGCAGGGAATTCTGAGAAGCACTGTCCTCAGCGGGGCTCCAGCCCTGGTCGCCACCACATGAGCCAGCTCAGTAACAGTCACCAGAATTGGCTTTCCCTCCTGTTTCATTCTCCCCAGTTCCCAACTCCTCTTCTTTGGTACAGCTTCTCAGAACGAGCCACAAAAATCAGGCACAAAAGACCCTTGCAGCAGGCTTTAGTTTCTGGCAGACTAAAATCAAACATTTGTAGTCATACGATTTACATACAAACTAAGAAGATAAAAGACATGTAAGAAGAAAATTAAGAATGTGATACTAAGACCCACCATTATTGAGCCATGACTAGGGGCATATTTTAGGTACACTGCCTTATTTGATGCTCAGAGTAAGTGGCCTAAGCCGTTAAGTGATGGAGCTGGGATTCAAAGCCAGGCAATCAGACTCCAGAGTCCATGGTTTGATTACTACGCTATACAGAACAGCACCCAATATGCCTCAGACAATACGATTCTAGAAAAGAGATTTCATTTTAGGAGGGAGTAGTCTGAGAAAGGAAGTAGCTTTGCATGCTCTGGAAAAACAAGCAGGACTTGGGAAGGATACGTAGAGAGGCCCCAGTAGAGGTAAAGTACATTCCATTCACCCTGATGAAAGTCATTTCATGCTGTGACACAGTCTCAGTGCAGATAATAATCTGCAGGTAGAATAAGTTTGACCCTTCTTATTATGAATATCTAGATATACTCCTGGAATGGCTTAGAGTCGCTCAAAAGGAAAGCTTGGCATTTGGATTGTGCTGGCTGGGAAAGGAGTCGCCAGCTTCTAGGAGGGGTGCATTAGAAGCAGAGATGGGGACCAAGCAAGGACATTCCCTGGTGGATTGGCCACCAGAGGACAAAGGGAGCCCCCATAGTGATAATTAGCACATTGAGCTGTCGGAGGCAGAGCTCAGCTTCCAGCGAGAACAACCCGTCCGGGGGCTCACAAGAACATGTGTCCTGGAGGCCGTATGTCAGATTTAGTCACATTCAGACATTATTCATGCTTTTCTTCATAGACTGTTTGGAAATGGTCCTCTGTGAATGACATAATCTATTGATCTGCAGAATAAATAGCATTTGTCATGTTAGAGCTTATTGAGTATAACATTTTATATTTGTTTAGTCTTGAGAGACACAGAAGTGCCTAAGAAAATATTCAGCAACCTTAACCTTCAAATATATTTGACATTTGTAAGCATTTTATTCCTTAGGAATGGTGGTCAACACCAATGGTCAGAGGTTTCCTCTTTCATAGTTCATGTTTATTTTAGAACATCTTTAGTTTCTTGATTTATGTGTTCTATGTATCCTTATTTCCTCTCCTATAGCCAGGGGAGGAGGTTCGAAGGACTCAACAAGAAGATGATTCCCAAAGTCAATCAAGAGTAAAGTTCCATGATTCTGTACAAAAAATCAAGTCTAAACCCCCGGTGAGAAATCCTGTCTTTTTAAAATAATGTCTTTTGTTGGTCTGTTTGTGTTTTTCAAATATATCCAATGAGAGATGCCCATATACATACCCTGAGTCTTACTGCCATGGACTATGCAAGAGAAAAGTATGAGAACTGATTCTTACTTTTAAAATGTTTAAAGCTAGGGGTGCCTGGGTGATTCCGTCAGTTAAATGTCTGACTCTTGATTTTGGCTCAGGTCATAATCTCACGGTTCATGAGTTCAAGCCCCAAGTTGGGCTTCACACTGACGCCACAGAGCCTTGGTATTCTACCTCTCTCACTCTCTCTCTCTGCCCCTCCCCTGCTTACATGCATGCCCACTATCTCTCTCTTTCTCTCAAAAGTAAATAAATAAATAAACCTTTAAAAATAATAATAAATAAATAATAAAATGCTTGAATCTAGCAGGAGAGATTAGAACACTGCCTGACTGGGTGAGGAGGTATACATGGCAGAGCGGGAAGTGTTATTTGTTCAGCTCTGAAGTTGTACCAGCTTTCATTATGGGGAAAAAAAGGGGTACCAACTCGAGAAGAATCTAAACTGAAAAAACACATTTAAAAAAAGTTAACGAAGTCCTGAATTACTCTTAATTCAACAAAACTATCTCAGCCATGGCCTATAAAATAACGAATCTACTTTTTTTTGTATTTTAATCATCTCTTCGAAAGCTTTTACTGCTGTAAATGTGATATTAATTGCTTATTAGAATGGTTGATGGTTTATAAAAAAAGGTAACTCATGAAAGTATTAGAGGAAGCCACCAATTGTCTGTTGCACTTGCTAAAGTTTGTGACAGGTAATCTCATGCCCTCGACAAAGGTGACACGTTTAGGATGCCTCCAATGTGCCCGGTACCATTAGCATCAAGCTGCTGTGAACTGTGCGGCGCCCACCGCAGCTTACACAGTCTGAAGTTCTATTCCTCACTGCTTCTCCATAGGTCCCACCTGGCTTCCCTTCTGCCGAAGAAGCCTATAACTTTTTCACTTTCAACTTTGATCCTGAACCAGAGGAATCAGAGGAAAAACCAAAAGCAAAAAACAGAGATGGAACTACCCAAGAGGAGGAGGAAGGAGAGGAAGAAGAGCTGCCTGCGCAAGGAATCCACAAAACGGTATTTAACATTACGATGGTAATGAGGAGAGGGATGATGATGATGTTAGCGACCACGATGGTGACAATAGTGATGATGATGACGTCTTCGCCAGGGAGCGGCTGAGGACAGACTTGTCAGCACCACACAGCTCATCCATGTCTTAGTTGAAAGCGATAGGAATGCTACGTTTCCATTACTGTCTGTAGCCTCTGATTTTACCCCACAATTCGGGTAATAAGGATCTTGATTAAATCTGTCCATTTCTCTCTTGTGGAAAAAGAGAAAAGCCCAGCCTTGTGGCTTGCAGGTTCTTCTTGTGAGATGCCACGCAGTGATTAGTATTCATTTCATGTGCAAAATGCTCACCTCTCCGAGACACATGAGACCTATTCTCTCTTCTCATAACCTTATAGGTGATCAGCTTTTTGTGGCCCATTCCACACCCAAGCCATGACTCAGGTTCTAACATTGTGAGCGGTATCTGTGAGAGGAAAGAAAACACACCATTAAAAAAAATGGACAAAGGACTCGAATAGACATCTCTCCAAAGAAGATCTACAGATGGGCAATAAGTACATGAAAATATGCTTAACGTCACTAATCATTAGGGACCTACAAATCTAAACCACAATGAGATACCATTTTACACAAATTAGAACAGCTATTATTTTAAAAATGCAAAGAACAAGTGTTGGCAACGATGTAGAAAAACTAGACCCTTGTGCATTGCTGATGGTGATGTGAAATGGTGCAGCTGCTATGAAAACCGTCTGGTCATTCCTCAAAAATTTAAACATGGAATTACTGTGGTCCCACAGTTCCACTTCTGGGTATGGACCCAAAAGAATAGAAAGCAGGCACTCGAACAGATACTTGAACACTTATGCTGATAGAAGCATTATTCACAATAGCCAAAAGGTGAAAGCAACCCAAGTGTCCATCAACAGATGAATGGATGAACAAAATGTGGTGTAGACATAATATGGAAAAGTATGCAGCATTAAAAAGGAAAGAAATTCAGGGCACCTGGTTGACTCAGTCAGTAGAATATGTGACTCTTGATCTTGGAGTTGTGCGTTTGAGCCCCATGTTGGGCATAAAGTTTACTTAAAAAAAAAAAAGATTTGGTAGGGCCTGGGTGGCTCAGTGGTTTAAGGATTTGACTTCACCCCAAGTCATGATCTCACAGTTCATGAGTTCCGGCCCCACTGCGGGCTCACAGAGTCTGCTTCAGATCATCTGTCTCTCTGCTCCTCCTCCACTCTCTCTCTCTCTTAAAAATAAATAATTAAAAAAGGATTAGTTTATAAAAAAAGATTTACATATGTCAATTATATCTCAATAAAACTTTAAAAAATTAATAAATAAATAATTTAAAAAGGTAATCCTAACAGATACAGAAGAAACATTTAACAAAATTCCATGGGCGGGGGGACATTCTAAAGCCTTTATTTAGCATCAGGTAGATTATTTCCTTAACACACTTGCTACCTTCAAGGCAGCGATTAAAATAATTTACTGGCAGCTATCTAAAGCCCCTTGGAGCAAGATCTCAGTCTATGGTTGGGTGGGAAAGTACCATAAGATGAATGAACTCCAATTAAAGGGACAAAGCTACCCTACAGTAAGTCTCCATATGCATTTTAAGTACATGGGTGCCTTGCAGACTTGAAATGCAGATATAGTTTGGCACTTATATGTGATACGTGAGTGCCACGTAATGTGTCTCGTGGCATTTGCCACAAGCTTAAAGCATTTAGAAAGGTTTGTTATTATGTAATGATGGTGATTAGAATCTATTTCTAGGGTGTTTTGATGAATTGCTATATTTTCTACAAATTTTCAAGTCAAACACCTTTGCATTCTAAGAACCTTGATTACAGAAAATTGTAAAAGTAAATTTAGAGGAATAAGATGCCTTTTCCAGTTGAATTCTTTGGAATTTTCAAGTCAGGAACACCTATTCTGAATATTCTGGTGTGGTTTTTGTTTTTGTTTTCTTTTTGGAAGTGGGAAGGAGTAAAATTGAAAGGATTAGTATGAAGGGAAGCTGTCTTTTTTAAGTTTTTACAAAATGGCATAGCCCTCTCTACATCTGATTACATAAACATTGTATAGAAGAGTTCTAAACACTTCAAAGTTACCTCTAAAACGTTTGTGATAAAAACTCGTAAATTAGGCAGAGAAGGCATGTATTTCAACATAACAAAGGCCATCTATGGCCAACCCTCAGCTAACATCATACTCAGTGGTGAAAAGTTGAAAGCTTCAGGAGCAAGATCAGGAGCAAGACAGTGCAGTCCACTCTCACCTTTCCTATTCGACATAGTACTAGAAGGCTTAGCTAGAGCCATCAGTCAAGAAAAAGAAAAAGTATCCAAATTGGGAAAAAGGGGGTAAAATTGTCTCTACTTGCAGATGCAATGATTTAAAAAAAATTTTTTTTAATGTTTATTTATTTTTGAAGGAGAGAGAGACAGAGTGTGAGCGGGGGAAAGGCAGAGAGGGAGACACAGAATCCAAAACAGGCTCCAAGCTCTGAGCTGTCAGCACAAAGCCCAACACAGGGCTTGAACTCACAAGTCACAAGATCATAACCTGAGCTGAAGTCAGAAGCTTAACTGACCTAAAGCCACCGAGGCTCCCCACAGATGCTGTGATTTTATACAGAGGTAATCCTGAAGACTCAACCAAAAAATTGTTAGCTCTAATCAATGAATTTAGTAAAGTTGCAGCATGCGAAATTAACATACAAAAAAATCAGTAGTGTTTCTTTACAGTTAGCAATAAGCTTTCTGTAAAAGAAATAAAGAAATGATCCCATTTATAATAGTATCAAAAACAGTAAAATACTGGGGCGCCTGGGTGGCTTAGTCGGTTAAGCGTCCGACTTTCGCTTAGGTCATGATCTCGCGGTTCGTGGGTTCGAGCCCCGCGTCGGGCTCTGTGCTGACTGCCAGCTCAGAGCCTTGAGCCTGTTTCAGTCTGTCACTCCCTCTCTCTCTCTGACCCTCCCCTGCTCACGCTGTCTCTCTCTCTCCTAGAAATAAATAAAACATTAAAAAAAATTTTTTTTAAAAAAACAGTAAAATACTTAGGAATAAATTTAACTAAGCAGGTGAAAGACTTGTACTCTGAAAAGTGTCAGAAAGTGATGAAAGGAATAAAGACACAAATGTAAAGCTATCATGCGTTCGTGGATTGGGAGATTTAATATTATTAAAATGTGACTACTGCCAAAAGCCATTTATAGATTGAATACAATCTCTATAAAGGTTTCAATGACACTTGTTACAGAAGTGGAAAAATCACTCATAAAATGTATATGGAACCACAAAAGACCCAAAAAGCCAAAGTAATCCTGAGAAAGAAGAACAAAGCAAAAGCATCACCCTTTGATTTCAAGCTATACTATAAAGCTTACAGTCATCAAAACAGCATGGTACTGACATGGAAAAGCAAATAGGCCAATGGAACAGAATCGACAGCCCAGAAATAAACCCAAGCAAATATAGTCAACTAATATTTCACAAGGAGGGGCACCTGGGTGACTCAGTCTGTTGAAGGTCCAACTTCAGGTCTGGTCATGATCTCACGGATCATGGGTTCGAACCCCACATCAGGCTCTGTGCTGACAGCTCAACCTGGAGCCTGCTTTGGATTCTGTGTCTCCCTCTCTCTCTCAAAAATAAATAAACATTAAAAAAAAATTTTTTTTTTAATTTGACAAGGGAGCTAAGAATACTCAGTGGAGAAAAGACAGTCTCTTCAAAAAATGGTGCTGGGATAATTGGATATTCACATGTAAAAGAATGAAAGTGGGTCCATATCTTACATCACTCACAAAAATGAACTCAAAATGGATTAAAGGCTTAAATGTAAAACCCGAAACCATGAAACTCCTAGGGGGGGAAAAAGCTCCTTGACATGGGTGCTGGTAATGAGTTTTTGGAGATGAAACCACAGCACAAGCAACAAAATCAAAATGGGATTTATTACCTAGGCTTCCAGAAGCTTGTTCAATAGTAATTGTCTTACAAATCAATGTTCAGCTTTTCTGACTCTGGGGGTCTCTTGTGGTTGCAGACAAGAAGGTCAAGGACACAATCATTTGAAAGCTTGACTACGTCAGGAGGTTTTGCTTCCAAGGTGGTTTATTCTCAAGGGCTGCTGGCGGGAAGCCTCAGTTCCGAGCCCCCCCTATAACTGCTTGAGTGTCCTCATGACTTGACAGCGGATTTCCCCCGAAGCACGTGATCCAAGAGGAAGCAAGGAGGAAGCCACGGTGCCTTTCCTCACCTAGAGTCAGAAGCTACATTCCTGTACCCGCAATCCTGCTCATCAGAAGCAAGTCACTAGAGAACAGGAGAACCAGGGTCCACTTCTAGAAGGCAGGACTAGAAATAGACTTGTAGGCTTCTGAAATCATGACACTTCTCTCCAAAAGCCGCTTCTCCTCTCTTTTGCGTGTTTCTCCCCCCGGAAGCGACGTGTTCCTACAACTGCCCTTTGAAATCGTGCTCACGCGGAGCCCCATCCCTGTCCTCCACACGTGCTTTGTCTGCTCAGGCCCTTTCTCAGTATTTTTATGCTCAAAGTGGATTCCGTCTTCCTGGCAGAGGTTGTTGATTATCTGTAGCTCTCCTTTTCTGTCTTCTCTGCTGTTTTCCTCAAGCTGTCTCTGCTCACCACAAAGCAGAAACATCACACGCTGAAATTAGGGCACTCTTTTCTTTTTTTTACTTTTTTGACGTTTTTGGCATTCTCTGTCTTCAAGTTGCTCTGAGAGTTTGGTCACAACATAGCTCTTTCTCGTTGTTTTGTACATTTGGGAAGAAATATTAAGAGGCAGGTAGTGAGGCAACCACCTGTGCAAATCTCCACGGGATTTTAAAAAACATTGCTCAGTCGGTTAAGCGTTCCACTTCAGCTCAGCTCATGATCTCAGGGCTCGTGAGTTCGAGCCCCATGTCCGGCTCTGTGCTGACAGTTGGAGCCTGCGTCAGATTCTGTGCCTCCCTCTCTCTCTGCCTCTCTGTCCCTCCTCCACTCACGCTCTGTCTGTCCCAAAAATAAATATTACAAGATGTTGCCCATAAATGGGCAGCAGGCCTCAATTAAAAAAAAAAAAAATGGAGGAGAAGAAGAAGAAAGAGAAAAATAAGGTGGAGAAGAGGAGGAAGAAAGGAAAGGAGAAAAAGATTGGAAAATACGTAAACAAAATTAACATGCTTCAGATAACATTGTGATTACAGCCTCAGCACTTAGAGATTTTTTACAAATTCTAAGTCTATTAATTCTTACAAAACCCTAGGAGGTAAGCTCTGTTAATAGCTCCATCTGACAGGTGAGAAAAGCGAGGATTAGAACGGTAGGTAAGCTCAGGTGCTTGGGTGGCTCAGTCAGTTAAGCATCTGACTTCAGCTCAGGCCATGATCTCATGGTTTGTGGGTTCAAGCTCCATGTCGGGTTCTGTGCTGACAGCTCAGAGCCTGGAGCCGGCTTTGGATTCTATTTCTCCTTTACTGTTCCTCCCCCGCTTGTGCTCTCTCTGTCTCTCTATCTCTCAAAGATAACTATTTAAAAATTTTTTAAAAAAAGAAGAAGAAGAACGGTAGGCAAGCTCCCTGAAGTCATGCAGTGTGCAGTGGGGGGTGGAGCTCCAAGGCGAGCCCCGGCAGCCTGAGCGGAGGATGTACGCAGAGGATGCACACTGCTGTCGGCGTGTTGTCCCAGGGTCCAGCCAGGCGAAGGTTAACATACTACATAACTTCTGAGCCCAAGTACTTTAAATGTGGAAGAATGCACGCCGTCAAAGGAGGCCAGAATTGTTGATTTCAGATTTCAGTAGCTTTGCCCAGCACACGACTTCTGACTTCAGCCCATTCTGATTTTGATATTTTACAAGTATGTGCAGCAGTGAAAGGAAAAGAAAACCCACTTGTTAAATATGGAAGGCTATACAGGTTTATTCCTTCCTTTAAAAAAAAAAAAAGATAAACAGGGCTCCTGGGTGGCTCAGTCGATTGAGCGTCTGACCTCAGCTCAAGTCATGATCTCACAGTTTGTGGGTTCAAGCCCCACATAGGACTCTGTGCTGTCAGTGCAGAGCCTGTTTCAGATCCTCTGCTTCCCTCTCTCTCTCTCTGCCTCTCCCCAACTCGTGTGTACTGTCTCTCTCTCTCTCTCTCTCTCTCTCTGTCAAAAATAAATTAACATTTAAAAAATAAATTTAAAAAGAGGTAAACAAAAAAATTTTTTTTCATTTAGAAAAGATAAACAGGGGCACCCAGATGGCTCAGTCAGTTGAGCATCCCACTTCAGGTCAGGTCATGATCTCACGGTTTGTGAGTTCAAGCCCCGCGTCAGGCTCTGTGCTGACAGCTCAGAGCCTGGAGGGATTCTGCATCTCCCTCTGTCTCTGCCCCTCCCCCTTGCTTGTGTTTGTTCTCTTGCTCTCTCTCTCACTCAAAAATAAATAAATGGACGTTTAAAAAGATAAACAAAAGAAAAGGTAACTTTATTATAAGATACATTGTTTGATGATGAGTTTATTGTCATTATTATTTTTCTAAGTGAACTAGCAATCTCAGCAGGATCTTTTCTGGCTGTTTAATATACTGCAGGATGAAGAAGAGCTGCTGAGTGCTAAAGAGGCCGAGGACCTTCTTTTGGGCCTAGATCACACAGCCGAGGATTTTGTGGCAGTCAGACCTGCAGACTATGAAAGCGTCCACATCCGGCTACAGATGGAAAAAGAACTCCTGTTCGTACCCAGCAGGCTGACAGGTAGCTGCTCTTTTCACCTTCCTGCTCAGCGTGGGCAGCTGCATTTTCCTTCAGATGAAATACACCTGGTATCTGGGGATGCCCAATTTCTAATCTGAGTTAGTAATCAAGAAATATCTTTAGGGGCGCCTGGGTGGCTCAGTCAGTTAAGCATCTGACTCTTGGTTTCGGCTCAGGTCATGATCTCACTGTTTTATGAGTTCGATCCCCACGTGGGGCTCCAAGCTGACAGCACAGAGCCTGCTTGGGATTCTCTGTCTCCCTCTCCCTCTGCCCCTCCCCCACTTGCACTGTGTCTCTCTCAAAATAAATAAACTTAAAAAAAAAAAAAGAAATATCTTCAGGAACCCCCCAGCCACCAGGCATCTCACTGACGTGCAAAAGGAGGTTGTCACTTGGGCGATTATGAGGGAGCTGCAAAGCAGGTGGGCTGAGGTTCCTCACCTCAGCGGGGTGGCTGTAGGGAATGGTTTGGGGTGCTGGAGCCAGGACCATTGGATTAACTACTGGTGACTGCCTCTTGCTGAGTTTCTGCCCTGGGTTTCCCTTTGCTCTTTTCTCTCCTGGAATTTTCTTTCCTCCTGAGAGTGCCTGAGGGACTTGCTCACTTATTTAGCTGGTAGTTCACACTTAAAAGGCACGGTGGGAGCACCTGGGTGGCTCAGTCGATTAAGGGATTAAGTGTCTGACTTCAGCTCAGGTCATGATCTCACAGTTCATGAGTTTGAGCCTCGCATCAGGTTCTGTGCTGACAGCTCAGAGCCTGCAGCCTGCTTCGGATTTTTTGTCTCCCTCTCTCTCTGTTCCTCCTCCACTCTCACTGTCTCTCTTTCAAAAATAAATAGAGATTGGGGCGCCAATCAAAAATCTTTCAAAAATAAATAGAGATCAGGTCATGATCTCACGGTTCGTGGGTTCGAGCCCCGCGTCGGGCTCTGTGCTGACAGCTAGCTCAGAGCCTGGAGCCTGTTTCAGAGTCTGTGCCTCCCTCTCTCTCTGACCCTTTCCTGTTCATGCTCTCTCTTTCTCTCTCACAGAAATAAATAAAGCATAAAAAAAAATGTTTTTAATAGAGATTTTAAAAAAAAGTAGGCAGATGGGAAACATGCGTAAAGCTGACACCCTTGCCATAATAGCAGCAATTAATGCATTCTGTGCACTTCCTCCACCAGGCCCCTTTCCAAGAACTTGATGTGTATCCACCAATCTGCTCCCACACCAGGGCTGGAGAAGTCTTCTCTTTCGTACCCATTTTACAGATGAAAAAGCAGAAGCCCAAAGACATTAGGGCACTAGTCCAAGACCTCGAAGCTAGTGACATGAGGGAGGCAGGTGTCTGAGCAGGGTGGCCAGCTGCAGAGGCCACACGCCTCGCACAATGTGTCCCGAGATGCTCTTCTTTGGGGGTGTGGAGAAATGCATCTCCACCAGCCTCGGCCAAGGAGGAACTTCCTCACTTCCATCTGTGTGCCGAGAACTCTTACTTCAAGGCCTGCCGTTGGAGGGTCCTGGGTTGGGAGTGGAGGTTAGACCCCTGGGGGCTGCTCAGACAGGGGTGGGGGTTGCATGTGGAAGAGGCTTAAGGTATCAGGGCTGCACAGGGGTCTTGCTGTGAGCAGGGATCCAATCACAGATCCTTCTCCCACCTGCGCTGGTCCACGGAGGGGCGGGGGGGGTGCTGTGAGGAGGTGACCCTGGCCTAGCCAACAGGAGTTGGGGAGCCACTCAGCCCCCGCTCCTCCTCCAGAGGTATGCCCTTGAGCGAGCTCCTCTATTCCGGGGTGCCTCTCCTGAAGTCAGCAGGAAATGGGATGGTCCTATGACATGACCCTGAACGTTTATTTTTCCTTTGAGCACTGAGGAAATGACATGAGTGAATTCCCTGTGTTGCGACCAGCACATAGCAGGGGATCGGAAATAACAATAATTTCTGTTGCTGGTGCTGTCGTTCTTGTCACTGCCTGGAGAACGGTTGCCAAAGTCGAGTGTGCTCGCCAACGTCAAGGCTTCTATTTACACGTATTTTTAAACTCTTCCTTTCCTGCTCTAACTTTGTAAGTAGGATCATGCGTGCACAGACAGCGTTTCAGCATATGCAGAGTGGGCAAGTGGCTCAAAAACGTTTCCTTGCCAAGAGTTGAAGACCCCTGGGATTAGTGATGGGCCCCTGTCTAGCTATGGGAGGGATGGGGAACAGAAAAAAAAAAGGTTAAAACAATGGTTTGCCCCAGGTTTTCTAAGGACTCCAACGTAGGTTTTTCCAGAAATGCTGGCATTAGTTGCTTTTTTGTGGATGAGCTTGGGAAGCAGAGTGTCCAAATGGCCACACACAGGAGAATTACCAGATTCGGGGTTTGGCGAGGTTTAGAGTGAGGTAATTATAAACAAAAGTGACTCTCCACCTTCCCCCACTCTGGGACACACCAGGCTCCCAGGCCCCCCATCCCCAGCTCCTTCCCTCTCAACCTTCAAATGCAAATGCGTCACCTCCTGAGAAAAACCTCCCTTGCTGCTCTGTCTCAAGTTTATCTCCGTTTTTAAACTTCTTATCTTACAGAATGTTTTCTCATACTTTACCCCATTTCATTCTCCCAAGAACCCAGTGAATAGATATTATCATCCCTTTTGTACAGAAGGAAAGAGTTCAAAGTGCCTGGCCCTGGCTCTTTCTGCCGGTGAGCCAAGGAGCAGGTCCTTTGATTTGAGTGCCGCCCTCCCCTCGGTATGCCACGCCGGTGAGTTAGGTGTGGGCTTATTTCACAATTCTACAACATGGTCTTACAGGTGAACACATTCCTCTTTCCCCTGGTTCTGCATCTAGAAGTTACCATGGAGCCTTTGCAGCTTCCAAGAATGTAATTGAAATCTCCAGTGGTTGTTTTAAGTCACCAAATTGCAGTTGGAAATGTTTAAGCTGGCACTAATGTTGCTCATATTTGTTTATTAACGACCTACCTAGTGCCTACGTATAAAAAGCTTCCCGAGAATGTACAGCCCAGATTTCTGGAAGATGAAGGCCTTTACATCGGCGCAAGGCCGGACATGCTTCGAACCTGTCAGAACATCATGGAGAACAGGCTGCTGATGCAGGAGCCCGTAAGCACACGTAGCCCCTGTCCCACCCATCCGTCTCCTCCCCCGTCCCCCCCCCCCCCCCCCCCCCGCTCCCCCTCTCATCTCTGTCCCTCCTGTAGCCCATGGACAACTGCAGCTGCTTCTTCCTATGGGGACAGTCACATCATGCTCATTTCCTCCTGTCTACAGACAGTGGTTCAATTTCTTTATTTTTTATTTTTGCCTCTCAGTACGTTTGGCGACCCTCAAACCATACCACCTCTCTCCTGCTCAAAACCCATCTTCTGCGGGCTGGGCTTGGGATTCTCCTGCTGAGTCAGATGTTGGCAACCTTTTTGCAATTCACAGAAATGCTTAACCATCCGCAGATAGAATGTTTTCCATTGTTTTGCTCCTATGGTTTTTTCCTTCCATTTTTTAATGCATAGAAAATACATTTTTTCTGAAGCACTCCTGTAAGGTTTTTGTTAACACATTTTTGGAGGGGAGTGAGGACTATATCTTAAGTCAGTTGTGGGGGGTGTTAGTGAAGACTCAGTTGCTAATCGAAATGAAGCTTTTATTTTTTTATTTAAAAAATTGTTTCTGTTTATTTATTTTTGAGAGAGAGAGCAAGGAAGGGGCAGAGAGAGAGGGGGACACAGAATCCAAAGCAGGCTCCAGGCCCTGAGCTGTCAGCCCAGAGCCTGACACGGGCCTTGAACCCACGAACCACGAGATCGTGACCTGAGCCAAAGGTGACATTCAACCGACCAAGCCACCCAGGCGCCCCCAAAATCAGGCTTTTAAAGATCTATTGGGACAAGAGAAGGTGCATGAAATGTGTGTGTTGACCCAGAATTTTCTTGCAAATGTTGTTTCTTTTGTAAACCATTTTCTGTCCAGTTAGAAGAAAATGTTGGGGCGCTTGGGTGGCTCAGTCGGTTAAGCGTCCGACTTTGGCTCAGGTCATGATCTCACGGCCTGTGAGTTTGGAGCCTCATGTTGGGCTCTGTGCTGACAGCTCAGAGCCTGGAGCCTGCTTCAGATTCTGTGTCTCCCTCTCTCTCTGCCCCTCCCCTGCTCGCTCACTCTCTCTCTCAAAAATAAATAAACATTAAAAGAAAAGAAGAAGAGGAAAATGTTGTTCATCCCTCTGCTTGCTCTGCAGGGAGGAAGGTGGTTTGGAGACGATGGGGGGATCCTAGCACTGCCAAACCCCATCAAGCTGTTCCCTTCAAGACCACCAGTGTTGACACAGGGGCAAGACATTAAGGCAGAACTTGAAACGTTGTATAAGAAGGTAAGCCCATCTCCCCCCCGCTCCTTTTTTTTTAAGTTTATTTTGAGAGAGAGAGAGAGGGCAAGCGCGAGTGGGAGAGGGGCAGAGAAAGGGAGACAGAACCCCAAGCACGGTCTGCACTGTCAGCTCAGAGCCCAACACCAGACTCGATCTCACGAACCCCTGAGATCCCGACCTGAGTCAAGATAAGAGTCAGACACTTAACGGACTGAGCCACCCAGGCGCATCCACCTCCCCACTTTTAATTCATGGATGTGCTTGAAAGTGCTTTGTTCCTTGGGCAGCCTAGAGTGTTAAATTCATAACATTTTACTTTGGTTGTTTCTTTCTCTACATCACACATACAGAACAAACAGCAGGTGTGTCGTGTAAGAGCAAGCCTACTATGTTAACCCACTTCCTTCTCAAACAAGGAATGAGTTCCCAGGTAGGAATGGCTAAGCCAGTGACTTTATTTGCATATCCAGGTTAGCTGGCCTTGTTTTTCTTTTTTTCTCTGCCATCTCACATATGCTGCAGCATTATTTCCCATCCACTGTCTCTTTATTATATAACTGAAGGTTTTCTATCCTTGCAAATCTGTTTTACTGTGTCTTCATAAGGTCAAGTACCAAGCTGCTTGACTTGAGTCCCGGCACTAACAGTCAGAGGGCAAGCTTGGCCCTTAATTTCTCCATGTCACAATTTCTTCATCTGTAGAACGGACATAAAAATAGTGACTACCTCTAAGACGATTGTGCAGATTCATTGAGACAGTATATTCGAGCGCTTGGAACAGAGCTCAGGGAGTGCTGGCTAGTGTTAAACAGAGTTACCTGCCTAAGTGTTTAAATATATTGCTCTTGCTTTCCTGAACTGCTGAGCAAAGATCACCACCTTCAGAAACCCTTCAAGACCATATATTATATTTGTGATATTTCACCATGGATAAAGTGAAATAAAATGAGGGGATTTAATGATCATTCTGTAAAGCAGGACACAGGTGCAAGTCAGGGCATCTGTGCTGTCCTACTAACGACTACTTTGTGACTTTGGGAGGGTCCCATTTTTCCTTAATTAAGAAAATAGAAACAAAGATAATAATCTTGTCTACCTCAGAGGATTATTGTGAGTATTAAGATAATGTAACTGTATGCTCTTTTAAAATTTTTTTAGCATTTATTTCTTTTTGAGAGACAGAGTGTGAGTGGGGGAAGGGCAGAGAAAGAGGGAGACACAGAATCTGAAGCAGGCGCCAGGCTCTGAGCTGTCAGCAAACAGCCCAATGCGGAACTCGAACCCACGAACTGCAAGATCATAACCTGACCCAAAGTCGGATACTCAACCAACTGAGCCACCCAGGCGTCCCTGCCCTTTATTTAAAATTGTGAATTTCTGGAGCACCTGAATGGCTCATTCAATTAAGTGTCTGACTCTTGATTTTGGCTCAGATCGTGATCTCACAGTTCGTGAGCTCAAGCCCTGCACTGAGCTCCGTACTGACAACTTAGAGCTTGCTTGGGACTCTCTCTTTCCCTCTTTCTGTGCCCCTCCTCCCTCCTCTCTCTCTCACTAAAATATAAATAAATCAACATTTTTAAAAAATAAAAACAAAATAAAATGTGAACTTCTATAAAATATTGTTATTACAGACAAGTATTAATGGGTGGCTACTTTGTGCAGAAATGTGATCATGGAAGTAAATTTGCAAAACAAGCATAAATCCAAGTCATAGTCCATGAGGGATGTGTCATTATTTGTTTACATGACAGACCTGTGATCTAATAAGTGATCAAGATAGCCCTCCCCTTATGTATTACTCCCCAGTAATATGTCAGTCTCCCTTCACCATTCCATCCATTTCAGCAGGGCACACTGAGGCTCTAAGTTATGGGTTACAATGAGAAAATAGAAGAGTCAGTACTATAGACAGTAGTGTATGAAGAGAGCCAATTAATCTTGTCTGTCTCTTTAGAAATTGTGAGCTAGTTGGGAATGGCATAGGGGTCAGAGAAGGATACAGAGACCAGTTGCACTATGGGAAAAAGTGGACAGTGGAATGTCAGTGGAACTCAAGACAGATGGGTTTCCTGCTTCATCACCCATGAATTATGTCCCCACCTAGACACAAGCCTGGTGAGTTCACCGTGCGGACAGCTGAGGAGAACATTTGAGTTCAGTAAGCGGGCTCTCAGGACAGAGCTAACAAGGGACAGCAGAGAACCCAGACCAACGACTCTTGGGTTCCAGCTGACTATCCAGTCACATTATATCTTCTCTCTGGGGAAGAAGCCATGAGGAAGGACGGTGGGGAGAAGCAAGGTGGCTTCTTCCCAATATCTGTGAGATGGGAGATCTTCCCATGCTGTGTGCAAAAACGGGGAAGTAGAGAAAGAGAATTGTCCCACTAAGAAGGGCTGATCGTCCAGCATCATAGAGCCTAAGATGTTAGAGAAGGGAGAGATCCAAAGGGACTGGAGGCTCCCAAGGTCATTTCTTAGAGGGTCAGGCTTTGAACATGGCGAAGTGTGAAGGATGTGTTGAAGTGTGTGAGAAGGTAGCAGAAGGGTTTAAATTAGAGGGAGGAGATATTACACCCCCTCAGCGATCTCCCATTACATGTTATCTGTTAAGTTCACTGTTGAATTGTATATCTCATTCTTTTTTGTGAATGTCATTGTGGAAACTTCCAATGATTCAAAACATCATGCATTTCTTTCTGAATTGATATTTTCATAATTTTATTTACTTACTAACTTTTACCTTTCCCTACATTTATTCAGATCTGTCCAATGCCAAAGCCCACTGTTCCATGTAATAGGCTTGCCTTTAAGAAAAAACGTTAAATGCATACGGTCTATTTTTTTAGTCCAATGTCCAAATATACCTTCCATCTGGGAGTTTTGACATGATGCTCAAGCCGAGGAGATGAATGGGCAAAAATGGCTTCATTGATAGGTTATTAATGCATCTTCTATCTCCTTCACCAACTCCTCTGAATGTGACCCAAGGGCAAAGACATTTTTCTTCTTCTTTTAACCCTAGCACTGAGCAGGAGGCTGGCACACAGAGATGCCTCAATCAAAGTACAAACTGAATATTATTAAAATGATTCTGCTGAAATGATTGTATCTAGAATAGACTCCCTCCTTCTTTCTTTCCTCAGCTGTCTCTCTTGCAGATCGGTAGCTTTCCTGAGGGCTGGCTTAAACTTGGCACCCAAGTTATGGAAAATCAAGTCAGTGCGCAGGGTTGGGAGTTGACAGTTCCTTTGGCCATTAATGGGGCCTTGGTGAATTTCTGCCTCAAGGTCTCGGGCTCGATGCTGACTGACCCAGCAGGACTGACCAAATCCACCCCCTGTTAATATTTGGTAAAAATGTAATATTCTACTGTTCCTAAATTAGGACCTTTGTTAGAGACCATTAAATATAGATTAATACTAGAAGCACCTACTGGTTCAGTCCATTAAACATCTGACTCCGGATTTCGGCTCAGGTCATGATCTCACAGTTTGTGACACTGAGCTCCGTGTCAGGCTCTGCACTGACAGTGTGGAGCCTTCTTGGGATTCTCTCCTTCTCTCTCTCCCCCTCCCCTGCTTGCGTGTACTTATATGTGCATACACACTCTCTCTTTCCCTCTCTCTCAAAATAAATAAATGTAAAAGAAAAAGAGTAATACTAAATAAATGAAATAGAGAAATACAAAAAGAGATTCGATATTGTGCAAAGAACAAAATTAAGCGTCAAAGGAGAAAGAATGCAGTTGAATTCCTCTTAAAAAGAAACTACTCCAAAACTAAAAAAAATAAAAATACCAAGAGGGCATTGCACATATGACATAAACAATATAAAGTGCAGTTTGCCTAATCCTGATAGCAAAGTAGGGTTCGGGTTGTTGAAAGCATCCAACAGCTTCCATCCTCCCTCCCTTCCTCCCTTCTTCCCTCCCTTCCAGCTTCCCTCCCTTCTTCCCACCTTCTCTCCTTCCTCCCTTCCTCCCTTCCCCTACCCTTCCTTCCCTCTTACCTTCCCTCTTTTATTTTTTTTCCATCCTTAACTAAAAGTCCAGTTGTCCTAAACTCAGAGAATATGGAGGTAGCAACATTCAAACATGATCTTAGCAAAACCACCCCTAGCGTGAGGTGTGGGTAGACAGAAATGTCAAGTGTTATTCTGTGAGGGGCGCCTGGCTGGCTCAGTTGGAAGAGAACACGACTTTTGATCTCGGGATTGTGAGTTTGAGCCCCATGTTGGCCAGAGTTTACTTAAAAATAAATAAATAAAAGATTCTGGAATTCAAAGTGGGCAGGATGTTTCTGAGGGACATTTGTATAGGAGCCTCCCCTTTGCAAAATTGCTTACCATTTTGAGGGATTTACCATGATTCCAAACTCCTTGTTAATTACCACTTGATAAGATTAGCATTTTCTCCTCGACCATCTTCACCAATGTTTCACAGATGGTCCCCTACTAAGTTATAAACTCTGCATTCACCAGCACTCTTTGGCTGCAAATGACAGAAGCTAATGCAAAACTATCTTAAGCAAAGAGAGAACTTGGTGGCCCACGTAACTGGGAAGGATCTGGAGATAAATCAGAACATTAAAGGAGGGCTTTTGGGAACCAGGACCTCAAGGACTCCATGATGACAGTCTCTCTCTCTCTGTATCTCTCTTTTCTCTGGTTCTCCTTGAATGTTGACTGGTTTCAATCCATCCTATGGGAGCCAGACCAGTCAATTCTCCATGTGTTCAAAGACATGACCCTTGATAATCTAAGCTTAACAATTCTAGGGGAAAGGATCTCATCTCTTCCTCCAAGATTCATATTATCAATTCTAAAGACAAACTGGTCAGTTGTAAGTGTGATGTGTGACCCCCACCTCATGCCCAGAAGATGGGAATGAGAAAGCTTCCCAGGGAAGACCAGAACAATGGTCTGTTGCAGGCTCTGAGCTGGTTTCAGACTCTGTTTCTATTATTTCCCAGGGTAAATATAGAAACTTGTATTTTAATCCCACCAATGATTATTCTTTTTCTGTACAACTTTTAAATTTCTTTCTCCATTGGCATTCACCTCCTAGCTCGCTGAGAACATCGGCTGATAATCCATTTGCATCACTCCTGATAGTTTTAGGTTTTGGTTTTCAATTGCAAAGGGAAGAATCAAATCAATTTCAAAATTAAAACACTATGCCTTATAAATATTATTTATTCTTAGAAGAAATTGTTTCTGCTATGTTTGTGATAGTTCTCAGTATATAGGAAGAGAAAAATATAACCAAAAAGAAAAACAAGAAACCAGGAGTCTTTCTCCTTAGTAGGAAGAGAGTTGGGGTCTTTAGCAGTTAGCTCAATGACTACCAGTAGTCTTAGAAGGTTATTTTGTGTGTGATTGAGCTGAGCCTAAGGCAGAGACCACCAGCAATCATTGAACATGGGCTAATGGAGATTTGGGGAAGAAGAAATGAAGTACAGTGACCTAGGTAACATTTCAAGCAATGCTACCCACATTAAGAAGAGTACGAGTTAGAACCTGAAAGCCACACCCTGAGTGACCTCATAACTCTGGAACCCTATGGCAAGAGGAAAGATAAAGCAAGAACCAGCAAGAGCAAAGCAATTAGAGAGGAATTTTCTATTACGTCTGTGGAATGATGTTTAATTGTACATGTGTTTGTGAGGCAGAAATTTTTTAATTAATCCTGGTGATCATAAGACACATATTGGCTACATGCAAATTAAAAACTTCTAACACAAATGTGGGTTATAATTGAATACTTTCATCTGAACGGAAGAGAAAAGAAATATGCCTCCATTGTTGCAGTCTAAAGTGTAAGGACATTAATGATCAGAACTAGGGCTTTTATAAGGCAGGTAATATCAGTGGAATATGATCCCAGCAGGCATGGTCTCCTCTCCCTATAAATCCATGGAGACTTGACTCAGCATGTTCTGGTATTCTGGAAGGTACTGAGATACAGTCAATCCATTCTATTCAAGCCTACCATTTGGAAACACATCCCGATTTTACAAGGATACTTTTTTTTTTTTTTAAGTAGACTTCACTCCTAGTGTGAAGCGCAACATGGGCTTTGTACTCACGACCCTGAGATCAAGAGCCTAACCACCCAGGTGGCCCACAAGGCACGTTTTTTAAGCCAAAAAAATCTGTTGATCTTCTCATCAAAGACAGACTAAATGTTATTTTATAGGAGAGAACTTCTCATTTTATTAAAATAAATGAAGATTCAATACATTAGTAGTCTGCAAATCTGGGGAGGAGTGGGAAATATCAAATTGAATGGCTAAAAAGAAGTAAACTCATATATTCTCACTAATAGATCCTGGTGTACCCGTCTGTTGTCCCACTGCACACCAGAGCATCATCATCCAGTCATTGCTTTAACTGTGGTCCCCCCCACACTCTGCTCTCTTTGACAGGCAGTAAAGTATATCCACAGAAGTCAGCACATGATTGGGTCTGGAGACTCCCCGGGAAACTTCCAACTGGACATTGATATTTCAGGGTTAATCTTCACTCATCACCCCTGTTTTAGCCGCGAGCATGTTTTGGCAGCCAAGCTGGCCCAATTATATGACCAGTACCTGGCAAGACACCAGAGAAACAAGGCAAAATTTCTTACTGACAAGGTACCTTCTTCCATTCTTACTGTCGAAGTGGTTCTTCTGATGAGCCCAAGCAGCAAAGACACCTTCCAGCAGCAGATATTCATGCGCCTCTTTCACACACACACCCTTGACCTAGGATGTGTGATAGATTGTTCTACCCACAGGCAAAAGGAAGGATGTGGCAATGTACATTTAAGGTGTGCACATTTGGTGACACACACTTGGCTTAAAGAGAAAAGTTTGTGCAAACAATGCAAGTAATCTGACCTCCCAGGAGCGGGCATCAAACAGAAGATATGTGGCTGTGTCTTGGTTGTGTGGCCTCACATACTGAGACCGTTCATGGCTTGGGAACCTCTCTGTCCTCAGAGACATTCTAATTTTTACATGTACTTTTCCATAACAGGGTACCCAAACACAGGTCAGTTGTTTCAAATGATGCTCAACGAAATGGATCTCTGACATTTATTTCCAATGTGACACTAATCTGATGGGATTTTCTTGGGTAATTTTGACTATGGGCAACTTTCCTCCCATACCCTGACTTTAAAACTACTTCCCAAATAAGAAATATCTCCACAATACCTCCTTTTACGAGTCTATGATTTTATGATCAGTTCACAAAAATATCACTATATGTCTAGGACCCAGAAAGATCCACCTTTAACCTTGAAAGAAACCTTATTTTTGAGACACACACATGAAAGTAACATTTGTCATGAGCAATTTGATTATCTGGGCTACAGAACAGGGACGGACATACACTGGTTTTTTTATTGCTTTTCTTTTTTAAGAATAGAAGAAACAGCTCTCTGTCAGAGTTCGTTTCGGTGAAAGTGTGGGAACAGCAGACTTGAACATCCCCTCGCAGACTTGCTGGCATCATTTTGTGCTGGAGACGTGGGTGGTTCGGAGCATGTAATTTGCAATAGGTAATAGAATTTCTAACTCAAAACTTTTATCCATATTTTTTTAAGCTCCAAGCTCTAAGAAATGCTGTCCAGACAGGACTTAATCCAGCAAAAACTCCCAAGTCTCTTGATACAACCCAAAAAACTATCAACGAGTATAAATCTGAAATCCGGTGAGTAAACTCTGTCGTAACTTCTACTTTCTTCCCTCTTGTTAGATGTGTACTTGTTGAAACATTTTTTCCTTTTGTTTTCGATTTTTCTGAATGCACTGAATACATGAGAAATTGAACCAAATGAAATAATGAGATATATCCATCATATTAACACCAAAGTTAAAATCCAATAAAAGAATGAGGTTGTAGGTATGGTATTGTGACTCACGCGCTCCACTGGTGTAAACGAACATTGCTATGGCCACCACTTTAGAGGGGAGCCCGACCACAGGCTAGCAAAGTGTGGAAAGTGCCCACAAGCTGGGACCCAGAAATTCTGGATTTCACAGCATCGTTTACAAAAGTAAGGAACAAGGAATAAACCCATGCCAGAATGAACACGTCTGGTATAGTCTTACACTGAACATCTATAGCACAGTTAAACTGACTTAGATCTGCATATGCATAAAACAATGTTGAATGAAAACCCCCAGGTGTTAAGAGGATACTCACCGTGTGATATGGCTTATGAACCCTAAAGAATACCCAACACAACACTCGTCTGGAGGCACACCCATGTGTGGTACACTCGGACAGAAAAGATACAGGTGCCGGTTGCTTCCTCGAGGGAGGGAGAGAAGGGAAAGAAATTCAAGAGGTCTTCCCCTGTAACTATAACATTTGAGCCAAAAAAAATATCCCTGAGTAAATATACAAAATGTGAACACATGTCCTATTATTTATGACACTTTTCTATTTCTTGGCATTTTTCAAAATTAAAATTCAAAAATTAAAGCCCTGATTGCTGTCAAATAAGACGGAACTACGTAACGTAGAAGGGGACTATCTTCTGGAGTCCCATCCCTCAGGGAAAATCACAGTAACAGATTTTTGCTAGTTCTTCCACATGTACATACACATGTACATACTCATGCACGCATACACAGATGTGTTCATGTGTTTGTATTTTTTTTAAGGGACCATTGCACGTACCATCTCACAACTTGATTTTCTATGCAAAATGCATCTCAGACCTTTTCCTATTGCAGAACATCTTGGTCTGTATCGTTTTTTAAAGGCTGACCTCATATAAATGCTATGTCCCCTACTGAAAGGCATTTGTATGATTCCTATTTTTCATATTGAAACTGTACTCTAATTGACATTCCTGTGTGTATATATTTGTGTACCTGTACATTTCCACAAGATAAGTTCTTAGAACAGGAATTAATAAATCAAGGACTTTAAATGCATACTTTTCTTTTTACAGTCGAGCCTTGAGTTAGAAATTCTTCCAGCGAAGTGGAAATTAGTGATGTTGAGATGCTGTCATTGTAAAAGTATGAAGAGTATGTTTTAAAATGAAAATTCTTGGGGTGCCTGGATGGCTCAGTTGGTTAAGTGTCCAACTCTTGATTTCAGCTCAGGTCATGATTTCGCTATTCATGAGTTCAAGCCCTGAATTTGGGCTCTGCACCGTCAGTACAGAGCTTACCTGGGTTTTCTCTCTCTCTCTCTCTCTCTCTCTCTCTCTGCCCCTCCCCTGCTCGCACTGTCTCTCTCTCTCTCTCTCTCAAAATAAATAAACTTTAAAAAAATAAAATGAAATGAAAAGTCTTATTTATGCTAAAACAAAAAGCCCACATTGCAGCCTCCTTGTGAAAATAATTTTTGGTCTAGCATACATTGGTAAGGAAAGGGACCAAAAGCTTTTGGGGATACAGGAGGGGTTTTATATGGACTTGTATTTATTAATCAGCATTTGAAAGCTGGCAGAACTGTGTGGAAGGTGCACAGACCGAGCCAGGGGCAGACCCAGTGCAGTCCTTCTGCATTTCTGGCCCCGCAAAAGAGGGGGTTTTAGTCTTTTGCTGACGTTTAACTATTGCTAAAACCAATTCAAAGCAGACAGCTTGTTCCTGGATGTCCCCTCTAGTGGACCCCTGGCTCCTGCTGACCTGACCAGTGGCCGGTGAGCTCCCGCCGGGCATCGACCAAGTCATTGGCTGGTGCAGCTCACCTCAGCCAGCACCACGGCAAGCATTTTCCATCTTCTTTTCTGTAAACGGCTTCACGACCGCATTTGCTGGTCCTCTGAGCCGAAACCAGCTGTACAAGGAAGGAAGCACGGTGTTGGTGTAAGACAGGGAGACACTGTATTTCACTCTCTCTACTGGATCTTAACCCTCAGACCTACTCAGACGTGAACAAGTAAAAATTCTATGACCCTACAGCCCCATCTGGCTACCGCTTTCTTTCTGTATTTCCCTTCACAGCCAAGCTTGTGGAAAACACCAACCATTCTTGCTGCTCGGCTCCCTCCCCCCCCATCCTGTTCACTGAACTCATGCTCGTTCACCCACTCACCTTTCCTGTGAGGCGGATCTGGCCACAGTTCCTGGGGACCTCTGCCTTGCCAAGCCCTTCCTGCCACCTGACTTCTTGACAGCAAGGGGCCTTGTCATCAGAAGGGTCTATTGTGATGTATTTCTTCCCTTCTCCTCCCTACATCACCCTCTTTGATGTCCGCACCCCTTTCTTGCTGCTTGTCATTCCCACCATCCTGCATCTGTCATCTTTCTCTGCCCAGCTTCGAAACATTCTAAGTCCCCCCCAGGGCTTTTCTTTTTCCTTTCTTTATTAATCTGCATTTCCTCCTGAGGTGAATCCAGTCCCGTGGTTGGAAAGATCATCCAGGGAGGCCAGTGAACTCCCAGAGTTACACCTCAGGACTGATACCCTCTTCCCCCCTCCAGACCCCATCTGCACCAGGTTTCAGAAAAGTGTTACCTGACTCCCTGGGAAAAACTGCCTTTGCCTTTTCCTCCAGAGCCCTGACCACAATTGGTCATTGAATATTCTTTTGTGATGCTTTGCCTCTGTAGCTCTGATGTCAAGTTTTTCTTGGTAAGAGTTTGTTTTTAGCATTTCTGAGAACTATTTTGTCAGGTACTAAAAAAGGGAATAGAAAATATGTTAGAAAGCTTCAAGGTGTCATAGAATTCAGTAAGATATTTTTATACCACAGTTTTTAAAAAGGAGGCCAGGGAGGTAGCAGCTGAGGGCACAAGAGAACAGACCACTTGATAGTGACCAGTAACACTTGCGGGCCACTTATCAGATGTCGGGCACAGTTCTAGCATTAACACTTACTCCTCTCAACAACCCTGTGAAGTAGATTCTGTTAGCACCGCTAGCTTACAGATGAGGCAGGGACAAGTAAATTGTTTGCTAGGTCAGCTCACAGATGAGAGACCCAGGATCTCAACCTACAGAGTCAAGATCCAACATCTATGCCCTTAACCACATGCTTCACTGCTTCTCAAGAAGAAGGTTTCTTAGTTCACTGCTTGCTTGTTTCTGTGAAGTCTTCGGAGAATCCCAAATCTTGGCCACCCAACCACTAACTGGCTGTCGTCTTCCGCCATCTTCTTCTTCCAGAGCCAACAGTCGAATAATTAGGAACGTAGACCTCTGTGCTTCTCTGTACCACCTCCACAGACTGAGTCATCACAAGTACAACCTCCAGACTTACGCCTTCCTCTAGAGGTCAGGAGGTGCTAATTCATGAGACCCTTCCTCTCTAGTTTCCCATGGCACTCTCTTAGGCAAAACTCCCCTTGTTGTAATTGTTTATCTATGTGTATGACTCCTGAGCTAAATTGTAAATTCCTTGAGGACAGAGACACCTCCAATCTTAGGCATTCCCAAATCTCCTGGAATGACACCTGCTACTTGTTCAAGAAAAGAAAAATTGTCTAGTTAACTAGTTGATTAATAGTATAATAGAGTACATTTGGGTTCTGGATTTGACTATCAATCATAGAAAGGGCTTAAAGTAAGGCATCAGATAACTTCCAAACACTCTAAATAATGAGAATAAAAATGAAAGCATTTCCAACTGATGTCTCTTCAAATCAAACTAGAAATATTGTTAATCTAGTTAACACTGAAGACTCATGAAGGCAGGCAGTGCGCAACTTTACTTCTCCTAAATGTAGAACTTGTGGCTTGTGTTAACAGAGACAGCTTTTAATGTTTGTTGTTAACTGAGATAGCAACATAGTTTCCTATGTCTACAATAATTTAGTACATGAGAACTGAGTTTACTGGACCTCTTATTTTTATAACTTCAAAGGTAACTGTTTGTTTAAGGCACATAGTATTAATAAGAAGTTCAGAAGGTAATTTAGTTTAACTGACATCAGATTCACCTAGAGAAAAAAAAATCAACCTCTTGAAACATTAGCATCCTATTGTCTTCAAATTTCCATGCATATTTTTGGATTTCTAGTACTTAAAAAGTATTATAGGTATCAAATTAAATATACAATTGCTATAGCATTAATAGTTTCTTTTTTAATTTACATACCCACCTGAATAACTTTTTAATATATATCAACATGTTCTATCTTCTAGGCAAACAAGAAAACTGCGTGATGCTGAACAAGAAAAAGATCGAACATTGCTTAAAGCCATCATAAAAGTTTGGAAGGAGATGAAATCCCTTCGAGAATTTCAGAGGTTTACAAATACACCCTTGAAACTTGTTTTGAGAAAGTAAGCTTTTTTCAAAGATTGTTTTATTGAGGAAATGTGTAAAACATGGATACAGTTTAAAAAGTAATTACAAATAGGGGCATCTGGGTGGCTCAGTCAGTTGACTGTCCAACTCTTGACTTCTGCGAGGGTCATGATCTTACCATCATGGGATCGAACCCCATGTTGGGCTCTGTGCTGAGCGCTAAGCATGAATGCCTGCTTAAGATTCTCTTTCTTCTTCTTCTTCTGTCCATCCCTGCTCACACTCTCATGCTGTCTCTCTCTTTTAAAAAATTAATTATTATGAATAAAGAGTGACAAATAAATAACAATGTAACCACTCCCCAGGTAAAGAAATAGGACATTACAGGTACCTGAGCAGCCCCCAGGTTCTTAACCCCAACTACTTCCCCCTCCATCCCAGAAGTTACCATTTTCCAGACTTTTATGATCGGCATTTCTTTGTGTTTATTTCCAGGTTTTCCATCTACCTGTAATTCCTTTAAAAAATGTAGCTTAATAACACCTGTATTGGATGTATCCACAAATGAAAGTAGGTTGTGTGTACTCTTTTCAGTGTATTCTTTAATACTGTGTGAGATTCAGCTACTTTATAGCTATAGTTTATTTATTTTCTTTGCTTTATATTCATTATATGACTATAACAGTATTTGTTCATTTTACTGTTAATGGGCATTTGAGTTGATTCTGTTTCTCACTTCTATAGGTACTTTGTACGTGTCTTTTTTTTTTAATATTTTTTATTTATTTCTGAGAGAGAGAGAGAGAGAGAGAGATTGAGAAACAGCGTGAACAGGGGAGGGTCAGAGAGAGAGGGAGACACAGAATTGGAAGCAGGCTCCAGGCTCTGAGCTAGCTGTCAGCACAGAGCCCGACGCGGGGCTCGAACCCACAAATCATGTGATCATGACCTGAGCCAAAGTCGGACGTTTAACCGACTGAGCCACCCAGGCGCCCCTGTACGTGTCTTTTAAGGTACATGTGCCTCAGCCCTCCTGACACATACCCAGAAGTGAAATTGTTGAGTCTTAGGAGATGTGTTTTTCTGATACTCACGTGCTGATTATACTTTTCCAGAGTGGTTGTGCTGATTTGTACTTTGAGCGATGTTCCTTGAGGTCCATATTGCCCGTACCATCTACGTCACTTGGTCTTGTCAAATCTCACACTTTGCCAGTCTGATGGCATGGCTTAATTTCTCATTTCCCATTCATAAATTGCCCATTTTGATTTCTTCTGTTCAAGGCTTTTGTTGACTTTTGAGCTGAACTGTTTGTCTTTGCATCTTTTTCATAATTGGTAGGAGTTTGGCATCTATCCTGGACATGGGGCCTTTGTTGATGTGCATTGCAGATCGCCTCTCCCACTCTGTACTTGTCTCTTTAGTCTCTTTATTCTTTTTCATGGTAGAAATTCTTCATTTTACACGGATAGAATATATTCATTTTTCCTTTTATGATTTGTACTTTTTGTATGCTTCTTTAGAAATCATTTCCCTGAGTCAAGTAGATACTCTATTATATGGCCTCTGTACTCTTTATAGTTTTATCTTTCTCATTCATCTTTAGCCCGTTTGGAATAGATCTTTGTGTATGGTGCAAAGAAAGTGTGCTTTGATAACATGTATGCTGCCTCATCCACTAGACTTTGATACATGATTAAAAGTCGAGTTATCACAACAAAACCGTATTCTGTATATTAATTAAGAAACAGCTCTGCTGCTGATTTTGGTCCCTTCCTGACTGTTTCTTCAGATTTCTTCTTTTCATGTTGTGCCATACATCAACATGAAACGTAATAAACATGGGCATTTATCTGATGCTTTGCTTTGAAGACAGTCCTGTTTTAGCCAAAGATAGCTGCAAGCTGTGATTTTTTTCGGGTTTCATAAATTTCATAATTTTCATTTTTTCTGTCCCTGGACAGAAACCGTCCAGGGACAAAGACAAGACCATGTTTTAGGAAGGCAGGGATCTGGTCACCGTTGGATGTCTGGTCCCGAACAGACCAGCTGCCACTTGGTATCGGGTGAGTTAATAGTAGCTGGTGAAAAACAGATCCAAGTAGTCTGTCCCATAGAAACGGGGGATGTGTCCCAGAAATTCCAGTGTTTCAGCTTCCGAATTCCATCTTCCAGGCTATCCTTCCCACCCAGAAGCAGAACATAAATATTTACCTAATGCTTTCTCTTCTTTCCTTCAGTTTAAGATAAACTAAAATTTATAGGAAATTTATTGTTAAGGTCCCCTCCAGGTGACACTTTTGGTGATATTTAACACCCCATTCTCCCATAAGTACCTGCCTCCTACATTTTTTTGGAGTGCCTTCTTTTACACCCTTGATTCACCTAGCTGCCTTATGATACAGCATAATTGTTTTCCTGTAAAAGTCATTGGATTTCAACTAGTTTATTTATGCCTCCACATACCAGAGAGCAAGATGAATGGCTCATAAATTATGAGCCAGATTTTCTCTGACGTTTCTAAATTTCCAGTACCGCTGTGTTTCCCAAGTGACTTCTTCAGTAGGATCCTAGAGCTCTAAGAGCCTGTGCCTTAGGGGGCTGTTCATTGCTAAACCACCAGGTCCCATGTGTAAGTCAGCAAGCATGCTACATTAGCAAACCTGTGTGAGCCTTAGGCACCTGAGTAAGTTTACCTAAAAAGGACAGGATCTTTAGAAGTAGAACCCACAGCCCAGAGTGCATTGGTCACTAAGCCCAGGCAATGAGCTGCAAAAATTCCAAAGTGCTAGGCTGGAGGTGTTTGGTGTGACTGTCACCCCCTTCCCAGACAGTCACACTGCTCAGTAACATGCCACATTTGTTTAATCCCAAGTTGACTCAGCCACAGCACCTTTTTTGGCACGGATCTCACAGAACTAATGTTCCACCGAGCACACTGTGGGGAACGCTGCTCTGGGCTGGGCGGAGCTCCTGATAAAGTATCAGCAGAATCGTCAAAGAAAAACTCAAATTGTTGATCCAAAGTCAGAATAGTAGTTTTGGGGGCTCGGTAGTAACATAATGAAATGGTTTCTCAGAGACTTGAAGCACAAATAAAATATGTACAACGAAACTCTACCACTACCGGTCAGGACTCTACAGGCACTGACTGTCTGTATGCCACCTGGATCACTTAGCCCCGAGTGGCATTGTTGCTTGGCTGGAAATAGACTGGGCCCATATTCCAGCTCTTCCACTCACCAGTGTGTGTTTTGGGGCACATTACCTAATCTCTCTGTGCCTCAGTCTCCTCATGGGTAAAATGCAGATGATAGTAGTATCAGCCTCACAGGGTTGTGAGCTAACACGTACAAAGCTTTTGAAAGAGGGGGGCACCTGGGTGGCTCAGTGTGTTGAGCGTCTGACTTCAGCTCAGGTCATGATCTCACAGTCCGTGGGTTCGAGCCCCGTGTCGGTCTCTGTGCTGAGAGCTCAGAACCTGGAGCCTGCTTCAGATTCTGTGTCTCCCTCTCTCTCTGACCCTCCCCTGCTCATGCTGCCTCTCTCTCTCTCTCTCTCTCTCTCTCTCTGTCTCGGAAATAATAACATTAAAATTTTTTAAAAAAAGAAAGAAAGAAAGAGGATCTGCTCCATAGCAAGCCCGGCATACAGGTATTTGCTGTTATTATCAGTCTCTTACTGAATTTCAAGAAATAACCAAGGTGCTGTAAATTATCTTAAAGGGAAAAAGTTGACCAGAAAGCAGACGAAGAGGCATACGAAACAGAAATTAAAGCTGAAATAAGCGAATTATTGGAAGAACACATGGAAGAGCATGAACAGAAGATGGAAGAATACAGAGCCGCATACCAGCAGTGGAAAGCCTGGAAGAAAGCCCAGGTTTGTCAAGTCACTCAGCCTTGAGCAGGGCTGACCTTAGGGATCAGAGGGGTCTGGGAGGCCACCCCTTGAGGCCTGAGGAGGGAAACTAGACAGGCCGACTGGGGTCTCTTCTGGCTCTGCTCTGTCTCCCGTTGAATGTAAGGTAGTGATGCTTCTAGGCTTCCCCGGAAAATCATATCACTTTGCACACCTAACCCTGCAACATTGAATTCACGGGCAAGAAGTTATAGATCGGGTGCCTTGCAATGCCAGCTCACAGCCTTACTTTGATTTCAAGACGTGTCCTTGGCCTTTAGCACCAATATTAATGATCATGTGAATAGCTAATGTTTTTAAGCTCTTTCTGGGTCCCAGGCACTATGCTAAGTGCTTTCCAGGCATTATCTCAGTTCAGCAGCTCTGGGAAGAGTTTACTGTGGTTGTCCCCATTTTGGAGATGAGAAAACTGAGGCACAGAGAGGTCATGCGGCTTAGTACGCTGCCTGAGTGCACACCGCTGCTTGAGGTGGGGCTGGGTTTACAGCCAGGTCTATCTGGGTCTGAAGACTGTGGTCTTGAATGAAATTCCCAGATTACTGTTTGACATAAGATTGCCTTTTACCCAACAGAGGGCCAAGAAGAAGAAAAAGAAGCAAGAAGTTGAAGAACATCCCGAAGAGGAGATGGAGGAGCCATATCCTGGGGAGGATCCTGTGAAACCGGTCCCCCCGGAGCCCACCGATCGGGCCCTGATGGAGCAGCAAGTGAGGGAGAGGGCAGCCCGGAGCAGGAGAAGACCTGGGGAGCCCATGCTGGTCCCGGAGCTGAGCCTGGCGGGGAGCGTCACACCCAATGAGCAGTGTCCCAGGTGAGCAGATGCTCAGGCCGTAAGTGACAGTGACCTGTGGCACACCCTCATGCGTGCTCATGCGAGCACTATGTGGAGGGTGCATCCCCTAACTGACACAGTATGATCAGCAGAACTTTGAACTCTGTAATAAGTATCGTATAGAGTGATCTCTATGAAATCGAAGGTGTTTGTCCATATTTTGGTATGTCAAATGGTTCACCTGCCTCAGGTATCCCCACTGGTCACGCAGGCGTACGCCAAGGGAGGCTGCCTGTAGGAGGCATTCTTCCTAGCCACTGCCCACGTGGCTTTTGATTTAGAGCCTTTATCTGCAGCAGCAATGTGTCTCCTGTCCACTGGCTTGGCACAGACATGCAGGTCTGTCCTTGGCCCTCAGAGGCCAACTTCTCTCTTCGGAGGCCCCAGAAAGCTTCCCAGAGGAATTGTGGCTATCCGCTGTAGCCATCTGAAGCCTATTCTCCAGGTTTACATAGAAATACATTTCTAGTCATCCAATGCCTAAAAGAGAACCAGTCAGAAGCTCCACTTCCCGCACATACATCTATACGTACAATAAATTCAAGTTACCCTCAGACATACGTAGGATGTGGGGATTCCTTAGGATGTCCACTTAAGACTTCCTACAACCTGCTTAGTTTTAAACTTCTGTGAATGTACCGGTAATGTGTTTTGTAACTGTGGCTTTTTTCTTGTGTCTTCTTAATTTCATACCATTCGGATACTGCATATAAACAAACTATTCCCCAGCAATGAATTAGCTATTTTCAAGCCACAAATAGCATACCATATAATTTTATAATAAGCATCCAAAATATGAGATTACATGGAGGGTTTTTTATTACATGTTTTTTTAAAAACATGTAATCACATTTTGGGAAAATTTGGCCTTGATTTGGCAATCTTTTGTCATGAATCTCATTTTCACTGAGAATATATACCTCAGACTTGAGTTTCTGTTTTCAGAGGGATTTGGGACTGTAGACCAGGTTACCCCAAGCCAATGACTATGATCGGCCTTCTCATCGGGCCTTCACGTTAGGGTGGCCGTGCAGAAGAATGTGTCTTAAGTCTGGTCATGGCAAGATGTTGCTGGAACTAAGCCATATAAGAACTCCGAGTAGAGTCTTTGGGTGTCTTTAATATTTCCTGAAATTTGGTGTTAAATTCCGTTATAGAAAAAATAAAACAAAACAAAAACAGTTGACAAAACAAAAACAGTTGAAGTCAGTTGAGCAATTTCATGTCTGGGATGGGCCTAAATTACAGAGATGTAAAAAGTTAAAGCTACCACCCAGCTGAATGGATACAGGACTTCTATTTGGGATGCTAAAAGCGTTCTGGAGGATCGTGGCAATGATTGCATATTAAGAATATATTTGATGTCACTGAGCTGGTCACTCAAAAAGAGTTAAAATGATAAGTGTTATGTTGTGTATGTCTCACTAAAATTTTTTTTAAAGTATTTATGTATTTGGAGAGTGAGAGAAAGAACACAAGTGGGTGAGGGGCAGGGAGAAGGGGAAGCAGAATCCCAAGTGGGCTCCACACCATCAACACAGAGCCGGATGCGGGGCTCAGACACGCAACCGCGAGATCATGTCTTGAGCCAAGATCAAGAATCAGATACTTAATCGACTGTGCCACCCAGGTGCCCTTCACTGCAATTCAGAAAAAGACTTTACCACCAAAAATCCCTGCGTGCATTTCGGATTTGATTTTATTTTCTAAGCTTCTCCTGTTCTTACCAAGCTTAAGTTGCTCTTGACCTAACCAATAACTGGCTCTTTGGGTGGACATCTCTGCAAATACGCACAGTAAAATTAGAGACTATTCTTGGAGGTTTTGATTTTTGTTAGCTTCCTGGCTATAATAAGAGTGATATGCGTGCCAGGACACCTTTTTTTTTTTCAACTCAAAAAGCCTTTCAAAAAAAGGAACAGTTCTTGGGGCACCTGAGTGGCTCTGTCAGTTAAGTGTCCGACTTTGGCTCAGGTCATGATCTCACAGTTCGTGGGTTTGAGCCCCGCATTGGGCTCTGTGCTGACAGCTAGCTCAGAGCCTGGAGTCTGCTTCAGATTCTGGGTCTCCCTCTATCTCTGACCCTCCCCTGCTCACACTATGTCTCTCTCTCTCTCTCTCTCTCAGAAATAAATAAAACATTAAAAAAAAATTTTTTTTTTTAACTTGATCCAGCAACATAACTTTCTGGAAATTTTTGTTTAGATTGTATAGTTAATATATACTATAATATTGGTTTCAGGATTAGAATTTAGTGATTCGTCACTTACATATAACATCCAATGCTCATCACAAGTACCCTCCTTAATGCCCAGTGCCCATCTAGCCCATCCCCCCACTTCTGGCCATCAACGCTCAGTTTGTTCTCTATCGCTGATAGTCTTTATGGTCTGTTTTCCTCTTTTCTTTTTCTTCCCATATGTTCATCTGTTTTGTTTCTTAAATTTCACATACAAATGAAATCATATGGTATTTGTCTTTCTCTGACTGATTTCTTTTGCTTAGCATAATACGCTCTAGTTCTATCCACATCATTGCAAATGGCAAGATTTCATTTTTTGATGGCTGAGTAAACTTTCATGGTATATGTATATATATATATACCACATTTACTTTATCCATTCATCAATCGATGGACATATGGGCTTTTTCCATAATTTGGCTATTATTGAAAAGGCTGGTAAACATCATTGTGCATGCACACCTTTGAATCTTTATTTTTGTATCCTTTGGATAAATAACTAGTATTGCAATTGCCGGGTCATAGGGTAGTTCTATTTTTAACTTTTTGAGGAATCTCCACACTGTTTTCCACAGTGGCTGCACCAGTTTGCATTCCCACCAACAGTATAAGAGGGCTCCCCTTTCTCCACATCCTCACCAACATCTGTTGCTTCCTGTGTTGTTAATTTTTATGCTATTACATTTTTGGGATAAAACATCACACCCAAATGTAAATCACTACTATCCCTTATGGATTGAATTCCCTCCAATTACAAGGACTGTGTTTCTGTTTACTTAACACTTTGGGGTGCAAAATAAGGCTTCTTTGAAACCAATTAATGACACTGTAGTACAGGTAATGATGCTTGGACCCCATTTCTTCTGTCTGCTGTGGCCCTTTGAGTGTCTCTTAGTCCATGTCAAATTTGTTATATGATGCTCCTTGAGACCTGTGGCTGATTTGGTGCAATGAGAGGTAACACGACTGGCAGAGTCACCTCTAGAGGGCATCTTGCTCTGTTCAGTGCCCATTTGTCAGCCACTCTAGTTTTCCCTGGTCAATTACTAACCCCACCTATGATTGGTCTCCTTTTGCAGGGTGGAGGTCTTGCGAAGGGAGGATGTCAAGAGGCGCTCAATACATCTAAAGGTGATCTTCAACGACAAGGAAGTGTCCAGGACTGACAGTCGGCCACTCGGGGCGGACTTCCGAGTTCACTTTGGACAGATTTTCAATTTGCAAATATTCAATTGGCCGGAGAGTTTGACACTGCAGGTACGCATTTTAATTATAGGCACTGTCCCAAGCATCTTTCGGTGATCACAGGTGCAAGATGGTTTTAAATCATCTATTGGCTATACTGGTGTCTTGATAGATTTTCAAGGTCAATAGAAGGTCAGCCTCCTCTTGGGCATGTCTCTTCTTTCGGTCTGGGCAGCTAAGGAGATCTGTTTCCCTGCTCACCTCCTGAAAATGCTGGCCTCGGTGCTTCAGTGTATACCTCAAGATGGGGAAGGGGGATGAGAGGTAGGGGGTCCCTGGCTTTTTTAATAGAGTACTTCAGTATCACTGTCTACCTGGATCCTAGCATGATATACCTCAGAAATCAATATTGCCATAATCACAGGTAGCTATGACAGGGTGGCTATAGGCTGTAGGATTTCCCCAAAATAAATTTCACTGTGAACCTAAATCCCACCATTAGCAATGTATTTATTTGGGTCTGTTTTCATTTTCTAGGGCTGCCCAACTAAGTCACACAAACTTGGTGGCTTAAAACAACAGATATTCAGGGCGCCTGGGTGGCTGTCAGTTAAGCATCCGGCTTTGGCCCAGGTCATGATCTTGCTATTTGCGAGTTTGAGCCCCGCATCAGGCTTTGTGCTGACAGCTCAGAGCCTGCAGCCCGCTTCAGATTCTGTGTCTCCCTCTCTGTCTGCCCCTCCCCTGCTCACACACTCTCTCTCTCAAAAATAAATAAACATTAAAATTTTTTTTTAATTAAAAAAAATTTTAAACAACAGATCTTTATGTTTTCACAGCTCTGGAAACCCTGAGGTCTGAAATCTAGGGTTCTGTAGGTCCATGTTCCCCGCAAAAGTTCTAAAGATGAATCCTTCCTTGCTTCTTCTGCTTCTGGTGGCCCTTGGAGTCGCTTGGTTTGTGGTAGCATCACTACAGTCTCCATCTTCATGTGGCCATATTATTGTCTCTACATGTCCTTTTTTGTCTCTTACCTCATTGGACTTAGGGCCAACCATAATCTGGCATGAGCTCATCTAGATGCTTCACTAATTATATCTGTAAGGACCCTATTTCCAAATAAGGTTACATTCTGTGGTTTCAGGTACACAGCAATTTTTGGAGGACACTATTTAATTCACTACACTGTCCAAACTTGCTATTCTAATGGTGAATCCTTTCCTGTGATGCTAACAGAATTCTCTTTTATGATAGTAATAAGCCTGTTAACTAGGGTTGCAAATATCTGGCACACATGCTTTTGCTTGCCATCCACCACCCACAAAGAAAACACTAGTCCTCATCTACCATTCATGCAGAAATTTCTCATTCCCATCCACCACCCTTGCAAGAAATAACTACATGACCATGTCTTCTTCCCCCACTGAGCCTGGATATAACTCCAGAATCCTTCCCAACACTATATCCAGGCAGCCACTACCTACTGGTTGTAATTGACATTATAAGTACTATTACAGCTGTATCATTACTGAAATATTTAAATACTTATGCACTGGATTCCCAAAATGCCACCCGGACCACATAGACCCTACTTCTAGGATCCCTTGGACCTTCCTACAGTGGACTAATTAAAGGGTGTGTGAATAAGGCTAATGCCTCCAGGACCTTGTTCTCATGTATGGCTGACATCCCTTCTGACTGGTTAACAGTTGGCCATGAATATTGTTTGACATTGAGAATATCAACCATTAGCTAGATCTCAATAGTTTAAAACCTGTTAAAACTGGTAGAGGAAGGAGAACCTGGGTGGAGTGTCCAACTTCGGCTCAGGTCATGATCTTACGGTTCATGGGTTTGAGCCCCACATCCGGCTTTGTGCTGACAGCAAGAGCCTGCTTGGGTCTCTCTTCCTCTCTTTCTGCCCATCCCCCACTCACGCGTGTGAGCATGCACACTTTTTCTCAAAATAAAGACAAAACTTTAAAAAATAAATAGATATTGACTGCACACAAAAAACTGTCTAAATTAAGAATAAAACTTGATGGGCGTGTGTGGGCAGCTCAGTCAGTTAAACATCTGACTTTGGCTCAGGTCATGATCTCACAGTTCAAGAGTTAGAACATGGTGTTAGGCTCTGTGCTGACAACCCAGAGCCTGGAGCCTGCTTCAGAATCTGTAACTCCCTCATACTCTGTCTTTAATAAATGCTAAAAATTGTTTAAAAAAAAGAACGCATCTGCTTATGCCAGTGTCCTCAAATCCCTAACCTGAGAGCCCAATGTATTTCAGAAAGAGTTCCAAGATTCTCAGAACTTTAATGCATTCATTGATGACCCAACAAATAAGCCATAAATGTTTGCTGCTTGAGTGAGAGCCAACTGAGTGTCTAATCCCAAGCCAAGAGTGCAGTGAGAACTGGAAGCCCCTGGTCAGAGGGGTGCCCATGGCCTTGGAGAGCTTTATTTTTTTAATGTTTATTTATTTTTGAGAATAAATAAACAGAGCATGAGTGAGAAGGGGCAGAGAGAAAGGGAGACACAGAATCTAAAGCAGGACCCAGGCTCTGAGCTGTCAGCACAGAGCCCGAAGCCAGGCTCCAACTCACAAACCATGAGATCATGAACTGAGCTGAAGTCAGACGCTTAACCAACTGAGCCACCTAGGGGCTCCATGGGGAGCTTTAAATCCACCAGAGATGAGAGAGAGAGAGCTATAGAGAAACAGGACCAGCTTAGTGTGGATGTCAAGGACGCTTGGTGGGATTTGATTGCAGGGTTTGATTCCTTGCATGTTTTGAACCATAAGACTCAAGCCAGGCTTGAGAAAAGAATGTCCCAGATCGGGGTGGGGGGGGCGGGGGCTGAGTGGTCAGTGGTTTAAGCGTCTGACTCTTAGTGTTGACTCAGGTCATGATCTCACAGTTTGTGAGTTTAAGCCCTGAGGTGGGCTCTGTGCTGACAACACAGAGCCTGCTTGGAATTCTGTCTCTCCTCTCACTCTGTCCCTTTCTCGCTCATGCTCTCTTCCTCTCACTCTCAAAATAAACTTAAAAAAAAAAAGAATGCCAGGGTTGTCCCCTGAAGCAGGAAGTAAGGCCAGAGCTGGGACAAAAAGCTGGTAGTAAGGGGACAGAATGGGGGGGCCCCATACTGGACACAGGTGGAAAGAATTAATTAGATCAACACCATGGCCTTGAAAGGAGAGATTGACAGGACTTCGTGACAGCTGGACCTGGGAGAGTCCAAAGCAGTTGAACCATAGCTGTCCCCAAAGGGCATGTGAGGCTGGACTTCTCAAGACAAGGAGAAAGCACAGGGTCCCCCCAAAAAGATGCTAAAAATCTCCGTACCTGAGGTCTTTCCACAACAAATGCTTGGCCTTCCACAAACATGAAATCCCATTTAGAAATAAAACAGTTTTGTGATGATCGATCCCCTTCATTTCTTCATCATTCACTTCTGTATCTGTCACTTCTGTCCTCGACTCTCCAGTCCAACAACTACCACGTTGTTCTGCTGGGTGGCGCTTACATTTTTTAGCATGTTATTTTTTCCTTATGAACCAATCCTGTTGAGCTTTCATATTCTTGGCATGTGGACTGAGATAGGGGATTTTCCCTTTGAACCGAGCTCGCAATTACTCAAGTTCCTTCCTACTTCCACTCCTGATTTCTGATTTCTGCAGCCCATCTGCAGAACCACACTCTCCGAGTGGGAAAAACACTCCTATTTGGAGAAGTGTGTTGGTCAGCCCTTGGCTGGCTCGCTTTTGTGGTTTTTACTGGCCCTTTGTGGACGTAAGTCCAAAACAGATATTTTTTTTACACACACATCTTATTTATCCATTCAATTGTACGATGACTGTAGAGGAGCCAGGCAGCCGAGAGCAGGAAGGACATTTTATGGATCATTACGAAGCATGATGGGCAGCACAGGGCACACCCACAAGGAATAAAAACCAAAACAGAAAAGCTTAGAAGCAACTCTTGTGTTCTTTCCACAATAAACTATTTGATGAATTATGAAAGTCTAACAGGGATGTTTTTGTAAAGCCATTGGAGCTACATAATATAGAAACTTTATCTTAGCTGAGTAAGCAAACACTGGGGTCCTTTATAGAAGGAGATGGAAGGTATATAAAAAATACTTGGATTTATTCTTATTTTTAAATATGCCTCACACACCTATTTAACTGCACTGAGTGCTGGAACATTTGGAATTCTGAAGAAGTAGAAAGGAAGAGAATCACAGGGTCAGAGAAACAAGGTTCAATCAAATATTAAAATAAATACTGCAGTCACTTTCTGAAGCATTTTACTGTCATAAATGGTATTTTCTGGCTATTGGTATCTTTTCTATTTCCTTAACTTGAAGTAATATCAAGGCTTCATTAGCTCCTGATTTTTTAAAAGCATTGAAGCCTTAATGTATTTCATTTTTCACCTCCTTGTCTTTGGGGATATAGAAGATTTAATTACGAATGTGGAATAGGCCACAAAATTCCTATAAATCCCCAGCATCTTAATACCTTCCTTGAAAAAAATTCAAGTGTCTTGAAAAGACAGATCTTACAAGTCTAAGTTTAATTTAAAGAAAAGAAATTCTTATGTCATAAAGTTTACTAAAATCAGTTGACCAGCAAGATTTAACAAGCTATTTGGGAGGTGTAATTATGTTTGTAAAAGAGCTTTGTAAACCATAAAGTACTATAAAAATGCAGGTGCTTATTGTCAATTGTATGCCCAGAGGAAGAAGAATAAATATTTATTGAGCTCATACATAGGGAAGAGACTTTTCATCCCTGTGAGCTAAGCTTCGGCACTGCCTCCCTGGGGAGCTTTAAATAACATCTTTGTTTTACAATGAAAGCAAAAAGCGGGGAAGATCATGCTCAGCGTCACAAAGCTACCCAAGTGTCAATGTCAGGATTCAGACCTGGATCTCTTGGAACACAAGTCGGCCCTGTCCTGTCTGCCACACTGCCCCCTGCAGGCTGAGAGAGGAGTGACAGGTGTGGAGTAAACAAAGGCAATGAGGAAAATCTGAGAGCCATACTACACCCAGGTCTACCAGCTGTTCAGAGAAGAAACCCATTTCATCCCATGGATTTATCATGTAATGCCTTACTTCTAGGAGTGCCTGGCTGGCTCAGTCGGTGAAGCACTCTTATCTCGAGGTCATGAGTTTGAACCCCCATTGGGCAAAGAATGTGCATAATAATAATAATAATAACAACAACAAAAACTTACGTCTATAGAGAGTTACCATGCTCCCTTCTAAATACATTAACTCCCAGATGGCAGGTACCGGACATTCAAAGGGAAATTAAGCAAGACCCCTACCCCCAGGAATCTCCACATCCCGTAAGACATACAATACATAAACAAGGAATTTCGATAGAGTGGATAAGTGTTTCTTTAGGGAAAATACAGGGCAGGGCGGTGGCACATAAGTGGGTATTAGTGGACAGGTAGCAACTTCCTGCATGCCTCACTTGGTGCCCAGTACAATGGGCAGCTTATAGTGAGTTAAAGCACCTGTACTGAAGTGAGTGGGGCACACCTGTCTTGCAGAGATAGTCACTTTCTTGAGAGTTCTGAGCAACCAAGAACTCTATAGTTCAGTGGTCTTTTGATCACAGTTGCATATGCTGAAGTGATCCTTTAAGCTTTGATAATAGACATTGTTTTTGTAGTACTTCCATTTTGTGTTTTTTTTTTCTTTTTTTTTTTAATTTTTTAATGTTTATTCATTTTTGAGAGAGAAAGAGAGAGAATGCAAGTGGGAGAGAGTCAGAGAGAGAGAGACACGAAAGCAGGGTCCAGGCTCTGAGCTGTCAGCACAGAGCCTGACACGGGGCTCAAACTCACAAACCATGCCATCATGACCTGAGCTGAAGTCGGACGCTCAACCGACTGAGTCACCCAGGTGCCCTTCATTCGGATTTTAAATACTCTTTCAACCATTTTTTCTCACCAATTTGTCTAAACTATATTTTCTGGATCATGGTTTTGGCTGTAAAAGAATTCTTAATTGTTTGATCACCTTTCTGATTGTCCCTGGCCCATAAGGAAGACATAACAATAAAAGGTATAAGTTTTGAAGTGAAACAGTTGTGGATTCAAATTCCAGCTTTTTGAATTACTAAATGAGTGGCTAGGCGAGTTTCTCCTCTGGGAATTTCAAATCCATTATCCAGAATTGTTAGGTCTGTTATCCTGCTTAATCTTCACCACAAACCATCCTTCATAGGAATATGCGAAAGATTGAACAAAATACCAAGTCTAAAGCCTGTACTGGGCTTCCTACAAACAGAGGCCTCAAAGTTCTGGCAAAAAAACTAAAAGCTTTTAAAAAGGAAAGAAAACATAACACTTTCTCAAGCTGAAACTTCATGTTACTGAGTCCATAATTTAATGGTCAACCAAGCTCTCATATGCAAGAAAAAACAACCTGCTCTATGGTCTTTAAGCTCTGTAAGATTACAAATCCACAGGCCCTTATGCGAGGTTGAGGCAGGCAATAAATGGCCTGCCTTTTTACGTGAGGGCTCTAAACCAATAAAAATACAGAGAAAAAGTGTTTTTTAAAAAGTATAAAAGGGGGGAGGGGTCACCTATAGATTAGTAGAGGCTTGAGGGACTTCTCATTCAGTCGCACTGTACAGAACATATTTTGATTCAAATGAAGTTTTACAGTAATTTCTTGATACTCTGAAGAAAATTTGAAACTTACTAATATTTGACGTTATTAGGAAATTACTGCAATGATAGTATTATAACTCTGCTTCTTAATATCCTTATCTTTTAGAGACACATATTGAAATGTTTCCAGATGAAATGATGTCTGGATTCCAAATACTGGTGAAGAGGGAAAGGATGAGAGTATAGATGAAATCAGATTAATCATAAGCTAACGGTATTTAAGCCAGGCAATGGGATAGGTTCATGATATATTATTCTTTTAAAGTTATATGTTTCACATTTAACACAAAAGATTTTTTTATATTTTAACGTTTATTTTTGAGAGAGGAAGACAGAGTGTGATCAGGGGAGGGGCAGAGAGAGAGGGAAACACAGGATCCAAAGCAGACTCCAGGCTCTGAGCTGTCAGCACGGAGTCTGGTGGAGGGCTCAAATTCATGAACTTTAAGATCATGATCTGAGCTGAAGTTGGACGCCCAACCAACTGTGCCACCCAGGTGCCCCTATAAAAGATACTTTTAATAGAGACCAAAACATCGTCTTTTTATTGATAAAGATGAATTTGGAGAATGTGGCTTACTCATGGGCTCTCTGCTGCACCCTGAATTAGGTGACCTTGGCCAATCTGCACAGGTAAGTTCTGACTACCACAGGTCTCTTGGAGCACTAGCCTGTTAGAATAGCTCACAGTACTCTTTTCTAATAAAAACTTCAGAATTAAGAATGGATGGATGCTTTCTTAAAATAAAAAAATGTATGTAGACTTCAGTCCTAAACAAAGCATCTTATTGGGAGAAACCCTAGAAGTATTCTCACTAGGTTCAGGAACGAGGCAAGGGTGTCTACTATCTCCACTTCCATTTAACATTATTTTGGAGGCATTAGCCAATATAGTCAGAAAAGAGAAGTTCACGCAGAGCCAGCTTCATATCCTCTGTCTCCCTCTCTCTCTGCCCCTCCCTTGCTTTCTCTCTCTCAAAAGTAAATAAACATTAAAAAAATTTTAATAAAAACAAGAATAGCTCACAGTGATATTAAGTGTGGGGTCCTGAGTTCAGTTCCAATGTAGCATTTGCCTTTGTCTTTGCCTCAGTGGACAAGCTCAGTCAGCCATCTGGCGATTGCGAGCTGGTGGATCCCAGCGAGATGGGGCCAGGATGGCCGCCTAACACAAATTCATCCTCATCTCCATCCTCAGAAAGAATTCATATCATATGTCTTGTAAGGGAGCGTAGGTAGAGAGGGTCCAGAGGGTCCATAGTGTCATCTTTGTGCATTCCATTGTTAAGTGGGAAGTATCAGAGGGGGGTTCTACTGCACAAGAAGAAAAATATGAAGATTTAATTAGTAAAAGTGAAAAGAGTGGAATCAGCATTTTAGAGAAATGTGTACCAGCCAGAGAGACCTCTTGGAAGGGAAGAATAAAACATAGGAATGAAGCCAGAACGGTGGATATTTTGTCATCTTCTCCCACAAAAGAGAAATGATCCAAGGATACAAGAGAAATTTGATCCAATAGAACAAAGGCTTCTCTTGAAGCTGCATTGTGTATTCATAATCTATGGTTGCCTTGACATTGGATCCTTCATCTCATAGTGATAGCATTACAAGACACGCCACAGTAATTACAGCCACAGTTGGTCAAGTTCGCTCCAGCTTGGGAGAAAGTCTGAGAAGGAGATGGTAGGGTTTCAGCGGCTAACAAATAAAATGAGCTCTTGAAAGAAAGAACATGAAAGATGTACTAAATAGTAGATTTGAACCTGATACTCTAGAGTACATCTAGGTATGATACTTCTTCTATTGACGTTGAGGTTGGGTGTGAATAATAAATCATCCCGTGGCATGTCCATTTCATCTCACCCATTCCACCTGATGGCATTACTTTCTGAAATAACATATACTGGGAAAAGGAGGAAGCCCATTCCCCCAGATAACCTGTGTATTAGTTTGAAATGGAAACAATTGTGGTAACAGCTACTTTGATTAACCTCTCTACCCCAGGAAAGTAGGCTAGAGAAGAGGACAGGATGTCAACAACTTGGCCACAAATGGGTGCAATTTAGTCTCCATGGGAACCATAACACAACTCAGCTTTTCCACCCTGAAATGGGTGCTCTGGGCTAAAACGGCGATTAACATAGATAAATGGACTAAATACCTGGGAGTGGGCACACTTAGTATTTTTATTTGTCTGTTTCTCTTCCTCAATTTCAGGTATATGAAACAGTCGGACACAGTGGTACCACTTTGCTGGCAGAAGTATTTCTGCCTATTCCTGAAACAACCATTGTCACTGGAAGGGCTCCCATTGAAGAAGTGGAATTTAGCAGTAACCAGCATGTGACACTGGACCATGAGGGTGTTGGAAGTGGTATGGAAAGCCAATTATCCTCAGGGGCTCATGGTTTTACTGTCAGATTTGAACATAACTTTTTTTTTTCATTTTCAAACAACCAGGTAATTATACAACTGCTTTCAGAAATTTTAAAATGATGAGATATAATTTTTGCAGTCATTTTTATATACCGTTGGTGGCCAATAAATTCATTAAACTATGCAAGTATGAAGTAGTTTGACAATGTGAATCGGGACCTTTAAAATGCCTTTAATAACCTTAATTTTTTCTTCTACGAATCTTTTCTAAGAAAATAATTTGAAATGAGGACAAAGTTTTGTGCATATAAGATGTATATCATGGTATTAATTTATAAGGCTGAAGTTTTTAAAAACTTAAATAGTTGTAATAGGGATATTATTGGTTAATATTCTCTCTTATCCCCTATAATTATAATTAGGTATATGATGGACCTTCTCACTCTGTCCACATGTTTCTTAACCTATATAATGCTCTTGCTATCTTTTTCTTTCACTACTGTAGTCTGTGACACTTCTTTAAATCTGTCTTCTAAGTCACGAATTCACTCTTTGGCTGTGACTTCATTGAAACTCATCACTGACTTGTTAATTTTACTTACTGTGTTTTTCACCTCCAGAAATTCTATTTAGTTTTTTTCCAATCTGGTCGATTCTGATGTTTTTCCTTTCCTCAGACTCTCAATCATTTCATTGTTTTTATTCATTCATCACTTCATTTATTTTAAAAAACATATTACAAATATTTTTTTAACATTCTGTATCTGATCGTTTCAGTACCTATCTGCTTCTTGGTCTGATTCTATTGCCTTTTATTCATGGTGGCTTGTTTCTTTCTGTGTCTGGTGATATTTTATTATGAGCACGCATTATCTGCAAGAATTCTTTGGGGCTCAAATGCAGTCACCAACCTAAACATCTGGAGACCTAGGGGCACCTGGGTGGCTCCGTCAGTTAAGCATCTGACTTTGGCTTAGGTCATAATCTCATGGTTTGTGAGTTCAAGCCAGGCGTCCGGCTCTGTGCTGACAGCTCAGAGCCTGGAGCCTGCTTCAGATTCTGTGTCTCCCTCTCTCTCTGCCCTTTCCCAGCTCATGCTCTGCTCTCTGTCTCACTCTCAAAAATAAATAAACATTAAAAAAATTAAAAATAAATAAATAAAAGTCTGGAGACCTAGACTTTAGTTCCCATTCTCACACAGATAAGCTCTGTGACCCTAATAATTATGTAATCTCTTTAAATATCTTCTTCATTCATAAAATGAATCTAAGGATACCTCCTTTAAAGTCTTTTAGGGTTACTTTGAAGACTTAAGTGGTTGTTCAATATAGAGGGAAGATCTCTGAAAAAACACAAAGATGCTATTGCAGTGTCATAGTGGTATTATTTTGTGCTAATAATATTAACTGGAACTCCATGGTATGAAGTCACTTTTTTTAATGTTTATTTATTTATTTTTGAGAGAGAGAGAGAGAGAGAGAGAGAGAACGCACACGCATGCATAAGTGGGAGAGGAGCAGAGAGAAAGGGAGACAGAATCCGAAGCAGGCTCCAGGCTCTGAGCTGTCAACACAGAGCCCAATGTGGGGCTCGAACCCACAAACTGTTAGATCATGACCTGAGCCGAAGTCGGATGCTCAGCTGACAGCCACCCAGGCGCCCCGAAGTCACTTTTTTAGTGCTTGAAAATCTTTTCTTCCTTTAATTGATTAAACAAACTGCCCTGAGGCTTTTTATCATTAATTTCCAATGGGTAGAAGCCAAATCAGTAAGTGAGGCTTACTGTGGCCACAGTAGCTTAGGAATAGCTAACGTTTGTTATACGGTCACTGTCTTCCAAGCCCTAAGTGCCCTGCATGTAAGACCGCACCTAACACAAGCCTCCTTATTCGGTTCACTCCCTCCCTAGGGCACTTGACTTGTTCCTTCTGCCAAAAATGCTCTTTCCCAATAAATGTCTTACTTCCTTACTTTCTTCAGGCCTTTATCCCAAAGTCCCCTCTCGTAGAGCCTCCCCTACCACCCCATCTAAAAGTTCAGCCCTTCCCCACCCCCCAAACACACATTTTCTGTATACACTCCCTAATTTGTGGTTTCTCTTCTCACTTCTCACTCCCTAACCTACCGTACACATTCCTCTTATTTCTCTTATTTATTGCCTGTCTCCTCTGCTGGAATAGAAACCCCTTGAGAACAGGGATTCTCATCTGGTTTGTGTCTTTACTGCCATCTGCAGAGCCTAGAATGGTGCCTGGAGCGAAGCAGAGGCTTGAATAAGTATCTATTGAATAAGTGAATGAATGGATGTCTTCATAGCAATCTTTTTTAGGAGGTATTCTTAGCATCCCTATTTTATGTATAATGAAACTAAGGCTCAGAGACGTCAAGTCATCTGTTTGTGGTCACACAGCTGTCAAGTGGCTGGACCAGAATGTGCACACAGAGGGTCCCACTCCAAAGTGCCTCATTCGTTCTAACCTCTACACTCTGCTGTCAGAGAAAGAACCGAGCGGCTGATTCTTCTGCCTGCAGAATTTCAGTGCTCCTTTGAATTATGCCCTCCGTCCCGCCAGCCCATCCCTGCCATATCCACCCCATCTCCACCCCATTCATCTACCGTCTGCTTTCTCACCAGGACTGGGCTCGCTCCCTTTTTCTAAACAGTGTCTGTGTAATCTGGTGTGTCCCTAGGAATACCCTTCTCATTTGAAGCTGACGGGAGCAATCAACTGATTCTAATGACCTCAGGGAAAGTGGCCAACAGTGTGGCGTGGGCCATTGGGGAAAACGGGATCCCTTTGATTCCTCCACTGTCACAGCAGAACATTGGATTTAGAAGGTATTGTGTGTCTATAATAAATTGATGAGTAATGTCAGTGTTTGCATTAATGATATCCAGTGGAGGGGGAGGGAAGCTTGCAATATCACATGCTTTCCCTTTATTCTCATGTGCCAGTAATTTCACAGTGTTTTATTGTTCTTGAGGTAAATATTAAAATATTAATCGCCTAATAAATATTAGGTGTTTAGCGGTGCCAGAAGCAGCAAAAAACATTTTGCCCTGTTTAATTTCTCCGGTAACTCTGTGAAGTATTCTTTTCTCCATTTTATAGACGGGGGAAATGCAGAGCCTATGATTATATATATGTGGCCCTCAATGTGAGTGATGATTGTTATAGAACCTTCTGGTTATACAAAGGTCTCTGTTGTTAGTTCTCTCCCTCGATTGCTAGATCCTTAGGTTCCTACCCAGAATAGAAGAAAGGCACTCTATGCCTCACTATTCATCCCTAGACAGGGCCCACCTCCTAGTGGTTGGTGTCATAGTCCACGCAGCCTGGACTATGGGAGCTAGGTGGCCTGGGTTCAAGTCTGACTTCTGTCCTGCCTCAACAGATGGGTCTTGAGTTTCTCTTTAACCATTCTGGGCCTCTGTTGCCTCCACCATAAAATAAAAGGACTTGGGGCACCTGGGTGGCTCAGCTGGTTAAGCATCTGGCTTAAGCTCAGGTCATGATCTCGAGATTTGTGAGTTCGAGCCAGGCATGGGACTCTCTGCTCTCAGGGCGGAGCCTACCTTCAGCTCTTCTGTCCCCCTCTCTCTCTGCCCCTCACCTGCTTGTGTTCTCTCTCTCTCTCAAAAATAATAAACATTAAAAAATAATAATAATAAATAAAAGGACCTATCTTAATCATCAAGAAGATACTTTCTAAGTCACAGTCGTTTTCAACATGTGGGGAAATAGAGCAGACCTGGCTATGTTCCCTTTCTGCCTTCTCCATCCCAATTCGGACGTCCCTGTGGTGAGAACAAGGAACATCTGCTCAGCACCTTCTCAGTCAGGAGGTTGGCAGCCCTGAGTCCAGTGGACCCCTTCGAGCATCAGCTGTCATCCCTCCACTCTCTTTCACACCGGGGACGAACACTCCCACTCTTCAGAAGAGGAGGTAAAACACAGTGTGAGAAACACAGTGCCCTTAACACAGCCCTGACTCAGGGGTGCTGACCACGCTGGCTTCCTGAGAATTATGTTGTGTCCCACGATGGTGCTTAAATCCGTTGTGTGTTCATCATTTCTTCTTGTATTTTACCTTCGGGTACATGGGGTCCCCAGTTGTATGGGAAGCAAGGCTGTCAGGGCATCCTGCACCAAATACGGAGGCTCCTTTTCGCTGGCCTGGATCCAGCGACTAGGGACACTAATTCACCCTGGGCACAGTTGTAGGGATACTTCTGTTTTTTGGGGGTTTTTTGGGTTTTTTTTAGTTTTATGGAGATATAACTGACACATGGTATGAGTTTAAGGTGTACAGTGTAATGATTTGATAAATAGATATATTGTGAAACAATCACAGTAAGTCTACTTTATATCCTTCACCACACATAGTTACAAATTTTGTCTTCCTTGCCATGAGAACTTTTAAGATCTGCTCTTAGCAATTATTTTTTTTAATGTTTTATTTATTTATGAGAGAGAGAGAGAAAGAGAGAGAGAGAACATGAGCAGGGGAGGGTCGGAGAGAGAGGGAAACACAGGATCCGAAACAGGCTCCAGGCTCTGAGCTGTCAGCACAGAGCCCGATGTGGGGCTCAAACCCACGAGTCGTGAGATCATGACCTGAGCCAAAGCCGGATGCTTAACCGACTGAGCCACCCAGGCGCCCTAGCAATTTTTAAATATACAGTGAAGTACTGCTAACTGTAGTCACCATACTGTGTGTTAGATTTCCGGAACGTATTTATCGTATAATGGGAACTTTGGACCTTTTGACCACCTTCACCCACCCCACCTCTGGCAACGGCCAATCTGTTCTCTGTTTCTACAGGTTTTTTTTAGACTCCACATATAAGTGAGATCCCACATTATTTGCCTTGCTCTGACTTATTTCTCCCAGCATAATGCCCTCAAGCTCCATCCATGTTGTTGCAAATGGCAGGATCCCTTCTTTGTTATGGTTAACATACCATGTTTTCTTTATCCACTCACCCATTGATGGACACTTCAGTCATTTCCATGTCTTGGCTATTATAAATCGTGCTGTAATAAACATGGGGGTGCAGATAGCTCTTCAGGACAGTGATTCAGATATATACTCAGAAGTGGAATTACTGAATGATATGGCAGTCCTACTCTTAATTTCTTGAGGAGCCTCCAGACTGTTTTCCAGTGTTTGCACCAATTTGCAATCCCATGAACAGTGCACAAGGGTTCCCTTTCCTCCACATGCTTGCCAACACTTAGTATTTCTTGTGTTTTTTATTTTAACCATTCTGACAAGTGTGAGGTGATATCTCATTGTGGTTTTGATTTGTATTTCCCCGATGACGAGGGACGTGGAGCATCTTTTCATGTGTCTATTGACCATCTGTATATCTTCTTTGGAGAAACATCTATTGTGGCCCTCTGCCCATGTTTAATTAGATTATTTGTTTCATTGCTATTGAATTATGAGTTCCATGTATATTTTAAAAATTAATTCCTTATCAGATGTATGTTTTGCAAGTACTTTCTTCTACCATTAATTCTTCTCTATTATCTCTAAAGCATATTTATTTTTTTCATGTTTATTTATTTTTTGAAACAGAGACAAAGTGAGCAGGGGAGGGGAAGAGAGGGAGGGAGAGAAAAAATCCAAAGCAGGCTCCACGCTGTCAGCACAGAGCCCAGTGTGGAGCTTGAACTCACAAGTCATGAGATCATGACCTGAGCGGAATCAAGAATCATATGCTTAACTGACTGAGCCACCCAGACCTCCCTGAAAACATATTTAATAGCAGTCATTGAGTAAAGAAAAATGCAAAACTCCTTCCTTATGATCAGTTTCCCCCTTAGACATAACAGCCTCCTTAGGCAGTGCTGTCCCTGGGATCTTACAGGCCTGAGGCAAACTGCTCTGTGAAAAAGTCCATCTCATGGCATTAACTTTTTTTCCAGTGCTTTGAAGAGAGCAGATGCCATCTCATCCATTGGCACATCGGGACTGACAGACCTGAAAAAGTTGGCCAAGTGGGCAGCAGAGTCCAAGCTCGACCCGAATGACCCCAACAACGCCCCTTTGATGCAGCTAATCTCGGTAATGTGGCAGATCTGTGCACACACTCCATTTCCCCCACTTGGTGTGCTAATGATAGAAATGGCTCAGCGTTTTACACACATTTTCTTTCACACTGTGTTGTCCAGTGTGACCGTGTTTAAGAACACGAGTGCTGGGGTGAAAGACAGGCTTAAAGCCCAGCTTTGCCCCTGCCTGGCTGTGTGATCAGGGCAGACGCTCATGCTTCTAAGCACTGTGACCTCCTCACAGTGTGGCCATGAGGACGTGCAATGCTTCATCTCAACAGTTAGCCGGGCCCACAATCGGTGTGCAATAAATATTAGCTGTTGTTATGATGTTGCTCTCCCTCTTATGTCTAACCTCTGTAAAATGCTAAAGAAAGACCTGATTTGGCCCCTCCTATGGAGAGGAACCTGCGTACAGACGCTCAGAGTCACCTGCTCAAGGTCACACGGCTGGCAAGGACGCGGATCCAAGTTCACCACACCTGGTGGGGCCTTTTAAGAAGTGGTGGTTTTGTTTGTTTGTTTTCCTGTTTGATGATTAATTAGATTATCATTTAGAATTCATTTAAGTATGTGTGAGATAAATTGCTTGTGTCTATGGTAACATTCAATATTCTTTCTTCAGTAAACTTATAAATAAAATGGAACATTAGTCAGTAAATGATTTTTCTTGGTGGCAAATACAATCGTTTTTACTCCCAAGTTCATAATTCCCACAAAAACATCATAAACAAGGAGATGATCCAGAAAGTGACCAACGCGGCACATTCTGTAATCACGTTCACTAGTGTGAGTTCATCAACAGGGTAACTGTAACCCGGATGACATTTTCATTTCTGTCCTAGACTTTCCAAGGTAAGTTTCAAAGCAAGCTTGCGTTTACTCTGACTTTTGCCTTTATAAGTTTTCCTTCCAACTCAATGATACTTCTGAGTGTGACTAAGAGAAATATTAGGAAGAACAGGCCACATTACCTAGAGTGTAGTCTGTTCCATAAAGAGGTTTCAAATCACGTTCCGATGACTGTGTTTAAATCAGCAGCAAAATAGTACCAGTGGCACCTTTGGGTTTTTTTCTTTTTAACTATTTGTCTTCGCATAGAAGGACAAAACACAGGGATGGCCTTCGGGACCTGTCTCTTTTTTGTTTTAATCTTTTTTTAGTTTTTACTTATTTTTGAGAGAGAGTGCAAGTCAGGGAGGGGCAGGTGGGCAGGGGTGCGGGGGGAGGGGAACAAAGGACCTGAAGCAGGCTCCAGGCTCCACACTGATAGCAGTGAGCTCGATGCGGGGCTCGATCTCAGAAACTGAAAGATCATGACCTGAGCCAAAGTTGGCTTCTCGACCCACTGAGCCACCCAGGAGCCCTAGGACCTCTTTTTATGGATTTTCACAGCAGGATCACCTTCCCCACTACAAAGCCCCAGCAAATCTCTCCTCCCTGGCTTTCCATCTGTGAGGAGGAGGTTGCCATTGGCAAAACACCCAGCAAACAGACACCTGGGCAGCCTCCCAGCTGTACCCTGAGACTGTCCTTTCTGAGCCAGTGTATGGGGCATCGGGGACTGGCATCCAGATCTGGCTCTGGCTCTCTTTACTCAGTGACCAAGGCCATGCGGTGCTGTTTGGAGACAGAAAAACATGGCCTTGGAGCCAGTGAAGCTAATCACCCGACTCTGGGGCCTTTATCCACATATGTGCATAAATATATTTTAAAAACTACAGGGGAACCTGGGTGACTCAGTCAGTTAAGCGTCCGACTTCGGCTTAGGTCACGATCTCACGGTTCGTGGGTTCGAGCCCCGCATCAGGCTCTGTGCTGACAGCTCAGAGCCTGGAGCCTGTTTCGGATCCTGTGTCTCAGCTCTCTCTCTGCCCCTCCCGACTCATGCTCTGCCTCTGTCTCAAAAATAAACTATAAAAAACTTTAAAAATTACATTTTGTTAAATATATTTTAAAGCCATATTAAGTTATATTTAGGTTTATAGTTTATATTTAAGTTTAAAGTTATATTAAGTTATATTTAAAATGTATTTTATATTAAAATATATATAAATTCATATATTAGATTTTATAACACTGTGTATAAAAGCAACCTTATTTCCTGTAGTATATTCCTAATAATATACTGATATAAATCTCTCATTTATTCAGTCTGTATATTTGCATAACACATATGAGGGTAGCATGCATACCCAAAAAATGAACTTTATGATTTTTTTTTTGAAAAATTATTTGCAATACTTTTTATGGCTAGGACATGAATATAATAGCACCTGCCTCATTACTATTGTATTTTAACATATGTTGTCCTTAAACACGGGATGTGTCAAGTTTCCCAGTCTAAGACTGTTAAGCTTCCATTCCCAAACCAAAAGCTCGATGCCAGGTTTCTTCAGGGGCGATCTGCCAGCCATCTGAAGTTGTGACTCTTCTGTTTTCTAGGTTGCTACTAGCGGTGAATCTTATGTCCCTGATTTCTTTCGACTAGAACAGCTGCAGCAAGAATTTAACTTTGTTTCAGACGAGGAATTAAACAGATCCAAACGATTCCGGCTTCTTTGTCTTAGAAGCCAAGAGGTGCCAGAATTCCGAAATTATAAGCAAATTCCAGCATATGACCGAGAAATTATGGAAAAAGTATTCCAGGTAAGAAATTGCCATGGAGGAGTTAATACAGTAATAAAATATGTCTGTACCATTTGGTATATACTATAATGAGCGTGTTTTCTTTCTGTCGTGTTCTCTGTAGTGATCTTGAGCTCTCGTTTATAGTGCTTCACATAACTTTTCCATTATTTTTCTTAAACTTAATGTTCAAGTAGTCTCTTTGCCCAATATAATGACACATAAACTAAGAGAAATTAGAATCGTAAGGTTGAAAAGTATCTTTGTGTGTTAATATGGGAAGTTATCCTGCCACATTATAACTGTCAGTAATTCAATGCCATTTTAATCCATTAAGTATTTAGGAAGCTGGTAAACACTGCAGGTGTGGGGGTGGGGAGCCGCTGGGGTCTCAGGGGGGTGGGGAGCCGCTGGGGTCTCAGGTTGGCAGAGCTGGACAGAGGCAGGGCGGGGCATCCTGGGCATAAGCTTAGAGGAGGAGGGCTTCGGGAGGTGGGGAGCCTTTGAGGAGCTGCAGGTAACAGGCCAGTGTAGGCAGGGCAGGCCAGTGAAAGCCAGACGGGCAAGTTAGTATTTGTTGAGGTAAGTGGGGAGTCATTAGAAATTGAGACTAGTATGATTTTTTATGCAGAAACTATAGAAATGACTGGAGAATATTTTTGGTTACTTGATTCTTCTTTGTATTAGTTGGGACTCGTGATGGTAAGTGATATAAAGCCAACTTAAGCTACCTTGGGCACCAAGGGGGGTTTACTGGACGATGAAATGCCAAAATAGGATTAAATATCTAAAGGGGCGTGAATGGCAGGAGTTCACGTGTGCCCCAAGGACACCTGGATCCAGAACCTGAACGCCCCCCAAGACTCTGTTCCGTCCTGGGCTTCCCTTGGTCCTGTTGAGGGCTGCATGGTCACCGGCAACATCCAAGTTCACATCTGGTGGCTTCAGCCAGCAGAGATGTGTCTTCTTGTGCCAAGCTGGAAATCTTGGGAAAAGCTGGTTTGTTGCCCAGGTTGGGTTAGGAGCGACGCTGGGCTATTGAGCTGTGGCCAGAGAAGGACCAAAACAACACGGCAGCTCCCCCGGGCCCCAGGGGAAATTTTATTGATAGAAAGAGAAAGCGAAGCCTAGCAGCCTAAGACAAAGCTAACCCACCCACAACTCCCCTCCAGGTGGTGACCCAAGGCAGCCGCAGCCAGAGGCTATTTACTATTTTTGCCTTTGCTCTGCTTAAAACAGAAAAGACAAAAATGTAAGCAGAGACTTTGGCTAAGTTGCTTGGGTGAGCTGAGCAACTGGAGTCTCTCTGTTACCTCTGTGCCCCTGTGTCTCCCTGCATGAACATCCTGAGTTGTAACTGTTCTACAGAATTATCTTCTACTTAGAAGGCGGCTCAACCAGCCGATTCCAAAACCCACACACTGCATCAAAGATCAATTTTGAAACCAAAAATGAAGAGGAAGGTGGAAGAAACCTTTAGAACCGTAATTTATTACTTAAACCACATGGGATAAATTCTCTCCTCCAAAGAAGGGCATGGGCGGGTACTAGTACTTTAAAATCATAAAATTATTCCTTTTTGATCTCAGGACTATGAGAAACGCTTGCGAGACAGAAATGTAATTGAAACCAAGGACCACATAGATACCCATCGGGCTATAGTAGCCAAGTACCTCCAACAGGTAAGGAAAATCATTTTACAGAGTCCTCACAAGGGGAAAATAGCCAGTACCCTAAGACTGGGGGTGGGGGGGGGGTCTTTATTCTTCTAAGTTATCTATAGGATACTTAACTGTCACTTATTTGCTCATAATACAGATAAGAAATCAACAGCCGTCTTCATCTCTTGAACACGTGAAACACTAGTATTTATCTCAGTTTATTATCCATGGTTATTTACATGGGGTATGAGTACAGGGGACACAGGTTCTAAGTCATGGTTTTCCTCATATTTGAATGTCTGCATCATATCACCTTTGTAATGAAAAAGTTTTATGAACCGCATACTAACTGCCCTAATGCACTAAAATCTTGAAACATCCTTTTGCGCTTCCTTCCTTTAGTAAATGTAACTTGTAGGAAATACTACAGTACATTTTTCCCTGCAGATAAAAAACACCTTATAAAAACACAATTTGTGACATTTATGAGGCCCTTTATTTAAAGAAAAATTAGAGGGGCACCTGGGTGGCTCAGTCGGTTGAGCATATAACCTTGATATTGTTTCAGGTCATGATCTCATGATTTGTGGGTTCGAGCCCTGCATCAGGCTCTGTGCTGACAGCTCAGAGCCTGCTTGGGATTCTCTCTCTCCCTTTCTCTCTGCCCCTCTCCCACTTGCTCTCTCTTTCTCTCAAAATAAATAAACTTTAAAAAAATAAAGAATAATTAAAAAGTAAACCAGTCTAAGGGTGCCTGGGTGGCTTAGTCAGTTAAGCATCCTACTCCTGATTTCAGCTCAGGTCATGATCCCAGGACCCTGGGATCAAGCCCCACGTCTGGCTCCATGCTGAGTGTGGGGCTTGCTTGGTATTCTCCCTCTTTCTCTCTCTCTCCCCTCCTCTGCCCCTCCCCCCACTTGCACTCTTTCTCTAAAAAAAAAAAAAAAAGGTAAAATAAAAAAAGGAAATCAACCTGAATAGAGAAAGAACTCCAGAATCTGAAATGTGTATGCAATTGTTCATTCATTCTGCAAAACTTCACTGTCATCCACCAGGAAATTTCCCAGGTCCCAAGAATATAGCAGTGAACAAAACAGAAACCCCTCTGCCTTAGGGAGCTTACACTAATGAGCAAAGTGGGGTGACTTAGAGGGGAAGAAAAGTGCAAGTTTGCTGGGATGACTGAGGTGACATCAGGTGAACACTCCAAGGGGTTTAGGGAGTGAGCTGTGAAGTCTGTGTGACAGGAATATTTTAAACAAAACACATGTCTGTCCTCAGGTTAGAGAATCGGTGATAAATCGTTTCCTAATTGCAAAACACCATTTTCTTCTTTCGGACTTGGTAGTCGAAGAAGAAGTTCCCAATATCAGGTAAAAGCAAACAAATCTTTCGTTTCTTATAAAAATGATTTTTATTGTCTTATATTAAAATTTTCGTGTCAATAGAGAATTCTTATCCTTGTATGGTATGCACTTGGCCTCCAGGAGTGCTGGGAACCGCTAAAACGTGATGGACGCCTAATGGTTACCTTAGTCGAGAGGGTTTTGTTGAACAAGTCATGTGAGATGCTCTCCACCCCTCCCGGTAGACACCGTCTCACCTCCCACTGCGCCCAAGTCCACCTCACAGCCTTTGCCAGTTCCTCGCTGCAATCAGACTAGTCTGATGGCTTTGCCTCCACCTCCCCCTGCCAGACTGCCCCTCACACCCGCACACTAGACAAACGGGGTGGCCAGGCACTAGCACTGCGGCCCCAAGTGGGGGGCTGAGGGGAGGCAGAGCTGCTGTTTGTTTGGTGAGGGGGTTAGGGGCAGCAGAGAAAATGGAGATTTACATAGAAGTTGAGAACTGACTGCATTTGATTGATTTCCCTATTACTTGGAGTTATCCTTAAATTTTCTCAACTCAATGTGGAAGCATAAAAGATGAAAAATAACTCGCTATTTTGGTGGTCTTGTGTACTCCATTCACTTCCTGACCCTTTCTGTGATTAAATCGCTTGGTCTCCCAGAAAGGTGATTTCCTATGCATGCACTCCCTCTCCACCACCAGGTCGGGAAGGAGACAAATGTCTATCCGGGGAAGCCCCCTTTCTATGACTTGGCCTCCATCCATCTACAGAAGGGAGGGCGGTGGTACCCACACAAATTCGTGCAAACCCTCCCTCTTCATTCCAGGCCGAGGGCAGTCACTGACTGTATTGTTTCAGCCATGAAATTTACACTTTAGAATAGATGATGATATTTCATGCTGTTTTTCCATTTCATTTCTTTCTTTTTTCTTTTTCTGCTTTACTTTCTGCATTAAGTTCTGAAGGCTCAGGGTATGTTCTTTCTTCTTTTAATTTTGGTTTGTTCTCAGCGTTAATCTAAGATGTTTCTGTATTTAATGGTCCCAGCCCCCATGATGTTCCCATGCTGACATCTGGGAGGGCAGTCCAGCGTCCTGAGCAGAGTCACCTCTGGGGGAGGGGAGAAGTTTTGACAAAGGGAAGGGATGTGCCATGTTAGGGCCCCCCAGGTAAAGGTGTCCCTCTGAGATCCCCAAATATGGGTTAGGTGGGTGTCCTGGCAGAGTGATTAATAAGATGGGCTTCATTGGCGAGAAGATGAATCTTGGGGGCATTATGCTAAGTGAGATAAATCAGACAGACAAAGACAAAGACTGTATGATCTCACTGCTGTGTGGAATCTAAAAAGCCAAACTCCTAAAAACAGAGTAGAATGGTGGTTACCAGTGGCTAGGGGTTGGGAGAATCAGGAGATGTTTAAGGCTTACAAACTTGCAGCTAGTAGATTAAAAAGTTCTGGAGATTCCAGGCACAGCAGGGGGAATATAGTCAGTACTGCATCATAATCTTCAAAGTTATTATGTGCCTAGATCGTAATTGTGCCCCCCACAAAAAAGAAATGATAATTATGTGACGTTCTAGTGGTATTGGCTGACACCACCGTGGCAATCATATTCTAGTAGGTAAACGTATCAAACCAAAGTGCTCTATGCCTGAAATGTAGTCGTTCTATGTCAATTACATCTCAGGAAAAATAAATTGAAAACACTAAAATGTGGAGAATAAGTCACACACAGAAAAAGAGACTTGCAATATCACTCTCCTCACACTCTTTTCTTAGTGGGGGAAAGATAGGTATTTTTCAAACCTTTACATTATGTTAACATGTGATGGGTCGGCTCTTGTTTTTACATATATTTATCTTGTTAAAGATAAATATATGTAAGTATTTTTAAAAGAGGAAGAAGCTGGCTGTTTAGTCAGAGGGACCGGAGTTGGAACCCCAGCTCTCTCCTACTTGGGAGCCTTCAGCAAATCTTGTCACCTCCCAGACACCTGTCACTTGTCACCTCCCAGAGCCTCCAGTTTCTTCATATGAGAAATGGGGTAAATGTTCTACTTGTCAGGATTAGAAATATTCTGGGTACAGCACCTCGAGCTCCACTTGAGCCGTAGAAGGTGCTGGTAAATGGCAGTTGCTCTGTGAGACAGAAGACCCTGGGGAATAAGTGGGATCCCCTGGGGAACTCCCCCCCACACACACAGCTGGCATGTGCCCCTTAGAAAGAGGCTGCCCGTCAAGCAGGCTCCATGCTCTCCGGGAGGAAAAGAAGGGAGAGCAGGGCCACCTGAGGCTGGCTCTGTGCAGCTGGCCTTGTCCCCTGGCACCGGGCACAGTAGCATCAGCTTGCGGATACAAGGTCACATCTGTGCTCCTGTTCAGGCTCTGGGCCGGCATTGAATTATCTGCTTCATGGCCCTTTCTCCCACCATGTGCTTCACCAACAGTGCTTCCATACTTCTGGAAGTGTTGATGGGATTTCACCTCAGTGAGAGGGAAGGGATAAGAGGGACCTTCCTGCCCCTCCTCTTCCACTGCCCTCACGTCATGGTCATCTTCCCAGCAACCACCGTTTTAGGGCATCCACCAAGTGCTAGACCAGTGCCAGGTGCTTTGCATAAACCCCCCAGAAGGTAGGGATGATCATCCCCATTTTACAGATGATGAAACAGAGACTTAAAGGGGTGAAGTAATTTGCCCAAGGTCAAAGAGTGGAGCCAGGAGACCCCTGGGAACATGCCTTGGGGCTCAGGAGGGGGAGCTCCCCTTCCAGGCCAGCCATGTGGCTGGGCCCCTGGGGCGGGAAGAGCAGAAAAGTACCTGCCCATTTGACGGACCCTGGGTGGGCAAGGCAGAGCACACGGCGGGAAGCAGGAGGGGCCCAAGCACACTTTTCGTCCTCTGATCGGTAGCAGCTGAAATCAATCTTAATAATCCAGGCCAGAGGCTCTCCCTAATTCTCGGGAGAATTTCTTGGCAATTTCCACCCTCCTTAATCAGACAAAGAGTTTTTCAGGGAGGCTTTGAGGGACCTTGGGGGAGAATTTGGGAAGCTGTCTCACAACTTTCCAGATCTTTCTTTTGCATAGAGTCCTAATCCTATTCTGTAATCATTAGCATTTTGGGGCTAAGCCTTTTCAAGCTGGCAGAACAAAAGCGACCCCTGAGGCCAAGGAGAAAAGGCCGGAAGAAGGTGACGGCACAAAACTTGTCCGATGGAGACATCAAGGTGCTGGTGAACATTATCCGGGCTTATGACATCCCCGTGAGAAAGCCAATAGCAAGGTAAGAGCCATCCAGACAGCCCTGGGATGGAGAGAACAGGGTCCCAGCCAAGTGGTTCACCTCTTTTATAACACGTCCACTCCCACTTTTAACACAGTTGCTGTTCTGTCCAGGGATGGGGGAAGGTCTTACAGAAGTCAAAGCCCTATCAGTTGCGAGTAATAGACCATCTCAATCAATTTAGGCTAAGAGGGGATTTATTGTATCTCAAAGAACTCAAGGTTAAGAGGAACAGCTGAACTACACGGTAGACTGTAAAGATTGGGGTGGCTCTTCTGAGGCTCTGTGATCTCTCTTGCTTGCTTCCGTCTGTGGGTTTGTTTTATTCTTCTCCTTGTGAAGGAAGTCATCCATTCAGGCAGGGTACCGTCCACCAAGCATCAGCTTCTTAGGAGAGAATCTGAGGGTTCTAACTTGGGTCAGGTGTTGATCCATGACCTAATCACATATAACCAGAAAGGCAGGGTCCCCCAGGCCCAGCCCTGAAGGTGGTGGAACAGTTCTCAGAGAAGGAGGTGTGAGCAGAGGAGAGACCCAAAAGGTGAATGTCCTAGGTTCTGAGCATACACACTATGAGCATAAAAATATGACTTCCCTGTAATCTGCTCTGAGAAATGAGGGATGGCTGCTGTATTGCACTACAGTGGGGTGGAGGGGGACCCCTCAACCATAGCAAGGTGAGCCTGAATTTCTTAGAGAACAGAGATGAGCAAGAATTAAAGAGAGAAAGAATGGCTCTGTAGCTCGGGGGTTAGAGCAGTGGTCTCATAGAGTAAGAAAGAGCAAGAATGAAAACTTCCATCTGCCGGTGCTCTTGCCAGTGTAATGAAGGAGGCTGTGCTTTCTTGCCCAGTCATCAGGTTCCAGACACCTGGAACCTAAGCCTCTTTCATGTATATTATTTCACTTACTTCTCACTATGATGACTATCTCCATTTTAAGAAAGGGAAAATGTCTGGGTGGCTTGTCCAGGGTCATCAAGTATGGTCTGATCCACAGAACACCGTTCTGGCTTTTGGCATTTTCTTTCCTTTCTAGAGTCTTCCCTTAAAACTGATCCCCCATCCATTCTGTTGCCCTATTATTTTTATTAACTCTTCCACCCATCACGGAACATCTGATCATCACCAACTATTCCCAGCATTTGATTACTAGGAAATGCCCATTTAAGCTGTTGAATCTCTGAATAGCCACACCCCAACCCCTTCACCTTGAAGCTGTTTTTTTAAAATAACGTATAGGTGTTGCTCTCATTTTGGTCTCTAAAGAATGTATTTTTTTAACTTTTTAAGTTTATTTATTTATCTCAGAGAGAGAGAGAGCAAGGGAGGAGCAGCACAGAGCTTGACACAGGGTTTGAACTCATAAACCATGAGATCGTGACCTGAGCCAAATCAGGATGCTCAACTGACCGAGCCACCCAGGCGCCCCTCTATAGAATATTTTTAAGTGTTGAACCATTTCATTCAAATTACAAGGAAGGTTAGTTGATCCATGTTCTACATTTCTGCGTAGGTTCATCCAGACAGCTCAGATATCAACTCTTACATTAAGCCTGCCTGAATCTTAACCCTCTACCTTTGCATCCAACCAAACAGATTTTTAAAATTTTTCATCCACCTCTCTGTACTCTTATGGCCCATGCCCATCCCTATGGTCTAATGTGTCTCCCACTGAATTTTGATTCTTTCTTTAAGTGTCTACTGGCCATTTTAGGTGGAGCTGAAATGTGTCTGATTTGTGTTTGCAGCCTGAGGGTCTAACCCAGGGCCTAAAATACAGTAGGCACTTCACAGATGTTTTCGTAACACTGTAATCGATGGTATTCCAAAAAGAAAAAGTGCTTCTCTGGCAGCTGTTGTGTTAAATATTCCACTCTTATTGTCTCATGGTTTGTCTGAAATCCTTATCTGGGAAAAGGTAAGACGGTTCAGTAGAAAGAGACAATTTATACTTTGCCTGGTAATGAATGTGAAATATTCGGTAAACTACGTAAACTTCAGTACAAATATGCAGGGGGTGGGGGGCATTAGGATGAGGGGAGAGCTGTCTGGGAGATATTCTCTGGAGATGACCTTCATTTCTTTTTTTAAAGAATCCCCAGAGGGAAAGAGGGCAAGACCCATAGCTCCTAACTCCAGCTAGGAATCTCTGAGAATCTCTTTCCCATCAAGGGGTGGCTCACTAGGGCCCCCCCACCCTGGGAGAGGAGTGGGTGGAGAGGACCCTTTTCTCTGTTCCAACCAGACATGCAGACCTAGGGGTGGAAGTTGGGATGGGCCTAAAAGCTTTCTGAGGTGTCAACAAACTTAAAGAAAATATCTGTTACCAGGGCCATACATCTTTGGAGAACCCACCTTGCTGAGTATCTCATTAGACCTTTCTTGTCATTAATTTCTGTCATACATTTTCCCACCTAGCAAATTCCAGCAGCCATCAAGATCTTCAAGGACTTTCAGAGAAAAGCATGCTGCCTCCCCAACCACACACAGCCCAACCCGCAGTGCTGACTACCCCCTGGGCCAGGTGAAATACCTCAATGCTGGGTGTCCGCTTAGAATCTTGCCCCTTAAGAATTGCCTACAAACCTTATCGTCTCTTTTCTGCTTCATTTTCTTTGGAAACACACTATTTGGTAAACATATTCTGCCTCTGTTAAGAACAAAATACTCCACTAACTGTTATGGACACTCACGATCTGCTCTTGTTTTTAAGGTTTTAGTGCGTCCTTTTGTAGAAGTTTCTTTTCAACGAACCATCTGCCACACGACTACGGCTGAAGGACCAAACCCCAGCTGGAATGAAGAACTTGAACTTCCATTTAGGTAAGCATATTTTCTTCTTTAGGGAGCAGTAGGGTATTTTGAAGGAGATGTGAATAAAATGGAGCCCCGGGGGGAAATGGCCACAGTGAAAGGTTCTGTAGCTAGTGAGCCGGCTCAAGATCCAAGAGCCTGACACCAAGTCCTATTCTGCTCCTCTTGTACCACAATGGACAAGAGCAAAATGGGAAAATGTCCAACTTTTGAAACTCAGGTTCATTGTTGGGACACGCCCATGCCTCTCCAGGCTCTGGCTTCTTTGAGCCCTAAGCTTCCCATTCCCTTGACCTCATGGCCCCTACACTACTTTTCTTTTGTTCCTCGTCTCCCTGACTCTGGAAGCTTCAAATAAACTCCCTAGTCTGTAGCTCCCTATTTTCCATAATTATGCTTTCTTCCTCCGCAGAAATAACACAGAGGGATTTAAAACTTTGATTAAATGATTTTGGATATTTAAGACTCATTATTTCAGATCTTGAAGCATCCTTAGAAATTACCATTCTACCTTTATAGAAAAGAAATTAAGGGGTGACTCAGTCAGTCGGTTAAGAGTCCAACTTCAGCTCAGGTCATGATCTCACAGTTTGTGGGTTCGAGCCACGCTTCAGTCTCTGTGTTGACAGCTCAGAGCCTGGAGCTGTCAGATTCTGTGTCTCCCTCTCTCTCTGATCCTCCCCTGCTCACATTGTCTCTCTCTCTCAGAAATAAATAAAACGTTTTTAAAATTTTTAAAAAAGAAATTAAAACCCAAAGATGGGAGATGACTTGCTTAAGGCCACATAGTACCTTAGAGACAGAGCAAGGATTAGAACTAGTTCAGTCAGAAGAGAGGGACACATACCACTGTTGTACATAGAACAAGCATAAAGAATGAGAAAGCATAAAGAATGAGAAAACATAAAGGCAAATGCTTGACATACGTGCCATAGCCCAGTTTTGAGTTGTACCACAGAGCAGCCTGCTTGGGCCAGGCCTGGCTGGACTCAGAGCAGCCATAGTACAGGAGATGAACCTCACCCCTGCACTGCTTTAGTTATCTGCGGGGAAAGTGAGTGCGAGGCAGGGGCCACTCCACCAGCCATATGACTCTAAGAGGTTTGTGACTGGGGAATGGTCTGCTGGAGAGGCATCTTCTAGATCCCAGTTGCTTAGGAAATCTGCATTCTGGCACATTGGCCAGCAGGCGACTTTGAATGTAGCCTTTCCCCTGAGCCACCCCAGCCATGGCCAGCTGGCTCCCCAAAGAGCTCCCCACACAGGTTGGAGGGGATGACAAGAGACTCCACAGGACAAGCCAGCAGACAGCGAGTTTCTCTCTCTGCACGGGGCCTCTAGCCTAGTGCCCTTTCCACTTGAGTATAGGGATTATGTTATCGCATCCCAGTATAAAGATACATATTTGAGATGAAAGCACTGCTTTTGATCCTCATATCTATGCTCATATTTGGGCATTTTTCAAATTGTGACATTTGAGTGCTCGTTGCTTCCATTTTGCCTGTGTTCATAGTCACTGGTCACATGTGCCCATTTGCAGGGCTCCCAACGGAGACTACAGCACCACCAGTTTGCAGTCAGTGAAAGACGACGTGTTCATTAACATTTTTGATGAGGTGCTCTGTGACGTCCTTGAGGTGAGTTCACAGCGCTGAGGAAGACGTCTGCGTTCATTTTCATGCCCTCCACTCACTGCAAGTCGCTAACACATTTCCCATCTCTGTGGTGTTTGAAATGTTTGAAACTTGATATGTATAAATGGGAAAGGGAGAAGGGAAGAGGGGAATTAGCTTTTTTCTTTTGTTTTTTATAACACCCAGTGCTCATCCCCACAAGTGCCCTCCTCCATGCCCATCACCCCCCTCCCACTCAGCTTTTTTCTTTTCAAATAAGTGTCTGCTCCATTCAGAAACTGCACTAGGTGCCGTGCATACAGGGTCTTAATACTAGAATAACTTTGTGAAGTGGACTGTTAAATCTCCAATTTACTGGGGCGACTGGGTGGCTCAGTCAGTTAAGTGTTCGACTCTTAATCTCAGCTCAGGTCTTGATCTCAGGGTCTTGAGTTCAAGCCCCACCGTGGGCTCTGTGCTGGGGGTGAAGCCTACCTAAAAAAAAATTAGTGATGGGGAAACTGAGGTTCAAAGGGGCTAAGTGACATCATTAGGGTCACAAAACGATTAAGTGACTGAAGCAGAATGTGACTTAGGGCTGTCTAACCTAGTTCACGGAGTTTTAGCCAAACCCCCACTACCTTCCTGTGACCCCATTAATTAAATGCGAGGCTGAAGTTCTCAAACAATTACTGCTTCCCACCTTCCTTCAGGATGACCGTGAAAGAGGAAGTGGAATCCACACCCGTATTGAGAGACACTGGTTGGGATGCGTGAAAATTCCATTTAGCACAATATATTTCCAAGCCAAGGTAAGCACCTAGAGTCAGAATTCCCTGGGAATAGGGAATGGCTGTGTCCATTTTTCCTATTACAACTTTCTTTGCAGGTCTGTGCCCTCCACAATGAGGGAGCCCATGTGCAAGTCACTGTCGGAAAGATAAAAAGCCATTGATCTTCGGTCATATTTGCGTGGCTTATTAAACATCGATCTCCCTTGGAGGTAGTCGTTAATGCAGGGCTGTTCCAATCTGAGAATCTTTCTATCACTTACACAGAATTGATGCAGAAGGTGGGACAAAGTGGAAACTTGTCAAAATGACAAAAGTGGCGTGGATGGATGTCAGAAACTAACTTGAAGGGAACCGTCGGGGAACAGTGACAGCCCATTGAATCAAGTGCATTCTATTAATGTTTCTAGAATCCTCGCTATTTCAAACATGAAAAATGCTTAGCAGAGACTTGTTCAGCTAAGTCACTCTTCTTCAGAGTCTAATGATTTTGCTTAAGGGGACCCATTAGGTTAACAACTCTTGAATGATTTAGTAGCTCCAATCTGGGACAGTGAAAGATTCTGAAATGGCTTTAATATCCTGGTATTAAATCCATGGCAACAGGAGGATTTGAGCCGCAAGACTGTAGCTAATCTCAGACAGCTACAGAGGGAACGGCTTAATTCCACACGTGGTGACCACAGAGCAAGTGGCCACATGGTCCCCGGCAAGCCTGGGGCTTGGATGGGTTGGAATCTCCAGGATAATTGGAATTGCAGTTCTCACCCTAGACAAAGGGACAGTCTACAGGTGACGCTTCAGTGATGTGCTGGCCAAAACATTTACGTGTCCCTCTTTGAACAGATTTTAAATGAAAAAAAGAAAAAAAAATTAACAGCACATCAGTTTGTAAACAAAAGTGCCATGTTATTGGGCAATGTTGAATTTCACATCTGCAGGGGTACTCAGAGGTAACTGCTCCAAATCCCTTCTTGATAAATGAATCTCCTTTACTGTATTCTGGTAATATCCATACTATGCTTGAGTGCCTCTAGAAACAGGGAACTCTCTACTTCATGAGGCAACTTGATCCCTTGGCCATAGCTCTCTGTTACAGATTTCTTCCTTGAACTGGGCCATAATCTATGTGCTTCCCTATTCGTAGGTCCTGGTTTGGAGCTACGCATAACAAGTAGAATCCTGAGTCACTATTACTAGTAGGAATAACTATACTTATCACATATTACATGCCATTACCTGCTAGTGTGTACGTCACCTCATTTAACCTCACAACAACCCAGTAGGCTTTACTGTCCCCATTTTACAGATAATGAAACAAGGTTAGTGAGGTGAAGTCACCTCCAATCCCAAAGCTTACAGGATTCAACTATTACCAACTTCCCACAATGCTCACATTGCTTATCCCTGGGGAATGAGATTGGTACAACGAGAGAACCATTCGACGTTTTGGTTTATACATTTCCTTATTACTTTTGAGAGTGATGTTATTACATTTGTCATTTAAAAGTTTTCTCTGACTCCAAAGCTCGTGCCCTTACGTGTACCTGCAGGGAACACTGGCAGTCTCTGGAGACATTACTGGTTGTCACAGCTAGTGGGGGACCTATGGTCATCTTGTCTGTGGAGGCCAGGGATGCTGCACACCCCCCACAATGCACAGGACAGCCCCCACCACAGACAATCAGGCCCCAAATATCACCTGCGCCCAGGTTGAGAAGCCCTGTCTTAAATCCTAACACCAATTCTTTGGAGACCGTGCCCGTTCCTTTCTGGGTCATCAGATGTGCTCCATTCTTTCAGCTGCACTTTGTACAGCATTGCTTTTGTACCCTTCTCCCCGTACACTCTCACCTGCCTGGGTGCAGGCGTCAGGGCAAAGCACCGATGGAAGGAGGAAAATAAACAACAGCTCACTTCATTCCTCACTGGAGGGCATAGTCACTGAAAGTTGAACTTCTTTCTTTATTTCTTCTGAGACATAAACGCCACCAAAGACTGAAATGAAACCTGGATTCTCTGTTAAGTCGGTAAATTTCAACTTCCAGCTCTGAATAGTTGGGTAGCACTGGACAGTCTTTAATAAACTTATTGTTGTTCTGGCTAAGCAAGAAGGAAAAGTCCTGCTTTGGGGCCCTCTGCAGAAGCCAGGTCATTTTACATAAGTGGCTTGTAATGCATCAAGCCCACATGTCTGGGGCACCTGCTGTGTATACAGAGCACTGCTATATGATGGGGAAGGGGGATAGAAACCTGGGTGAAATATAATCTGATTCACGGAGGGAAATCTGATATCCAGAACAAAGTGATAGTTGTGCATACAACTATAACGTCTGGCAGAATGTGTCATGGTAATAGCAGAAGAAACAAACTGGATGTGAGGCTGCTAGTGATAACAAAATAATTCACAAAGGAGATAACCTCTGGTCTGAGCCTAGAAAATATAGTTAATACTCTGAAAGGGGGGTTTAAAGCCAGGGCATTCCAGAAAAAAGGAATGGCTTCTGGCCAATGCTTACTGAGCACTGAGCATACACCAGGCATTTTTCTTAGTATTTTACATCTACTCATTCAGCACATATCACTACCCTACAAACAAATGGGTACTATTATTGTCTCTATAAATGCACAAGCTGGACCATGTGGAGTGTAATCCAGGATTGGAACCCAGGTAACTAACTGTTAACATCAACCTGAGTACTGGTATGTGCAAGGTGTTTACCAAGTCATATGTTCTTCGCAGATTGATGGGACATTTAAAATAGACATTCCCCCCGTTCTTCTGGGCTACAGTAAGGAACGGAGCATGATTATTGAGCGGGGTTTTGACTCTGTGCGAAGCCTGAGTGAAGGCTCCTACCTCACCTTGTTCATCACCACGGAGCCTCAGCTGGTTCCTGGGGAGTCGGTTCGAGAAAAGGTAACTCTGCTTCACTTTAGCATTGCATGTCTGATGATGAGACACGAGAAATGCTTGCTATGCTTTTATAAACACGGATGCCATTGCCCAAGCAGAGGTCTCCTTGCCAAGGAGTCCATTCACTACTCTCTCAGTCTGGACAAAATGAAGGAGAGATTGTGGATTTGTACTTCCACTGAGCTGATCATTAGGTTGATCAATAACTTAAACTTTCAGGCAAAGTAAGACAAATGTAACACATGCTCCAGGAGTAGATGAATTTTCTTAAAGGACGAAAAAAAAGCAGACTACTCTTTTATCTTGACATTTATCGGCAAGCATGCCAAAATACAATTCCACGTCTAACCTCACGTCCCTGCTTGTCCTGTGTGTTGAATCGATTTATAGGACCATAGGCTTAGAGACCTTCAGGGGTCACCTCATATCAGTGCCTTCGAACAGAAACAAATAAATACATGCACAAGACCTCTAATTCTGGATGGCTCTAGAACCAAGAGTTTCCAGAACTTCCATCTGTTAGCAACTGTTTCCCAACCCTCATAGCTGGGAGACTCTTAATATAACTCGTTTCTGCGGCACTGAGGTGCTCTGTCCTCATTGGTCTGGGGAGAAAGTTACTGATCATGACCTCTTAATACCATAATACAATAACCACCACCACCACTATCATGTACGAAGTTCTTACTGTGTCCTCAGCCCCGTGTCAGATATTTGACATATGTTCTTTCTTAATCCTCACTGCTATGGTATATGGTGGGTCTCCGATTGAGGCGAGGAAAGTGAGGCTCAACCCTCCAGCCTCACCCAGGCAGGAAATACATTTAACAATCAAATGTCTGTCTGACTTGAAATCCTATATATTCAACAAATATTTACTGTCTATGTGATGAGCATTTTTCAGGCACTGGGAATACAGCAGCCTAGAAAAGCAGATAAAAATTCCACAGAGCTGAGGTTCCTGTGTAAGCCCAGCGTATTACCTCCTAAACTAACCTGCACGGATTCTCACGCTGATTGTTTAGTTTATCCATTGCAATTAAGACTCAGATGGAGGATGGGGGGAAAGGAGCACATTCCTCTGTTTCTTTTTCAGCACTACAGTTTGGTTCACCGAGAAACATACCATTACCATTCCCCTTTGCAAGGATTACTGGAAAAATAAATCTACTGAAATTCAAATTGATCTTACAATGTTAGCCTCTGTCACTAAAGCTGTGACAAATATGTTCTCTAGAAAACGTGCCAGAATATATGCATTTCAAAATATTTCTAGGAAGTGAAACACATATTCTGAATGGCTTTCTTTATGTGTAAACTCAAGAGAAAACCAACAAGCATGTTTACACGGAAAAATGCTCCCAGACAAAAGATGATTTTGCTATTTCTCTGTATTCTTACCAGAGAAAAAAGCACCCCATCTGGAGGTGAGATTCCAAAACCTGGGAAAACAGTCTGTGACTGTGACTTTAAGAGGCTGAAAACCAGAGGCTTCTTAGCACCTGGCACCCTTCCGGGCACTGACCTCCCTCCTATCGAGGGACTGGGCTCTGAGACACGGCCCCCTCCCTGAGTCCTGCAACCTTCCCTGCCTACAGCCAGGTAATGAGGCTCTCTGCTTCTGCCTTTGGTGGCATTTCACTGCCCCGCTGTGGCTGTGCGGAGCATTTTTCTTATGCCTCTGAAATGAGAGCTTAAGAAATGACAGGTTCTTTGCTGCTGTTTGATAAGGAAGGCATGTGGACTGAAGCCCCCTAATGCCCTAAACACACAGTGGCAGAAAACACTACTCGGTGATTTCCCCAGCAGATTGTTCGAGAAAAAGAAGCTCTCACCTGAAGCTAATAGAGACCACAACCTGGAATTATTTTTCCACTTGCTAGCAACTTCCAGGATTAGGAGACTGGGGTCTTCCCTCCATCATCCCACAAGGAACCGTTCCATATGACTTTTTAAAGGGATTTACTCATGGAATTTTCTTAAGAATCAGTAGCAACTTCTGAAACTCCTTCAGTAACTAGTTTACATTGTCTTGATAAAAGTAAGTTTTTAAAAATAGATGATTTCTGTTAATGAAGTCTTCCTCTCGTTTCTTTCTCCTTTCTTGCCTCTGGTAGATGAGTGACATGCTTAAAAAGGTATACCAAGTGTTTTTGTTTTACATATGTTGGCCACTAGTTAATTAGGCTTATAACTAGCTACCTTTTGTCCGCTGCTATTTTATGGAAGCTGCTGGATGCTAGTGTGTGTGTGTGGTCCCTTGGCAATGAACTACAGATGTCTGAAGTTCCGTGAAGAATGTCCAGCCTTGTCTTTTGGCCTGTTTCATTGTCAGAAAGATTCTTATTTAGCTTGGAATGTAGGAAAAGTCATAGGTGCGAATGTCACCTCCATGCTAGGCACTATCTCCTATGAAATCTCGGCTTCTTGCCAAGATAGCTGCAGCTGTGACAGTAACTTTTGATTGGTGGAACTATCTCACTGTAGCTATTCAAAAGGATAAGCACATTCAATTTTCAGTAAATATGGACACTAACCTACAAGTCAAAAAACTCAAGCAGGTCAAGAATCTTCCAGATTTCATTTGGAATCAAATAGTGAATTTGTCAGTTAGCCCTTAATTTGTTTCATAATAAACAACCCAAATTCTTTTGGTACTTAGCTTTCCCTTGGTACTTCTTAGATTACTAGTAAAATGGCATACTCCTCCTTAAATCATTGTTTCACTCCATTAAATGGCATCCTGGTGGCCTAAGCAAGTATTGATGACCACTAATAGACACTTATTTAAATGCTTACCTTGTGTATCCTCTGTGCAGAAAGGAACACAAAATGATTCAAACATGGACCCTGCTCTCATAAAGCACTAGTTACATAGTCAAAACATACAACAGCACAGCCAGGTCCAAGTGGTAGAAAAAGGTTTCAGGGTGCCTGGTGTCACAGTCAGTTAAGTGTCCAACTTCAGCTCAGGTCATGATCTTGCAGTCCATGGGCTCAAGCCCCGTGTCTGACAGCTATCTGTGCTGACAGTTCAGAGCCTGGAGCCTCCTTGGGATTCTGTGTCTCCCTCTCTCTCTGCCCCTCCCCTGCTCATGCTCTGTCTCTCTCTCAAAAGTAAACATTAAAAAAAATTTTTTTAAGAAAAGAAGAAGGTTTCAACACAATTTTTTAAACTTGGAAGGCAAATAATCAGTACTGATTGTCCAGGTTTCTGTTGCTTTTACTGAACAATGCTTATTTGGCTTCTTAAGTGTTTCTCTAGCACGTGCATGTTTAGAATCTCTGGTCAAGTATTTGAAGCACCAGATTGCTTATTAATGCTTTCCTCTAGACTAGAAGTTACTTGAGTGCACAGGTTCATATTCATTTATCCACAGTGCCTGGAAACTTTTAGACTTTCAGCAAATATTTTCCAAATAATTGGATAAGTAAGTAAATGAATGAGTTTAAAGGAAACAAGGATAAATTCTACTGGGTATTTTGTTTCATATCACTCTTGTTTCAAATTACAATGATATCTGGCTTCACAATTCTATCCTAGGAGTCTGTGACACATCCATAGCAAAGTCTCAGAAGCTCACCTTTTCCCTTTATTTACATATCCATCATAACCATCTGTTGGGTGGTTCCCATGTGTTGGCACTTTGCCTCAGGTAGGTGGTTATGATGATGATGTTCAGATTCGGATGTCAGGGACATCCCATGAGAACACATAGGAGGCTTCTGAGAACGTCTCCATCCTACCTAACCCCTCACAATCACTACCCCAATTTCTAGGGATACAGCAATCAAATTAGGAATTGGAGCTACAGTCCAGCTCCAGGGTAACAGAAGTCAAAAATATTAAGGATATCCTAGATTCTATCTAAACTCAGAAAAAAGTAATAAGATCTCTTCCCATTCATTCAATCAACAATATTTGTTAAACTCCGCCTATATGTATTATGTGCCAGGTAGTATTCTTGGTACTGGAGATAAAAAACAAAGACAAAACCAAAACACAAGATCTAAACAAAATCCTTGACTTCAGGAATCTTACAGGGAGACAGAGTAAACATACCAGTGGTTTTAAATGCTAATAATAATAATAATAATAATAATAATAAAGCAGAGTATGAGAAGGATAGCTAGGTGCATTTCTATTCTCAAAACAAACAAATTTTCAAGCACTGCCTAGAATCTAAATCCTACTTAAGATTTAACTTTTCTAATAAAATTGTATTTGAGTTTGTCCTGAAACACTTCAAAATAGAAGCAACCATGCATATGTTTTTATACTAAGCAACAGAAATCTTGCAAAAACATTTAAATATCTGCTTTTTTCAAGCCATTTTTTAGAACATGTGTCTAAATGCAACTAAAATTTGTTCTGTTTCATCTGCTTTGAGTTACTAACAAAAGTCTGGGAATCAGGGCTGGCTCAGTCTGAGGAGCATGCAATTCCGGATCTCAGGGTTATGAGTTTGAGTCCCACATTGGGTGCGGAGATTATTTAAAATCTTTAAAGGTCAGGGAATTGGTAGCTAATCTTGGATTAGCGAACAACTTAAAATAAATATAATACACTTGATGTTTCTAGTTCTGTTTCTTTTTTTTCCCTGAGACCCTTACTATTCTATATCACATTCATTATGGATTTAACACTTTTTAACACATCAGTATATATCTGTCGATTTGTTGTGCTTTTTTTTTTTTTCAAAGAAAAACCCAGGACATTTTTTTATATTTGAGGATATTTACATATGAGGACAAAACCACATTTTTTAAACAGTTTATTGTCAAGTTGGTTTCCATATAATACCCAGTGCTCATCCCCACAAGTGCCCTCCTCCATGCCCATCACCCCACTTCCCCTCCCCACCACCCCGAGAACAAACTGAGGGCTGACGGGGGTGTGGTGCATTTAACACGAGTTGCTCAAGCTTTGCATTTGAGATATTAGATTTCTGAGCCCCTCTCCCCTCTAAAACCAATGTCAAAATACATAAAAAACTACTGCTTGCTCTCATCAATCAGAATTAGTACATCCGTCTACATTTTATAGGCTGTTCTCGTTTCCAGAGGACTGCTTGCCTGTTGACTACTTTCTTTCAATCCTGTTCAATATATTTTAAGTATTTAATGAATCCATCTCATTTTTAGATTATAAGTATAATTAAATAAAGCCCTAGGGACACCAGGGCACGACAGTATTGTAAGGGGCCATGTAATAGTAGTTCCTGAGGCACATGTGTCATTCATGTTGACTATAGGATCTCATCACTTTCTACTGTGTCTCCTGTAATCATATGTAAACTCCACGGAGTCTTTGTTTGTGAAGTTTGATTCTCAGGAAGACGAGAAATTGCTTCAAGCAACAGAGAAGTTTCAAGCTGAATGTGCCTTAAAGTTTCCACATCGTCAGTGCCTCACAACAGTGACGGACATAAGTGGAAAAACCGTCTTTATCACTCGTTACCTCAAGCCGTTAAACCCTCCGCAGGAGCTCCTGGATGACTTCCCTGACAACCCACAAGCAACAGCAGTGAGTATTTCATAGCCAGTTAGGGCTGCTGCTAAAAATATGTTAAAATTTCAATATATTGCCCTCTTTTTTTTTTTAATTAAAAAAATTTTTTTTTATTTTTATTTATTTCTAGGAGCTAGAGAGAGAGAGACAGCATGAGCAGGGCAGGGTCAGAGAGAGGGAGATAAAGATTCTGAAACAGGCTCCAGGCTCCGAGCTGGCAGTCAGCACAGAGCCCGACGCGGAGCTCGAACCCACGATCCGCGAGATCATGACCTAAGCGAAAGTCGGACGCTCAACCGACTAAGCCACCCAGGTGCCCCAAATTATTGCCCTCTTAATTACTGTACTTTATAGTACTTAAGATAATCACTATATCGAGATCATTAGGGGTGAAAGAAATGATGAACACTTTTTTTATTACTATGAGGCTCACTTTCTGTAGAAAAGTCTGAAGGTACCAGAGAGGGTAATAATCCTTAGTTCATTTTTTCAGTGAACAACTGTGGGTGCTGACCGGGCATTATACTGAGTGCCGGAAATTAACATTTCAAAGATGCTTCGCACTTTTCACAATGTCTTCATTATGCGTCCTCCATCACTTTAGTGGGATTCGAATCTAGGCCTCTGGCTTCAGAACTCATGCACTTTCTACTATAGCAAGATAACTATTAAGTGTTATACTTAATATTTTAGGGATTGAATTCATTGAATTCAGATTAAGCAAACATTATCTCCAAGATTTGAGGATGTACAGCATGTAAGGCATCGCTACAGAGGCACATCAACACTGGGCCCTTAAGTATACACACGCATTCTCTGGCTGCAAAGCACCATACCCATCACAATCTCATGTGAATAGCAGCCATATGTTAAACAGGCTATTCTTTTATTTTCAAATTTTTATTTAAATTCTAGTTAGTTAACAGCGCAATATTGGTTTCAAGAGAAGAATTTAGTGATTCATCACTTACATACAACACCCAGTGTTCATTCCAACAAGTGCCCTCCTTAGTGCCCATCCCCCACCTACCTTCCCTCCTGCAACCCTCAGTTTGCTCTCTGTAGTTAAGACTCTCTTATGGTTTGTTTCCCTCTCTGTTTTTATCTTATATTTGCTCCTCTTCCCCTATGTTCATCTGTTATGTTTCTTAAGTTCCACATATGAATGAAATAATATTGTATTTGTCTTTGACTGACTTATTTCTCTTAGCATAATACACTCCAGCTCCATCCACATCACTGCAAATGGCAAGATTTCATTCTTTTTGACGACTCAGTAATATTCCATTGTGTATATATACTACATCTTCTTTATCCATTCGTTGGTCGATAGACATTTGGGCTCTTCCCACAGTCTGGCTATTGGTGATAGTGATACTATAAACATTAGGATGCACGTATCCCTTTGATTCTGTATTTTTGTGTATCCTTTGGGTAAATACCTAATAGTGCAACTGCTGGGTTGTGAGGTAGTTCTATTTTTAGCTTTTTAAGAAAACCTCTATACTGTTTTCCAAAGTGGCTTCACCAATTTGCATTCCCACCAACAGTGTGAGAGGGTTCCCATTTCTCCTCCTCCTCACCAACATCTGTTGTTTCCTGAGTTGTTAATTTTAGCCATTCTGACAGGCGTGAGGTGGTATCTCCTTGTGGTTTTGATTTGTATTTCCCTGATGATGAGTGATGTTGAGCATCTTTTCATGTGCCTGTCTGTATGTCTTCTTTGGAAAAATGTCTATTCATGTCTTCTGCCTATTTCTTAACTGGATTACTTTAAACAGCCCATTCTTAAGTGAATACTATAAACTATAACTGTCTTTAGAGAGTAGATAGTATAGGGAGTAGTTGCTGCTAATAAGTCATTAATATATAGGAACAGGGTGATGATGTATATCTTTGCAGATATAGATATATCAAAAAAAAAAAACCCCTGTGTTCCACATTTTACTTACTTTATTAATTGATTTGTATTAAAAACCATAATAGGCCATCCTTCTATTCTTTCTAGCATAGCAAATATGCAAAAAAACTTCTCCCAGGAGAGAACACATAGGAGTGATGAAAAAGATATTTAAACCGTTTTTAAAATCATGCCTGAAACAGAAATAAGGTGAGGGGGGAAAACTCAGAGACCGGAAACAACAAAGCAGATAACACACAGGTGAGAGCCTGGAATAGTGTTTGCTCTGAGGTTGTTGAATAATTCCTAATGCCTGGACCTGGGCTTCAGCAAGCTGCAAGGCTATTGGGGAAAGAGGTAATGTGTGGTGCCAGGGCAGGGAGGAGGGTAGAAGTAGAGACTCAGGTGCAGAGTTGGGACTCTTGATGTAACGTCAATGACAAGTAAGCCAGGAAAGACCTGCTTTGCTGAAGGGAATCCTGCCTGTTTGAGCCTTGACTCTAGATGGAAGAGAAACAAGAAACAAGGAATTCCTAATAACTAAGTTGTATTTATTCACACTGGCAATTGGAATTCACACTACCTGTATGCCCAAACAAAACTTCAGCTGAAATTACAATTGAAAGTATTTCCCTGTTGGTAATGCCCCTAAATCTGTCAGAAGGAAACACAAATCGTTCTAGAAGAATGCCCTTTAAACTCAACCGTAAAGGAAAAAGAAAGTTCCAAAGTTCCAAACAACACAAACATATAAAAGATCACTAAAGAAGAAATAAGTCACCATGAAGAGGGTAAGAGTTAGCAAACATAACAAACTGTAGAATTGGGCCACAAAGACTGCAGATATTAGTTATCAGATTCAGCCAATAAAATAGGTATATTTAATAAGTTTATGAAATCTAGGGAATTGAGAGGCACCTGAGTGGCTCAGTAAGTTGGGCATCTGACTTCAGCTCAGGTCATGATCTCGTCGTGGTCCATGCGTTTGAGCCCCATGTTGGGCTCTGTGCTAACAGCTCGGAGCCTGGCGCCTGCCTTGGATTCTGTGTCTCCCTTTCTCTCTCTGCCCCTCCCCGTCTCATGCTCTGTCTCTCTTTCTCAAAAATAAATAATAATAAACATTTAAAATTTTTAAAAAAGAAATCTAGGGAATTGAAAATGAAACAAAAGAAAAATAGGCAGATCGTTAAAAATATTGCACAGTACTTACAGAAATATAAAATAGAATAATTAAAAATAGAAAATGAATAGCTTAACCAAAACATTGAGTACAGTTAAATACAGAGTTGAGTTACATACAGGTAAGTACAGAGAGAATTAGTGAACTGGAATATACATGCAAAGAAATTACTTGGAATATAGCACAGAGATAGCAAAAAAATAGAAGATAAAAAGGAAAGGTTAAGAGACATGGAGGACAGAGGGAGGAAGACCAAATGATGTATGAAAGGAGAAAAGCAATGTTAAAAGAGAGCTGAGAATGTGTTAAGATTTGACACACAGACAACAATCCTCTGACACAGGAAGCCCAGTATACTGTACACAAATAAATAAAATGAAAGCATCTGGAGAGGAAACAAGATTTTCTACAAAAGAACAATGATTCGACCAATAAACTTTTCAGCTGCACAAATGAAAGGCAGAGAAGGAATAATATCTTTGAAAGGCTGAAAGAAAATAGCCGTCAAACTAGTCATTTATATCTAGTGAAACTGTCTTTCACACAAGCATTGGGAGAATTTACAATCAAAAGAGTCTCACTTAAGGAATTTCTTTAAAACATCCTTCAAAGGGAAGGAAAGCTCTCAGAAAATAGTAGATGCAACACTAAACAGTAGATAAAGAAAATGGGAAACTTGTGAGTCAATGGAGACAGGCGTTGTCTTCATATCATTAATAACAGCAGAGAGGGTGAAAACTAGTGACAAAACAAAAATCCTGGAGAAAATTGCATATATACATAATAAAACTGCATTTTATACATGTATTATATATATGTATAAATATATGTATATTATATATGTGTATATATATATATATAATGTGTGTGTGTACATAATGTGTGTGTGTATATATATATATATGTTAGGACAGGATTGATGAGACTATTTTAATGCCCTTGTATTTCCCAAGAGGAGAGTGATGATATTTGTTAACTTTTAGGTTTAATATTCACATTGAAATTTCTAGATTAATTACTTAAAAGAGTAAAAGAAAGTGTATATAAGTTCCAAATTAACAGGAGATAAAATAATGAAATGAGGGTGAAGATAGTGGGGAGGGAGAAAAAAAGAAACATGGAAAAAAAAATATGAGAAATAAAAAGCACAGAATAAGGTAGTTAAAATAGTCTAAATATTATGATTACCAGTAATCATAATCAAAGCAAAAAGATTAAACTTTCTAGTTAAAAGACTGTCAAGATGCATGAGTGGCTCAGTCAGCTGAGGTCTGACTTTGGCTCAGGTCATGATCTCACGGTTCGTGGGTTCAAGCCCCACACTGGGCTCACTGCTGTCCACTCGTAGCCTAGAGCCTGCTTCCGATTCTGTCTCCCTCTCTCTCTGCCCCTCTCCAACTTACAGTATATTTCTCTGTCTCTCAAAAGAAAAAAAAAAAAACATTAAAAAATAACAAAAAAAGACAAAGACTGTCAAACTAGATTTTTAAAACCATTTATAGTGGAACTTGACAAACTGATTCTAATATTTATATGGCAGTGCAAAGGACAAAAACAGCCAAAACATCTGGAGGAGTAAGAAAATCTCAGTGTAAAGATTTGCCATACCATATACCCAGACGACTTACAAGACCATAGTAATTAAAGTAAAATGGCACTGACACACAGATAACAAAGAGAAAAATGGAAAAGCATAAAAAGTCCACTCAAATATGACCCACTCAAACCTGATGCATAACAAAGCTGGCATTGGAAATTAGTAAGGAAAAGACTGACTATTACATAAACTTCACTGGGATCATTGATTTTTACATATGGAAAAAATAAAAAGATTCCTACTTCACATTATTCAAGGGCAGATAGATTGAGGACTTAAGTATGAATGCTTTTTTTTTTTTTTTTTGAAGTTTATTTATTTTGAGAAAAGGCTGGGCAGGATCAGAGAGAGAGGAAGAGAGACCCCCAAATAGGCTCCCCCACTGTCAGCCTAGAGCCCAGTGTGGGGCTCGATCTTCCGAACCTTGAGATCCGGACTGAGCCTAGACCAAGAGTTGGAGGCTTGACAGACTGAGCCTCCCAGGTGCTCCTAAATATGAAGATATTTTTTATCTGTGTGACTTGAGGTAGGATTTCTTAGACAAGATAGAAAAAGGCACAAGCTATAAAGAAAAGAAAAATACATTTGGCCATATTGAAAGTGATACTTAGGGGCACATGGGTGGCTCAGTTGGTTGGGAGTCTGACTCTTGGTTTTGGCTCATGGTTCTTATTTTTTTTTTTTTTTTTTTT